>NW_024502680.1:0-505223 GCF_017590055.1 Onychostruthus taczanowskii | reverse complement strand
CCCCCCCCGCCGGCCCGCCCGCCCGCAGCGCAGCGCACACAGCCGGGCCGGCGGCCGGCACCAGGGCCGGGGATGCGGAGGCGCCGCTGCTGCTGCTGCTGGGGCCCGGCGGCGCTGCTGCTGCTCCCGCTGGGGCTGGGCAGCCTGCTCGCCGCCAAAGGCAGGTACCGGGGCGCGGGCCGGGCGCGGCTGCCCGGGGACGGCGGCGGAGCGGGGCGGCTCCTCGCCCCGCGCGGGGCTGAGCGGGGCTCCCCGCAGGGAGGGGCGCAAAGTTTGGGCGGGGGTCTCGGCAGCGGAGCCCGCAGCTGGTGCCGCTGCCGCCGCGGTGATGCTGCGGGGCCGCGCCGGGAGAGCCGCGCGTCGGGCACGGGCCGGGGCCGGGCGGAGGGAGCGGGGGAGAAGCGCTGGAGCTGCCCGGGCCGGCGGCGGAGGAGAAGCGCTGTGCTTCCCCCGGGCCGGGCCGGGATGGGATGGGATGGGACTGGCCGCGGTGCTGCAGGTGCTCTCGCGACTCCGCAGCGCTCCGCCCGCTCCCATCTCCCAGCCAGCCGTGCCCCTTCCCAGAGCTCCGGTCACACAGGTGTCGGCATTTCTTGCCTCTACTTGTTTTCTTTTCCCTTGCATTGTCTCCATGCAGTTTAGGACTGGCTTTCGAGCCCCAAGTTTTAGAAACTTAGTTTTGAGAGCTCTGTCTCAGGTTTTGTTTTTTTTTTTAATATTATTTTCAAACATTTTAGTTGCTTTTATTTTTGTATGGGGCTTTGGTGTTCATTTTATTTGTGAGCATGTGTGTGAGAAAGAAGAGAAAACTTCAGTGTTTTTTTGGCGTTTGTTTTCTTAACAAAACCGACTTCTTGAGCCATAACTTTGTGAGGAAATTGATTCTTTCCAGCAAATGTTACTTGACTTTGTTTACATTTACGGGTATGCATAGCAGAAAGTGACTGTAGGAAATTAATTGCTCCTTCTGTTTCTGACTCAACGTGCCTTTGTGTCCTGGTGGGAATGCCGTGTTTTCTGGGCAGATTAACATACAACACGTAACATTTTGATGGAAGGGAGTTACTTTCCTCCTCTTTACTTTCTAATGTAATTCAAGGTAATTGCCTCCTTTAAAAGAACTTTTTCTTTAGACAAGCGTGGGAGCTTTTATTTCGTGGGAGATGTCTTTTAGCCTGCCGGCAGTTCATCACACAAAACGGGGTCGTTCTCGCTGGGCTCTGCTGTGCCTTTGACCACTGGAGGGCTGCAGAGAACATTTTTGGATAACAGGAGTTACAAGCTCCCAGCAGCTGGCGGTTTAAAATAAGCATTTTAATGTTATTTATATTGATATTCAAGTGCTTTAAGTTTTTGTTTATTACTTTATATACCTTGTTTCTTAAAATTGGGTATTTTCAAAGATATAAGGCAGTGTTGATAAATGAGGTAAGATGTCTTGGCACTGTATGCAGTTAATATCTGATATGTTTTTTCTTCCTCCACCTGGTTGGTAGAGGAAAGAAAGAAAGGGTTTTTTCAGCAAGAACCTTGTACTGCTTTCTCCTTGCTCTCTGTTTTTCTACGGTAAGCAAGTTTTAAGTTAAAAGGCATTTTGTGGCTGTCTCATGCACACAATTGCAAAGCTTGGCGCTGTAACCATAGCGTGGATTGTGGCCCAAAGGTGCATTCTGGTGGGAGATGGAGGAAGGATGCGGTGTGCACGAAGCTCCCCCACGTGCCCTGAGCATCCTGTTATATAGGGGATCAAAGACAACCAAAGATAATGATTTCAGTTCTCATCTTACCTCATCTACTTACTGTGCTCTGCTGCTTCTCATTTTAAAAACAAAACCAAGCCCCCTCCACCCCCACTCCTTTTCCCCACATGTTTGTGAGGAAGGGGAGAAGGATTACAGGAGCAGTTCTGGTTCTCACTTTTCACTCAGTAGAAAATAACTATTTCTTTTAATAAATATCTCCAGGCTGCAAAAATTGTTTACTCTGAATAGAAGGGGAACTTGCCCTGCCCCCCAAGGAACAAACTCTCTAAAGTTTTCCAAGGAAAAAGAAATATGAGGCAACATCAGAGTGTTTAGGAGGTTGTTAGTTACGGAACTTAATGTGTGTATTAAATATGCATATGCAATTTGTTAGCTTTGTAGCAGGTTGTTCACACTGAGATGTCTATCATAGGGTCCAATAAAAATCACCATTTTGGACAGAAACATGTTTGCTTTTAAGTATTTTCGGATAGCTTTGTTCCGTAAGACAGAGAGAGACACTTTCTGGTTTATTGGAATTGCATTAATGATGTCTGGAAATTGTGTGAACTGTCTCTTGTCATCTTCAGTTACAGAAAATAGAATATGCTGAAGGATAAGGTTTGGGTTTTTTCCCCATCATATGGAAAATTCACAGGTCCATGTGGTCACAGGCAGGGAGTATTACAACCTGCAGCACTTTTTGTTTCCCCAGATCTCTGCGTAATGCTTATCTCTTAAGTAATTTATTGCTTTGTTCTAGTATGTACTACTGAACTACTCAATGAAGTCCTAAAAGGGCTGTCATATCCAAATTTCTTGTAAGACCCAATTAATCACCCTCTCAAATGTTACTGTATTTGAACTTCATCATTACCATAAACAACATTTTAGTATTCATTTTTAAGCAGGGCCGAAAGCCTCTCAATGATCTGAATAACTAAGAATGTTCGATTCCAATTAAATTAATGACATGGGTGAAACTTGAAGTCTTATCCATTGCAGACGTTTCCAAATCAGTGGAACATTCAGTCCCACTCGGCAGGTCTGTGATGTGAGTGCATCAGAGGAACAGCTGATCCAGGGAGACAGAGAAACCTTACAGCCTGGGGGGAGGAAAGTGAGGGGAGAGCTTTGAGAACACACTGGACAGATCCCGGAGCCTGACATTTTCTGCATCACTCAGTGTTTCCTTGTATTCCTTTTTATAGTAAATAATAATGAAATATTTCTCATTATCAGTTCAGAGGAGACATTAAAAAAAAAAAAAAAAAGCTTTCTTTCCAACCTCATCCAAAGTACATGAGGAGCAATGTTTGGCAAGTGCTTAAGTCAGAAGATGGGAGGTGAAGCAACTGTGCTTTCTTTTGCTGGTGCTTCCTGTAGCTCACCAATAAACCCCAATAAAAATATGTAAATGATTTCATCTTTCTGTTTCTTTTCATCAATAAATGGAGTCAGGAATCCTTCTTTTTCTAGAGTGTTTTGATTGAGAAGCAGTTCATGAAGACTGACTCTTGTGTCTCACAGGATAAAAGATTCGTCTGATTATGAAGTCTGGGTGTCAAGATAATGAAATGATTTAGAGTTCTCAAAAGACAGGAGTCAGTATTTGATAGCAGCTTTAGTATTCGGGTATTTCAGCATAGAAGACTGACAACTATATTTAAATTGTCATTATGAAGTTAGAGAATGTTTGCCAGTCAGAATCATATTGTTACCAATTTTAATTGCATTATTTGGAAGGCTACCAAGACTGGGAACTTCAGAGGTTCCAAAGCATATTTTAATTGTAAGCAGTGTGTGTGCCACTTAAAGAACACCTTCCAAAGTGCACCTTTTGTCTTTTGTCACCTCCCATAAGGTGGCTTGTGAGCAGTCAGAGTTGGATCCTATTTTTCCCCTTTGAAGTGACTGGTTTTGAACGGGGAGGGTTGTATCTGTATCTGGTCACCCCTTCTCCTGCCCAAACAGCACACTTGGAAGGTGTAACGGGATGGGGGGTGCTCGGAGACGGAGATGACCGCATGCCTGACGTCCATGTGGTAACAGGGAGCATTTATGGGTTCAGCCTCTCTTTACAAAGGGGGTTTGACTGGGTAGCTCACTGGTGTGATCTTTTAACAGTGCCCAGCTCCCACTGGGACCAGAGATGTCTGCCCCTTAGCATGGAACGTGATTGTTTGAGGTTCCTGTCAGTCAGCCAGCTTCTTCTGTGACATACTCTTACAAAAAGGGACCTGTTTCCTTTAATTGGTTTTTAAACACCCAGCAGCTGTACCCAGTGGATGAGAGTTGTGCACGCTCACTGGGGGCTTTCAAGACAAAATTCAGGATGCCTGTAATGCTTCAGTGTTTTGTTTCCTTTTATGAGCTGCGAATTTACTCTATCAAGAAGGTTAATGAGTGGAATCTAACTGTTTAAAATGTGCAAGTGTCGATTTCTAAAGTGCACTTTAAGCCAGTTCACTCTAAACGCCTTCCAATTCTTTGCTGTGTGCATTTCAATAAAAGTGGATATGTTGATTGGTTATAGCTATAAGGTATAAGAGCTAGTTAGTTACCTTGAGTAAGTTGATAGAACATATGCATTATAATATGGCATCAAAGTTCAAGTGGCTTCTTGATAGAATTAGCCTAAAGGCTCTGGATGTGCATCGGTTAATTTGGTACTTGTTCTCAGTAAATGATATAAAAAAGATAAATTAAAAATCAGCATTTAAGATACATTGAATCTAAGTGGGTTTTACCCTCCCTACCCCAAAATCCTGCTTGATGTGGAAGATGGATGATTCTTAAAATCCATCTTTTAAGAAATTATTTGGGTTTGTGTAAATTTCTGGTGGTGCTCGGTGGTGCAGTATCCCTGATGCTGCTGGCTTTGTGGTACAGGTTGGGTGTGTAAAAGATGTTCAAGCTTGGCAGAAATTAAAGGGATTGGTTCAGGTTTTTTGGGGCCCTTACGGGTCTGAGTATCCTCAAAATACAGATGGAGTGTGAGTTGACCAACAGATTGTTGAAGGGTATTGGGCTAGGAAAGATGATTTTTGCAGTTTACATAAAATCATGTTTTGGAATAGAAGTGTATGTGCTGAATTACAATTCATTTTAATGTGGCTTTTCTTGGTATTGATTTTAAAGATGGCTCTGCATGGATTTGCAGTTTTCCAGCAGTTAATGCTGTTATTTAGATGTTTGGTTTTTGTACGTGTAATCTTGACCCTTGTTAAATCAATGTGAGATTTGCAGTGTGCCTTGGTAAAATCGGAGTTTCATCCTTTGTGTGTTTTCCTATAAATGTAAACAGTTATTTCAAAGCTTTAATATTATTCTGCTAATAGTTGCCTTTATCAAACAGGAGGAATGATTGATTTAATCTCTTTCCTTTTACAGCTTCCTGTGGTATAACTGCTTTCATTGAGCCAACAGAGCCTTCTTGGTGGCTTTTGTTTGTTTGGTTTGGGTTTTTTGTTTGTTTTGTTTGGGGTTTTTGTTGTTCTTTTCAAAATACTTTTTATTCAACTTCAAACTATCAAGTGAAGATGGGTCTCCTGCAGGTTTAAGTGTGGTCATTCTTCCCTGTGCTGCCTGTCAGGACAGCTGGGTTGAAGCAGGTTGTTTGCTCCTCGTCTCTACTCCAGCCCCATGATTCCTGTCTTGTACTGGGTGAATGCTGGGAGTGCAGTAAAGTCACTCTCTCACACTTTCACTTGTGCTCATTTTGTGGAGCTGTTTCTTGTTGCTGTTATAAATCAGACCAATCACTTGAAGTTGCATATCCCAAATATGGATAGTATTTGGCTGTTTTTCTAATAGCAATGATTAAGAATGACATTTAATTTACTACTGCTCTACTTTGCTTGGTTAGGACAGTTAAAATGAAGTGGGACATCTTTTGTGGGAAATAGGTATGATTCGTGCTGACAAAACTAAAACAGTAATCAATATTGATACAGTAATTAATATTTGGAAATAATGGAACAACAGCTAAAGGTGTAATGCCAGGAAAGAAAGGGAGGGGAGGGGTTCCTCCCCCTTCTCCTGCAGACGTTCAGAACAGGAAGAAGCAAGAGATAACTATTACTAAATTTAGTTGGAAGAGAGGAGAATTTGGTTGGACACCAGGAAAATGTTAATTATATGAGATTTATTGCTTTAATGTTAGAACAGAATATTGGCTTAGACTATACCAGCTTGGTGCACATGTGTAATCCAAAAGGTGAATTAAAGGACACCGAGGAAGAAGAGAGGCCTTCCCCAAAGAAGACCCCCAAAGAGTGGTGTGACCTCCTAAAAGGATGGTGGAGCATGCGTGGTAAAGGTGATGATGAGGGCGGTGATACAAGTGTGAGGAATCGAAAACGGAAGAGGATAGTAATGACATACAGCAGAAAAGGGGGAATTTTGGCTTGACAAGCTGGTACGTGAGGTGACAGGGGTCAAGCCCTGCCCTCCATACCCCACGTGGTTATTTTTGCTTATGCGCTATTATCAGAACGAAATGATTCCTTATTTTAACCAAATTATATTGTCAATATTTCAAGTGTATTCAATTTTATATATTTTAAGCTACTTAATTAAAATTGCTGTTACATTTAATTTTATTCAGTTTTTTTATTGGATAATTGGGCAAATATAACATTTTATTTCATTTGATGAAAATTGCAATCAATACAAATATTAAGATTCTGCTTTTTGATCAGCATTCATCTGTCACTCACTAGCACACTGTAGTAAGTAAAGTAGATGAGAAAAATAGACTCTGCTCATTTTGGGACTGATTTCATATTTTTTTTCTAGTGTTGATTCTCTTCTCAGTGGATATGCACATGATTATCAACACTGTGTATGTGTTTATATATGTATTGCCTGTGTCTGATCGTTATCAGCTTACAAGGACTTCATAACTTTTCAGACACTTAGGGTTTTTCCTCCTTAAGCTCTGAGCTTCTGAAATCAAGCAACTAAGAAAATTTAGTCTTGTATTCCCTAAAAAAATAATTAACCCTACCTTGAATGTGAGGGAGAAGCGCAAAGGTCATGCAGGTAAATCACAAATCTGACAAACAAAGGAAGTAATGAGGGTTTCTCTCATAACTTGGTGGGTTGTTTTTGTCTCACACCTGGCTCTTGGAAATGCAATCAAAGTGTGACTGTGGCTGGAAATTATTACAGCCCTTGCCTATACCAGGTTGCACATTTGCAGTAATTGGGTTGAATTTCTTGGTTGTGAGAGGAGCTTGTAAAATATGAGTTGGTGGAACTGAGTTAACATCATTTGTGAACTCTCTCTCATGATTTACTGTGTGATAGATATTGTTGGTTTCTCAAATTTGGCTTGGAGTTACTTTCACAAAGGTTACTAGGACAGGCCAGTCTGTGACAGAATGTATTGGCAGGTATATTTGAGGCATTTCTGAAAAAACTGTATAGCAATCGTGTTTGAAGGGTGATTTTCCCTTTTCCTTATGAGAGCTACTTTAAAAATTCCTGAGCTACAGCTGAACAGATGGTATTTGCCATTATTGTCAGGCTTAGATCTTAAAAGTTCATTTTTTCTTCCTTAGTTAACAGAATTTTAAATTTGTGTTGAAAAAGGAAAACTAGAAAAATGTTAAATGTCTGATTTATACTTAACTGCCTTAAAAAGTCAGCCTTTTGATAGTGGTCTTTAAACCTGGCAAAGCGAGACTCAAACTCTTGATTCGGTGTCATAAGGGGAAAAGCATTGCCTACTGAAGCCAGTTGTGGTTGGTTTCTGTCTTTTTCTTCCTCAAAAAAAGCATAAAGACTGTGTGCGTATAAAATGATCAAAGTGCAATTATTTCAGTGTTCTGCTAAAGTGAAAGGCACAAGATTAGGCAGGGTTATTGAGATGAAATAATTTGAATAGAAACATTTTGAGGTTTATTTTGGGAAACTAAAATAATTTCCTTTTTTTCGCTTCTTCTGAACTCCTCCTTTAATGGTGGTCTTTGGTGTCGTGGGATCTGTGGGACTGTTGCAGTGGCTGCAAAAAAGAATCGAGAAAAACATGTCTATTTTCAGTAGGCTTGTATTACCATTCAGCTGTCCATCTAAATTTGTAGGGATTCACAAATCAAAAAGAGCTGGAGCTACTTGTGAAGATCAGCAAAAATATCTGAGTGGGGGTATTTTTGGTGGAAACAACATGACCTCAAAAAACGTCAGGCTGTTTGTTGGATGCTTGACTTTCTAATAATAAAAAATGTTAAGATATTTTTGTCCAATGTATTTTCTTTTTAATAACTTAAATCTGTGTAGATTTGAGTATAATGCCTAAAGTTAGAAAGTACTTCGATCTGACATGTCTTAAAAGAGGTAGTTCCCTTCTAAGTTCAGGGGAATATTTACTTTTTTTCCCCCTCTGTTCTGCAAAATACAAACTTGTCTTGTTTTCCAGTCTCAAAGAGCGTACATTCTTTAACGTAGAGTGGAATTTACTAGGGGATAAATCCTAAAATGCTGTAATGATTTCTTAAACTCTCCGTTTGAACGTGAAGAGCTAAAACCATGCATGATTTGGCTTAACCTTCTTTGCAAATACTTGAACCTGAACAATAGAAACGCTTTCTGTACAGAATGAGGCTGTATACTTATTTTGCACAATAGAGAGCGTTTATTTACAGCAAGATCAACAGAGGAGGAAAAGCAGTTTTGTGTTTTGATAAGCAAAGCAGTTGGCAAATCAAGTTTTGAGGTTTTAAGGCTTCAGTGCTTTCAGCGCTGCAAACCCAACAGAGGGACACGAGCTCTGAGCCACGAGCCTTCTCCAAAGAATTCCGATTGATGGGAAGACGTTGAAATTCTGTAAACTTTTGGGTGTGTGGCCTTGACTGTGTTTCAGGAAGCAGTTCTCACTGAGACCACAAATTCTAAAAATAAGTTAGGGCGAGGGAATAAGGTCTGTTATAGAAATTTAATTATAGACCAGCTTCTGTTTCTTGGGAAGCTAATAAAGCCCAATATATTTTTGCAAGACTTGCCAATACTGGCAGATTAGTGACTTGAAGGGTAAACTGGGACATAGCAGGAAAATTAATTTTAGTCTGTGTTTAAGTTCACCACTTTCTACACTAAAATACCTTCTACGAAGTGCTGACTCTAGCATAATTGTAAAGGATTTTTGAGATTTTTGAGTTTATCTTTGCAAAATGTTTCCTGGGTATCATTTTGCAGATCTTGTCTAACCCAGTTCTTTTAGGCTGACTGCACATCAGAGAATTATTTTATATTCCACATAAGCAATTACTCTGATATAATTTATGACCTGCTGACCTTTTCACTTTTCTGCTGCAATGATTATAATGAGTGTGTTGAACAAAGGAGGAAATTGAAGGCCGAATACACAGGGGAGTTGAATCACCCAGGAGCTGGAGAAGTCTAGTGTAATCTGTGGGCCGGGAGCTGATTGCAGTCTTTTCCTGGGGATAATGTGCAGATCTCTTTCTCAGCTATTGTTGCAAGCACAGGAGGAGAAATTTGATGATGGGAAGCGAGGCAAGCAAGGAAATGCACAGTGGGAGCTCCTGGAAAAACAGCACCAGTGAGCTGCTACTTCAGGATTCTTCTGCATTGTTCTGGGCAGCACTAACAGCTGTGTCAGTCCCTTCTCACTAGGGAGGGAGGGGACAGGGAGCATGTGGGACATCAGTGCTGCTTTTGGTTTCTTCTCTGCCTCATAAGAGATGAAGTACTTCTAAGGCTCCGGAGGCTGGGGGACTCAACTGAAGTGCTCTGGTTACAGAAAAACAGTGTTGTTTTTTTTTTTTTTCCCCTGGTTGGTTTGCAATACTTCAGCTGGCTTCATGTTTTTTATTACAAGTTAAATTTCAAGTCTCAGATCTAAATGTAAAATTCAGTAAGAACTCTGTAAAGTTGGCAGTATTTTTGTGATGCATATCCATGTCTGTAGTGAGTCTGTCAAAATTCAGCACCCTGTGATCTCTGAGAGATCTGGAAAGCAGAAAGAAAATGAAATAGTACCTGTATGCTTTCACATTCTTAGGCATGTAGAAATGAATGTCTTATGTGTTAGGGCTTTGCTCCTAACTTAGTGGTTGCTGTTGCAGGGAGTTGATCTAAATGTAGAAGAACTGATACTTAATTTCTGGAGTAATAAGTGCTGTTCCATTTGGTGCTCCCATTACTGAGTGGAACTGATTGCCAGCAGCTTTGTATGGCCTGTCAGGTGGGGAACTCACTTTGGCTAAACTTTGGAGTGCAAGGAGCAAAAGTGAGAGTGACTACTGCCCTTCAAAGGGAAGGTTCTTTATAGCATTTCCAAAATACCTGGATCAGAACAATTGCACCTTCCTTGGGAGGATCATGAGCTCCCCTGTGGTCCTCAGAAAATCTGGGCTGCTCAAACTGCTCAAGAGCTGCAGCATCCTGTGCTCACACTGGTGCTTTTTCTCCACGATGTGTGTGGTTGGGAGTGCCCATGATCCCATTGCAGAAAGGGAATGGAGATGTCATTGCCAGCTTACAGATCCAGATGGGCTGAGTGAGAGTGTGACCCTGAAAAGCTGCTGCACTCTTCACTGCAGTGATTTAGCTGGAGATACTGGCTGCACGGGAATTTCCATGCCACATTTATTTGACAAAAATCAAAGAAAAAGTGTGTACTGGTTTTACTGAAGTATTATTCTGAAAGCATTCTTGTATTTCAGTGGCACATCAGCTCAAATGGAAATAAATGGCTCATTCTCCTAACTGTGGGGAAGCCGGGTCATTCCCTGTGTGCAGACCCTTGGTAATCTGCAAGTTTGCACACAGGAGTTCAGTGTGTCTGACAGAAATAGTGTTGAGCAGGTTTGATAGCCTTTATATGAAATAATGCTCCACACTGTCGTGACCTGAAATAGAAACATAGTAGGTAGTGTGCTGGAAAACCCAAAAAACCATGTGGGATCACGCTCCTTTGTGCCGGCAGAAATTATGGAGAAGATTTGCAATATCTGGGTGTGATAAAGTGAGACTTCAGTGTGACCAGTCAGACACCTGGCTGCTGCTGAGATGAACGTGTTCTGTCAACACTACTTATTTTAAAATCAAGAGTGCTTATGATTTTAAAATAAGTTTTCATCAGCTGCTGACTGGGTTAACTTGGTATTGCCTATGAATTGCTGTGTATGCTATGCTGACCATGCAGCTGCAGTTATGTTATATCCAAATATCACTGAGAAGAACATTCCAAGGGAAAATGTGTGTCTTGTCGTCCTAGCTTTCATAGCAGGAATTACATGAGGTTGGACCGTTCCTCCTCTGTCTTCAGACCAGGCTTCAGTGTGACTGGTGCCATTGGTTTGGGTTTTCTTTTTCTTTCTTTTTCATTCAGAGTGGACATACTGACTTTGTTCTCACTATTCTAAGGCTATATGCAAATGGTTCATTTTTTTCTGCTACAATTCTTGAACAAGTGTCTTTTGTGAGTTTGAACTTGGTATTTCAAAAGCATCTGTGTATTAAAACCTTCTTCAAATTGAGGGAATTGTTCTGGAATGTAAATGGGTACCTTTGTAGAACTAGCTCAAATTCCAGGGAAGTTCTCTATGTTCTTTCTTTCCTTTGCCTTTATAATAAGGGCAAATAGATTTTAATTTTTGTGGGGGGTGGTATTAACTTTTGGATGAGATAATCTGCTGAAGTGCTTCATTTGCATAACAAATTACTAGAAAGCAGTATTGATTGCTATTCATGAACACCAACATACACTGAATAGCTTGGAAAGCTAATTAAAAATTATAATTGACTTTATTCTGCTTTCTCCTCTTAATGTTTCCCTTGCCTGTCAAATTGTGAAGTTGGTTTTTGTCTTCAGTTTTTTCAAAATAACCTGTCTTCAGCACAGTCGAGAGACTTTTGCAGCCTGTTCTGAATTGTTCAGGTGCAAAGTTATGGGTGAGTGGGCTGAAGTCTTCTGAGGCTTCTTGATACCCTCTTTGTAACTCAGGTAAGTTTAAGAGAGATTGTTTGCATATTTCACAGCCTCTTAAGATTAGAGAGTAAGATTTTTGTTTAACAGTTTTAGAGAACTAGAAAATAACCAAAATGTTGATTTATTAAAAAAAACCCAAAACTTTACATATGTCAGTATTGTAAATATCTTTAAAAATCTTGTCTTGAGCAAATTGCTGCCTGACCAAGTGATGTGGTTACTGCTGATGTGCTGAAAAGTGTCTTTATTGCATCAGTTTTAGCCACCGTTTAGTTTAACTGATGTTCTGTAACAGGAGAAGATGACAGAAATCATGATATTGTCCGTTTCTGAAGTCTTTGAGGTGAGTATTGAGTGAGTCTGGGATGGTGTACCAGAAAGTCTTGCTTCGTGCTTGTGGCTCAAATTTTCCCTGTTTCTGGAAAATGCTGTTTAGCCCGCCCTGAATTTTTGCCCTTCCCTTTTTCCCAAGGTGCTGACCACCTGGACAGCTTATCTGTTCAACTGCAAGTCCTTTCAGTCAGGAACATAATTCTTGAATCTGCAGTACGGAGAAACTCAGCAGAGTATTTTGCACAGGACACCACTGTTGCCATTCCTAACTCATTCCAGTGGATTTTTTATTGTATCCTGTGAGAAATATTGAATATCATGGAGCAATTGATAAGGACATTAAAATAAAGTGGAATATGTTATCGTAGCTTTTGCAGGTTGAAAAAAAAAAGTTACTAAAAGACTAAGAAGGCGGTTGATTTGCTCAACAGTGAGCATAAGATGCACACTGTTGCGTGGACAGGGCTGTTTCTTAGCATGGTGCTTCTGAGGAGAAAATGGATTTTAAAAAGTCTCATCACCAACACATCAGAATGCAGCTGTTAACAGGATAAAGTTCATTGCATGTGCTTTCTGTAGTCCCTTGTGTTGTACTCAAACATCTCATAAAAATGTTATGCCAGCAGCTGAGGGAAATGAGTTAGTCCAAGGTTAGGCTTACTTTAGGTGTATATATTGCTGGTTAGAATTTGAATTTATTTGTCAAGTAATTTGTAAAAACTCTACCGTAAAAAAGGATTTTTCATGCTGTTAGCTCTTTTTAAATGCATTTGGAACACTAATTAATGAAAAAGTTTACTGTTTTAAGTTGACTTCCTGAAGAGAACTGTAATATGATATAAGCACCTAAGGAAACTGTAAAGACTGCTCTAAAAATATTGTGTATCCTTGCTGCATGCCTTGTATCATTTATGTGTATGTACCCTGCATATTTTGAAGAAATGATTGTATGTGGAGTCCAGCAGTTCCATTTCCATTTTGTAGAGCAATTCATTGATTAGCTTTATGCCACTGTTCCTGTGAATGAGAATGGTGCATTTGTTAACTTCTTAAATATTAATTTGTAATTTTTGCAGGCAAGATCTGTAAATAGGTGAAGCACAAAAAATACAAATACGTTTTATACATTTCTTAATGACTTGGTGTAAAAGACACGCTTTCTGACTTAAGTTTAATGTCTGCCTTTATGTTATACATTACTTGTGGTTTGTTCTGTAATCAGATGGCTTTTTGGGATTAATATGCATCAGATTCTAATCCTTTTAATTATGCTAGCTATTTCCTATTTTTTTTTCCTTCATTGAAGTCAGCAGGGTGGCTTGTAAACGAATTTGAAAGTAGAGATCAAAACTGGGCTTTCAGTTGGGAAAAGATAGCAGTGCATATTCTGCAGATCAGGACTAGTGTCCAAGGCAGTACAAAACTCTGTGCTCTGTCTTTTTCAAGGTGCTCATAAACCCATATTTCACAATGAGATGAGTTTGTGTTAGGAATTGCCTCCAAATGTGGCACTGGGAGGAAAGAAGGCTCTGGGCTGAGATGTTGCTCATGAGACGCCAGGGATTTGCTCCTTGTGCTTCCTTCTCGGCTCCGTGAGATTCCATGAACAGGATTTGGCTTGAAGTTTGTTCTCCTTTGCTGCTTATTCTTCATGGAAGAGGCGTGGTTTTTCTATTTTCCATTTTAAATTTTCTGTTTTGAATGCTGCTCTTTGTTGGGAGGCGAGCCACATGCTGTGGCAGTCACCTTGTCACCTGCTCTGTGCTCTGAGCCAGAGCTCTCCGCTCTGTGTGGCGGAGTGAGGAGCAGGGCGGAGTGCGAGGAGAGCAAGCAGTGTGTGCTGTGTGTGTGCAGCCAGAACACGGCTGTACCTGGCTGCTTTCGTCCTGTGAGTGGGCACAGTCGTCTCGGAATTCTCTCACCAACCAGCTGCATTTGTGGCAGAACCACCGCTGTCTTTCACTCTCAGCTCTGCTCTCAAAGCAAAACAACTCCCTTGCTTTTCAGTAGTGTGCTGAAAACGTGTTTCCCACTAAAACTTTGGAAGAAAATGTCTTCCACAGCCCAAATGTCCTGTCCCAAAAGATTAGTTAGCTTAGAGGTATATAGACTAGCTGGATTTTTCTTGATTTCAATTTTCTCTCCTCTTGCTGTTTTACAATCTCTATCTTAATGGCACACACTTTAATCCCTTTGAAATGCAGTCACTCCACTGCATTTTTAGCCAGGATGTAGAGACTGAGCTGCAATACTGGCACCGTGGGCTTCTAAGTCCCAGGCTACTTCCTTTCTAGTCCCAGTTCTTCCTTTCCTTTCCCTCGGATTTATGCACTATTCCTAGGAAACACTTTGCAACTTCTTTATGTTTTTTTCCAATGTTTTGGTTATTTGGCTTGTGGTAGGTGTTTTTTGGTGGATTGTGTTTGGGTTTTTGTGGGTTTTGTTTGTTTTTTGGGGAGATTGTTTGGTTTTGTGTGTGTTTGGGATTTTTTTCTGGTTTTTCCTTTGCTGACTCTGGTAGCTCTTAAAGAATTCTTTCCCCCTTGCATTGAGACTGTTAGCTACGATAAAGCTGATTTATTTATTTGATCTCAAAAAGACTGTGTGTAGCTTGGATGCTGTCCTGTCCGGAGCTGGCTGCTCTGCCCACAGCCCCTGGGGGTTACTGCTGCCAGCTGCACCTTCCTGCAGTGCTCTCAGAGCCAGTGCCAGCTCACAGCTGGGACACAGCTGGTCTGGAGGCTGTTTGCTGCCTGCTGAGGGTTTGAGCAGCACCCTGGGCTGTTGCTCACCGCCTGGTCCAAGGGATGGAGCTTCTCCCGGAGTGTTTGTGTAGTTCTGTGTCTGCGCGGGGCTGAGGATGCTCTCGGTCCGTGCCAGCAAAGAAAGCTCTGTCACCACCTCAGAGTGCCACTGCAAGCGCTGCCAGTGCAGCCAGGCGTGTGCTTTGGCTGTGACCAGAACCAGGAGGCAGCTGCTAGTGAGGGCAACCAGCAGGGCAGGCCGTAGGTGAGTGGCTTCCCAGCCCCTGACAGGGGTGCATTCCGCACTGGGGTGTTCGCTCCAGGCTTACACATCATTCTGGTTTGCAGGGCTTTTTAAGATTATTCATTGTTCTGAGCATCCCCACACCATCTGAGAAATAGGGGTGGGTTTTTTTGGTTAGGATCTGGTAGCAATAGTCCACTTTGCTCCTTAAACTAAACTAAAGTATGACTGTGCATTGCAGGGATAATTGACAAACCTGGATGCTGCTGTAGTCATTGATCTGTGACGTGCCATTGCAGTGTGTACCAGGCTGGCATTCCCTCCTGTGTGCCCCTTGTCCCCTTACAGTGTCACTGAGGTGTGTGTGAGCCCCTGAGCACAGCAGGGTCCCATTTGTGACAGGGATGCCTTGTCCTCACAGAGGCAGGAACACGCAGGCTGCCATGCAATGATTATGCCCTGGAAATTGCTGTTCAGGGCATTACAAATATTTTTCTTTGGGTGTTGCTGATTTTCCTATCACCCCAATTTATGTTTAAGTTTCTCCTCTAGGAAAAGCACTGAAGGAGCTTCAGAAGACAGAGATGGGAGAAAAGCTTGCAGGCTAGTTTTTTAGAACTTTTTTTCTCCCCAGGCACAACACTTTGGCTCTTATCTCTGCTTTCCATTTGCGTAGGCTTTTACTTTAGCATTTCTAGCTACTGTAAAATAAGGATGTTATTTTTAATAGGTGTGAAATTATAGATAAGAATGGTTTGAAAGGGGAAAAAAACCCACCCACCAAACTGCCAAAGCAAGCCTGTATTGTAATACAGATGCTATTTATATTTGCACTTGGTGTATTTAGGCATAACAACCAGACTCTTGCCCTTAATTCTGAATGAAACAGTTTTCTTTTACTTTATTGGCTAGGGAAAGTTAAGAATTGTTTGTCTGGGTTTTTTAATTCTTCTCCTTAGAAATTCTAGATGAATTAGGTTTTAGACTGCATAAAATGTGTAACTACTCTTATTGATTTTTCTCACTGATGGAATAATGGTCATCTCTCTTCTTAGCTGGTCTCCTGAGATTCTGTAGGTCACCCAGTAACATAATAAAATCAAAGACAGACACATTATCTGTTAAACTATACACCATGAATAGCAAATGAGCTCTGAAGTGACTCTTTGGTCTCTTTTGTATTTTATTTTACTGCTGGCTTTGTTCTTGTGGTTTTGTGGTTTTTTAAAAATATCATGGAGTATTAATATAGAAAAACCAGTAAGTGACAGAAACTACTGCTCAGATGGAAGTGCCACATTGTTATATTAGGATTAGCTGACAGACAAAATAATTATAATCTCATTGTTTGCACTCATGTACAAAAAAAAAAAAGGGAATCAGAGTAATGTTTTTACCTCCCTTCATTCTTTTGTGAAATCAAGATTGGTGGGAAAATTTCATGAGGTGAAAAAGGGGACCTAAGATGATGTGTGAGCCATTTAAGCACTAATTTCTTATATTCATTTTTTACTTCATAAAATTCAAGGGGGAATAATAAAGCCATGAGTGTAACAGCAGGGACTCCTCCTTGTTTGTGAAGAGGTCTCAGAACCAAATTAGGACAAAGCTTTATTTTAGTCTTTGTAAGAATAAAATTAAGTCAGCTAATATTTTCAATAATTTAGAAGTTGTTCCCCAAATTGGCTATTTATTCTTGTCAAAATGTATTTTAAATTTCATTTGAAAATAAATCTCTTTTAATGTGATGCAGCTTTACCTTGCAGGAGGAAACATCTCTCTGCAGCACATTCTTTTGTGTTTTTTTTTTTGTCTAAGTCTGTGAACAGACCACTTTTACCTTAAATTACACCTCATATCCCTGGTTGCTTTCTTTGTAGATTCTCCTGTGCCATTTAGAGTGCAGGGTTTCATACACCACCAGTTAGGGAACACAGTGGAGAAGGTTGTGGTTCTTTTCAGAGTGACACAAGGCATCTCTTCTATCCTACATTAATATCAGCAGAGTAGTATTTCTTTGTTTCATTTAGACAATTATTCTGCAGTCAGAATGCTACTGTTGAATTTAACTTTCATTAAGGAAAAGATAGTACTAAACAAAAAGCCAAGGCAATTTTGAAGAACCTTCTGGTACTATAAATACAATCCAGACTGGCAGTGGTTTAAGCAGTGGGTATCGTGTTTACATGGGCCTTCTTTTAGATGACTTTTGAAACAGTTTGATGGGCTCTGGGAGGAGCTTCTTATATTTCTGACAGTTTTCTATCAAATAAATGCAATCACAGTTCAAATAACTATTCAAGAGGAAGCCTAAATTGTAACAAAAAAAACAAAGTCAGCCAACTTGAGCACAGTATATAAATAAAAAGTGAAGGCTGCTGTTACTCTTTGCAGTCATTTGCCCATACCTCCCCCTTTGTTTTAGGGCTTGTAAAATGGGCTAGCTTTGATTAATCTGGCTGTGGTGTGGTTATGTTGGTTTTTAATTGCAGTCAGCAAAGAAGTTCTACTGCTGAGTAAATCAGTCATTTGCACAAGTATGAAAAAGCAAATTCAGTCAAGAAAAAATGTACAGGTGCTAATCCTGGGCTAGAATTAGATTCACTCTGAGCCACCACTACGAGGTAATAAGGCTGCGGTGATACTCAACAGCAATTGAATGTTTAATCAACAAAGCTTCTCATCTGAGCATTAATATAAATGCAGTGAGAAGTCTGGTGCTCTTAAATGTAAAGACCTGAATCGAAGATTACATTTAATCTGTAGGAAAGATACTTCTTCCTCTGTGAAAAAATGACTTTGCGAAGGTTTTAATTCCCTGTTTTTGCTGCTTTGTGTGTTTGTACTTGTGGAACGAGAGGCTGGGGGATTCACACTGGTGTTGTCCATGCTGGATGTAATAACAATTTGTGTGTCAGAGAGGAATATGGTCAGTATTTGTTCTCTGGCAGGCTGTGGCTGTTCCTTGCAGGGGTGCTGCACAGGTTTATTTCTAGTGACTTTTGCTCTGCTGGCATCCACACTCCAGTACTGCTGACCCAAAGCTGTACACTGGCACTGCATTTGGGGCTGCTTTCAGGTGAGTTCTGTGGGATGGCTTTCCTGTGGATCTCCTTTTCTATTGTCCTTTTTTCACCGTGCCATGGGTGCTTTCAGTGCTGCGGGGGCAGTCTGTGAGTGCTGTGCCCCTGAGATGAGAGCTCCCTTTGTTGGTCACAGCCGGCCATACCTCAGTGTTCAACAGCGCCTGTGTGTTCCCAGGGCACATTTAATGGAATACCTTTTCTGTTCATTCTTTCAGCAGTCTAAATGTACTCACTATGGAAGGGATCTTCCTTTCCTCCTTTCATGTCTGGTAAAAATTCTGTGCAAAGCTCTTCTTGCACCTGATGTGTGAGTTGTTGCTCTGGGTGTTGTCAGGGCTCTCCAGGCAGCTCTGGGGAGTTGCCCATCATGTCAGCTGGGGCCCTCTGTAAATATAAGGCTCAAACACAGGTATTTCTTCATCTGGCCAGGATCCTGCAGGGAGGGCAGAAGGTAAGTAATATCCCATTGATTTCTGCCAGGGCAGCTCTGTCTTTTGCATGCTGACATTGCTTATTGCCTGAGAATTTGTGGTGACACCTGGAGCTTGATGCAGATACTGATGTTAATGCAGCAGCTTCCGAGGCATTATTAGGGTGATAAATGGGATAATTCCGTGGTTAGACTCCTCTGCCACGTGCTGTGCCATGGAGCTGCAGCTTAGCTTGCAGCCCACTGGGAGGGAAGCGTTGCTGTTGGCTGAACGCAGTGTGAACTGTTCAGTCTGTGTTCAGATCTGAATAATGTTTTTAATAAAAGTAAATGCATTTGGTGATCAATATCCCCGTGTAATTGTTTAGCTGCTTTCCCAGTATGAATCTGTGTACTTTAGCTGCTCTTTTGCTTAACAAGCTGCAGTCAGTGAAGCGTTTCTTGCAGTATAAGTGGTTTTTGAGGAGGGGTGGGAGCAGAGAACTGCAACTGAGTTTTGACAAACAGAAGATTTAGGAGTAAGAGCAAAGCACAAGATATCGGGTGCTTCTCTCCCTAAATTGTGACAATCTCTTGGTACCGTAGTGAATATATACTCTTTCACTTAGATTGAAAATCGGTGTTGATACTGTTAAGCTTTTACAGTCTTCTGGAATTCGATGGTAGAATTTAAACCTGCAGCTGTTGTTTGCCTCATGTCAGAGTGAAAAGATTAGTCTTCATTTGTGTCCTGTCCTGCAATTATCTAGGGGCACTGTGTGCCCTATATGATATAATCTGATACAGCAGAGGATTTCTCATGCTCTTCATTCAAGCAAAACTTGCAACTTCAGAAAGGAGAATTTCATTTCGGGTGGGATGGTTGTCATGAATCAGAACAGAAAGTTTTGTATCAGAAATGCTCCTCAATTTCATGCCTGTAGTTCAAGCACTGCTGTAAAATTGCAACAGAATATCATTGTCCTCTGCCTGGAGATGAGCTAAGGTGTAAATACAAAGTATTCAGGGGTGCAAAGACGCTGAAGATAGTGGAAAAGGGTAATGAAATGTGTGGGAGTGTGGTTTCATAGTAGGAAGGAAAGTGATTGTTTTGAATTTTTATCCAGCTCTTGTGGCTTTATCTCTGCTTTGTGAGTAGAACAGTACTTCTTTCTGCGGATTAATTAACAATAATACATGGTAGGTGCAAGTAACCCATTGACTGGAGTTCTTTTATCTCTTGGGCAATGTATTGATATGAAATGACTTTGCCATTATGTGATCAAAAGGAATAGGAGAACATAAGAATTGAAGTTAACAAAAACTCTACAAAGTTACTGTAATGTGAGCGGAGCAAAACCTTACATCTGAAAGCATCAAGGTAAGGTTTTATTCCAGTGAAGAGTGACTGTCTTGTGTTTTCAGGTCAGTCTAAGGGTTCGGGTTCCATTTGCCAAACATGGTTACTTTAATTTTATAGCAGAGGGAATGCTATAGTGGAAAGGGAATGGAACTAGTACTGTGGCATACAGTTCTGTGTTCTCTTGCAGTTGTACTCTCATAGCCCATGTTTACAGTATATTTCTGTACACGTGTGCACACCATCAGCACTTCCCTTTCAAAGTGAGTTAATGCAGATGCTGCTGCAGTCGCCTGGGATGGCTCACACCTCATTTGTGGACCAGCTTTCTGACTTTTGTGGCTGGCACTCACCTTCCACCATGTTCTTGCAGCTGCTTGTAAGATCCCTGAAACTGAAATGCTGGAAAAATGGAGAGGTGTTCTATCCAGTCCCATGTTATGTCTGAGGATTGATATCCATAGTCTCAGGATAAATCCTGTTGACTTTCATGAGGAGAAGGCCCTAAGACATTTAGGTTTTGTCTTTCTGGTTCGCATCTAGGAAAATGGATGGAAAATCAAGTAAAACTATGGTGTTCAAGTCCATCAATATGCAAACTGAAATGCAGATCTGTTCGTTCTGAAGTGCTGGATGTGAGAGTTGATTTGAATCCCCTTTTAGGTTTCTGTCACTGCAGATATGCTGCCTGCTGTGCGGAGGCGTGGTGCCTCATGTCCCCGTTGCCGTGGCTGATGTACCACAGGTGCTCTGCTGGGGATATGATCCATGGCAGGAAACATTGTTCTGGCCAGGAAAGAGGACGTGGCATCTCAGGAATCTCCAATCCAACTCATACTAAATGCTTTTCCTTATTAAAGGAGGAAGTTGGGTGCCTTCTTGTAAGAGGTGTAATGAGAGGTGCAGGACTCCAGGCAGCTCTTCCAAATGCAGTTTATTGTACCCAAGAGGTTACAGCAGTCCAGGTCATGGGTGACAGAGCCTGTGCCTACAGCTGTCAGCTCTAGCTGCAGGCAGGCCTGGAGACCCTTAGTTTTGGTTACAATGCATGATATACTTTTCTTTGCTGAGCATCTTAATACAGAAGAACCAATCTATACCATAACTTTTACCTGTAGCCTATCATAACTACTATAATTACCATATTCATGTTACTGTTCTCCAATCACTAAAAGTTAGTACATTACAGTTTAAGCTAGAAGTTGTTTTTCAGTTTTCTTGCAGTGGAAAATTCTGAGACCTTTTTCTACTTGCAACATCTGCTGACTTGTTTTCCTGCTTTGTAAAAACATCTTGCTTGAGGTGGGTTTATCCTTTGCTCTAAGCCATAAAAACTCCTTCTAACTAACATACCCTTTGCCTTCTTAGTTATCCAGTAAGACTGGCTCAGCAATTCTTTTCTTCTATATCAAAACTTGCTTTCATTTCTATTCCTTCTTCAGATTCTACATTCAGAAATATTTCTGCCAAGCATACATATTTGTGAGACTTTCTTGTCAACCTTTCATCCTTCCCAATACCTTCTGTGATTTCTGTGGTGTGGATAAGGGGACAGATAATTTCTGTCCTGCATCTGGAGCCCTGTGGATCTGCTGCCATCCCAGCCAGAGGTGCTGGCTGTGTGAGTGGCTGGTGGAGGCCAAGAGCCCAAAGCACTGGAACCCCAGGTGGGTAATCCCCTCTGGGAATGGAGGGGTGTAGAAGCTCAGGCCTTAATCTCTGCCCCACAAGTGCTCCACAGGTGCTCATGCTGTCCAGGGGATTCAGCTGCAATTCACAGATGTGCCTTTCTTCCTGCATGAGACTTTACAGGAAGGTCCAGCTCTCTTACACTTAATATCACACTTTTATATATGTGTGGTCATACACAGCTGTGCATATGACACCATGGCATAGATATTTGTACAGAATTAATGTTTTCCTTGCTATAAGGATTATTCTTTATTGCTCTAGTGTATCATGAGTAAATAAGTTTAAATAGGGTAGGAAGCTTTTTAACCAATTGTGTGGATAGATAGAATGTAGGAGAATAGAGATAGTGGTAATCTCACCCCTAAGGAGTTACAGCTGTGCTAATTATCAAGAACTAGGAACAGGCCTGCCCTTAATAGGCCACAGCTGGATCCAATTAGGAGGGGTATTGTAAAAGAGTAGGTTGGCTGGTCCAGAGGGTTGGATGGAATTTATTGGCTGTGCTGAGAAGAAGAAGGTGTCAGTGCTGTGAAGAGCTGCCCATGAGAAATCACTAAGAAGGCATGAAACCTTTGCAATAAGATGGCAACACAATTGGTCAGTGGAAGTAACTAACTTTATATGAAGTAGAAATAAGCTCAGGGTTATAATAGAGAAAAAGTGTAACTGTAACTCTTAGCTGCTGATTGGTGTGTAAAATCTCTTACTTTCCAATGCTCAGTGTAGTATATTCCTCTATGTGTAATGCTACAGGATCCAATGGGTGCTTTTCTCAGCAGGTCACTTTCTCAATGGCAAAACAGTGTCCTGGTAAGAGGTGAATGATAATTGAATTCCTTTTTTCCTGAGGGTGGAATTGAGTGTGTGCTGATCTAGTTGGAAAGGTTTAACTCTGTCTTTAAGCCTGGCTGAGTGTGCTGATACACCAGAGTTTGACAGCCCTGGTCCTGTGGGCTGGAACAGCCACAGCCTGCTGGGCTGGGTGCTGGCTGGATTTGCCCATGGAATCCAGCATTTTGGAAGCGACAAGGTCTGCGCAGCTGAGAACTTCAGCGTTTGTAGTCAGTGCTCTCCTGCCTTTCCAATGGCTTTTCCTGCAGATCCTAGAATTATTGCCTTGCCTGCTGAGCCTTTTGCAGCCAAAACTGCATATGGCATGCAGTCCTCGGCAGCACACTGCAGCAGGAACCCATTTTATGAACTTGAGCTGGCTAGAAATTGTCTCAAAGCTGCTTCTCTAATCAATATTTATAAAGAGAGGAAGGCTCATCTGGAGAAGATGGAACAAATCATTCTTTTTGACAGTTACAGTAAGTAGAGTTGGATTCTGGCTTGAGTCTAGATTATGAAATAGTGAGTTTGAAAAATTTTGAATTTTCCCAGTCTGTTACTGCTGCACATACAACTGGGTAGGTTTTTGGTAATTAGTTATTCAGGTTGATTTTCTCTGAGAAGGAAGGAGAACTTAGTTCACATGAACTGCTTGTTTATAATTTATAATCACGGGCAAACAAATTGAAGTGCTCTAGGTAACAGATTGCACGAGAGACCACATGAATTACAATGTGGAAATATTTTCATGTAATGTTGATAAATATTTTCTTTAAATGAGAAAAATTTCAGTTTATTCCAGCTTTGTTTATGTGGCATAAGAAGGTAACTTGATACAGAATATTTCTTTATGGCCAGAAATGTCTTTGGGAAGAGAGGTGAATGTCACATTTTGTAAAGTGCTACTGTTTGCTATTTGTCCTACATCTGGTACTGCTGTCAGTGGTGAAATTAGCTGGTTCTCATTCCTTCATGAGAGGAAACTTTTTTGACCTTGATTTGCAATATAAGAGCAGCAAGAGTGACCTGAGCTGGAGAGACACCGTTTTGGCCTTTAGAGCCACATAATGACATTTGTGAGCGCAGCTTTGATGGCTGAGCTGAATAAATAACTTCAGCTATGAGAGACAGAAGCATTCCCTGTGAGGAAAGGGCAGCAGGAGCCTGTTCAAAGACTGGATGAGTGTTGGAGATCACTCCAGCAGGAGAAGAGCCTGTGGGCCAACACCACTGGTCTCATCTCCAGTCCATGTACAAGCAGCCCATATAATTTTTTGCTATTTCATTTTCTGTATTCCATCAACAGTTTTAAGTGTTAATAAGAGTGTAATTTACAAATCTTGGCTGTTATAATTACTCAGCAGACCAGAAGACTGAAATAAGCCTTCAGAGTGCTTGTGGCTTTTGTGGCAGAATTCAGTCATTAAAGCAGAATCAAGGTCTCTTGCTGGAAAGGTGCCAGTGGAAATTATTTCTGTAATTTTGATTAAAATTTTAAAACTTAATCTTCTAAATTAATTCTGTTAATTTTAAGAATATTCTTAAGAATGTGATTACATTTTCTCTAAGGGGCTGAACACAGGATCTGTCAGTGCTGTTAGTTTGAGTATATCTGACCTATTATTTCCTCTCACACCACTGCAAGTTGTGAAGGAGCTATAACCAGGTGATGGCAAACAAATGATGAGTATTACTCTGCAAAATTTCATTTCAGAGGAGATGGAGTTAATTTTTGTGTAGGTGTCAAGGTGTTCTGTAGATTTCTTTTCTGGTTTTGAGGTTCTTTAAGGAAGAAACATAAATATTGTTGTGTAAGTTGCAGGAGGGAAAATGAGCTTTTTGGAAGATTGCAGGGTAAGTCCTTACAGCCACTGTCACCATGAAACTCCCATGCCAGGACAAAACTTTTATTCTGATACTTGTACAGCATCACTGATAGTCACACCACAACTCTTGTTCTATCCAGTATCTTTTGCTGTTTTTTACTGGGTGATGCAGTGGGAAAAACTCAAACAGCTTTTTTGACTCAAAGGACAAAGCACAACTATAAAGTGTCTTAATGTTACCAGGATGAATTGTATAAAACTGCATTGAGTCTATAATTTAGATGAGTCTGTAATTTAAGTATTGATGATCATTGGCGTGGGAGGGACGCTAGCAGAAGTGACTCTTCAGCTCCTTGGCTGTGAGATGGGGATTTCTCAAGAGTTGGCTCTTCAGCCATGCCCTGGGTGTCCTTTGGTTTCATGAATGCTCCCAAGCCAAGCTGGGGAGGCCATCCCTAATCCTGATACTGAGTGCTTTTTTAGGAGAACATGCTTTTCACTAAGTTGTTGGAGTTAAACTTCAATAAAGAGTTGTATTGCCAAGGACTTAGAAATAACAATTTAATTCTTCTGTACCTACTGTTCTTCTGAAAAACATTGGTGGAGGAACATGACCCATTCTTGTGAGAAGTGGCCTGAAGAGGAAGAGAGTCCAAAGAACTTGAACAGTGTGAAGCATCACTGGCACCAGCAACTGTTCTTTTGAATCTGCCCAAGGTGTTTAGCTTTTAAATATGTTTAGGTGGTGTTTGGATTTCAATGACCAGTTTGGGTTTCAATTACAGGTATTTGGGAATTGAAACTCGAATCTGAAGTGATCTGAAGAACTTGCCTTTGTTTCTCAAGTGTTTGATTCCAGTGTTAGGTGACACCTGGTATGATTTGATCTCCTGAGGGAGCGGGGTTCTTGTGATAGTCTTCTCAAAGTCCTGGGCACTGTGTGATAAAACTGATTCTATTAAAACCTAGAACAGGCAAGGGCCAGCTGCAAATGTGATGGCAGTTGTGGAATATTGGATCTTCAGGGAGCCAGGTCTGTTGGGATAGACACTGAACTGCAAGGAGAACTCCCTAGATGAGGAAGAGATTGCTGCGTGACCCTGCCCTGGTTTATTTTACTGATCTGGAGAGGTTCACAGCTCTCTTTTGATTTGGTCAGCTTAACGTAGGCATGAGTGGGAGATGGAGTCAAAACCTGAAGTTAAGTTGAATTAGATTTTGTTCCCCCTGTATATACAGTATTGGAAAGGTTGTGGACCTTCTGTTTCCCTTCCTAAAGCAGGAATGAGCTCTTCCCTCTGCTCAGAGCTGAAGCCATTCTGTGTTCCAGAAAGAAGTGGTGTCATGTCTTACAGTGGCAGGGATTGATGGGAGAGGAGGACAAAGAAGGATGGAAATAAATCTTGTGTATACAGACTTTGCACTGAATACACTGGCAGTGTACAGCCACTGAAACTGTGACAAATCCTGTCTCACTTCTTGGACTCCAGGAAAACGCGTGGCTTACGTGTTTATTAATTCTGAAAGCAAGAGCTGCATTTCTGAGTGCAAAAATGCTTTATTTAAAATAATCCACCAGTGTTCAGTTAAGACCCTCATTTACCTCCCCCCAAATGAAAAGGTTTCTAAATTACTAATTAATATTTGTTTCTGATTTGATGGATTTTGAAACAAATCAGTCTAAACTGTCTTTCTGAAAGATTTTTTTTGTTTTGCTTCAGTACACGACCTTAACTTCTAGGTGTTAATGCCTTTTGCATGATGAAAGATTTAACAGAGGTGAAAGATAAATATTCACTACAAGTTTTATTCTGTATTATATGATGGCTAGGTTAGCTTTTTCATAAGGTTAGCTCTGCCTATGGAGTTTGGTTAATGTTGAGTGTGGGCTCATTAGGAATTCTTTTGAAATGTATCATAAAACTGCATATTAACTATGCCTATTTGCTGTTCCTGCCAGGGTACTGTGGAAAAGTATAATGGATTTATTATAATTCACCTTTACATGTGTGTTAGTTGCTAGACACTGAAACCCTGTTTCACAAATGGCTCCCTAAGCTCTTTGTTAAAGGTCATTTTGCTGGCATAAATTTCTGACTTTCATCATTATTTTAACACATGAGGTGTCTCCCTGTCTTTGGGAAGATTACTGACGAGTTATTTCAGTAACTGGGAAATGTAGTATATTAAAAACCCCAGAAATAAAAAGAAATAATAAACATACCAGGAGCCTTGCTGCACAGCAAGAGCTGTGCACAGCTATGCAGCCCTGGCTATGAGAGGATCAGGAATTTTAGGAACTTTTGGCTGCTCAGTTACAGCATAGACAGGTCCAGCTGAGGCCAGTGAGAAACTCCCGTGGGACTCAGTGGCAATTCCAGCAGTGTGGGCTGGATCTCTTGGTGAGCAATTAAGGAATGAGGCCTCCCCCAGCAACAAGACAAAAAGAAATCAGACCATTGAAGTAAGACTGGTTTTTGAGGTTTAAATCTTCCCAAGAACTCATGATCCAAAAGAGCCTAAAATATAAAATTTGAGATTACTGAGAGTTATTGTAAGCAAAGTTTTATCTCAATATAACTTATAATAACAGAGTCTGAAACAGAAATCCAGTGTGACAATGTGTCCCCTAAATCTGTCTGAAAGGGACAGTTCCCACTTTTTTCCCTAGTTTAAAAGCTTTTAATCAATTTTATTTTAATCAGCCCCAATGCAGGTCATCATGTTTGAATTGTTGAGTTGGGTTTGGATGTTTCCTGCAAACAAATAGTGGGATTCTGGAATTTGTTTTGATTGTCATAAGATTTGGGCTGACACCAGCAGCTGACATTATGAAGTTGCTGTCTTCAAGGCAGCTTTCCCTTCTGAAATGACCGTGACTGTGAGGACTCTGTACCATGAGAATAAAAAACCAATAGAGGTAAACTTGTGAAATGAAATACCTGAGTAAAGTGAATTCGCTAATTGGTAGAACCTGTTACCAGTAATATATTTACCATATTTTGAACTGTCAGCTGAAGTTATTATTAATAGCTCTTAATAGCTATTTTGTTCTATTATGGAATGGTACATTCTGTTACTGTTTCTTTTTCTGCTAGGGGAGCATGAGATGTTAATGAAAAGTGAATGTCTTGCACTTGAATTCTAATTTAGATATGGAAAGAAACCTAAATGCTAAGTGAGGTTAGAGAGACTAATAAAGGGAACACAGTCAGTTCACATTTTCAAATGGCTTTCTGGCATTTGCCAAATTAGTTTTAATTACCTTCATAAAGAAAGCTTTTTCTGAAGTGCAGATTTGAGTCTTTTAAGAGCAATTGGAAACTCAGTTTGGCTGGCTTTTATTTTGGTGCTGTTCAGTCAAGTTGTGCTTTCTTCAAGAACAACATCCCTCAAGTTCATAGGTGACTGATAAAGAAGTTTTTTCTGGTGCTGCCTCATATAATATGGGTATTTTTTAACATCCCTTGCAACTGTAGTCAAGTCGAGTACCCTCAGATAATGAAAAAGGAATCTGAGTGGGACAATGACTAACAGAGGCTGGCCAGGCTGTAGTGTCCCGGCATTTCTCTGCCTGTGATATGGTCTGATCACATCATTAGTGGGTTTTTACGACTCTGCCAGCCGCTCCAATCCAGTTATGCTGCAGCAATCAGACTTGTTCTAATTTCGTAACACCCACAGCTGCAGAGGAAGCCCCTCATTGATTTGGTTGCTGCAGAAGTGAACACAGGACAGGCTCCTTTCAGAATTCCTGTGTGAGCTCTGTGTGCACGGTGCAGCTCCTGTTGTATCTGGAGAGAAACATTCTCCCAGACCACCTTTGGGAAGAGATACCAAGGATACAGACACAAACTACTTTTTTATTCCTGTTTTGTTGTGGTTTGTTTTTTTGGGTGGGTTTTTTTGTGTGTGGTTTTCTGTTACTGTTGTTGATGTTTTTGGTTTTTTGTGTCCCGTGCCCCCCAATTCTTGGTTTTTGAGTGTTGATGAAATACCAACACCAGCGTTGAGTTCCTCCTGATAGGGAAGATCCCTGTAGTGATGATGCTTGATGACTTGCCAATTTTTTTACACTTTCATATAGGTTATGTATATATGTTATGTGTATTCTGTCATATAGTTATGTAAATATTTTTTCTCCCCATTTATTTCTTTTCCGTGACTGTGGGCATTTGAAATGAAGTAGCTTGCTGCAGAAATGATTACAGGTGTCCACAATAGATTGATTTCTTTTGTGATTATTAATTTCTGAGTGTTGATGTGAAGTATGAAATATCCATTCTTTCAGCTGTAAAAACCCCCAAACACTATGTGTTTCCCATTTTCATGTGATAATTTGTCCTCTAAAAATCCTCAAATTCAGTTTTTTGGGCTAGAATTTACATCAGTCAGTTTGGAGAGCCCCATCATAGTTTCTTCTGCAGCTTTCCCTGAACTGTGCCTGGGATCTGCACAGGCCAGAGGTAATTCCTGGTGCACAGCACCAGTGAACTCAGGGGACAATAAATGCATCACTACCTGCTACTGCACCCTTCTGCCACCTACCAGTTTGTCTGGTAGCAGCAGCGTTATGGGCCCTGCTGGACTGTCACAGAACAATCAGGAGCAGTTTTTTCCTTGAGGCTGTTTACCTTAGATAAAGTCATTAAACAGTGCTTAGTTAATACTAGCACAAGAGATCATCAATGTTTTATAATTGTTTTGAAACACCAGTAACCAGTGGTGAAAAAAGCTTTGTTAGATGTGGGCTTTATTTCTCTTTGTTTACTCTGTTGTAGAATTAGGAGTAAATGTAAATGAAGTGCATTATTTCAGAATCAATAATACTGTGGACTAGGCACGAAACACGGATAGTGTCTGGCTGCCAGGTGTTTGGATGGAGGACTGGGGCGTGAGATGCAGGAACAAACAACAGGAATTCATTGTGCGCGCTCTGTGCGTGTCTATAATTCTAAAAAGTGCTTTAGATGAAATCTGAAACTAGATTTTTGACAAATTAGGTTAATTATGAGGCTTGCAGTCCATTTTCACAGCTGCAAACTTGTCATGTGCCAATTCAGGTCAGATTGTTGAATTCCTTCTGTTTTGGGAAATGCCCTTCGTGGCTTAGTCCATAAGTGATTCTGAAAAGCTTTTTGTTCTTCTGGAAAAGAGGATATTTTGTAATGAAATCTGAGATAGGACAGAATTTTAGTAGTAGACTAGAGGATCCTCTACATGAAAAAAAAATTGGTATGTGGTGCTTTTTTTATTTCCTTGAATATCATTGAAGTTGGAAACACATCCTTTGGTGAAGCACTCAGTTTTAAAGTAGGGATAAAACATGAATGATGTGGACAGGTGACACAAAAAAATGAAGAACTGTCATTTATGAGGACAGAAAAGTAAAGGTGCAGTTTTGTAAAGTGTTGTATAAGAGAGCAATGATGTGTGTGTTATCTGTAATGACGCATTTAATGAAATGTGGCATTTAATGAATTGTGCATTGTGGAATTCATAAGAAAAGGCTATTTTGGAAGAATTATAAAATATGTTTGCAGAGTTTTAAAAGAATTAAAGAGGGGTGCACAGACTGATGAAATTCTCAGAGCACATTCAGTGTTCCTGAGCAGTCTTGTATACACAAAACACAGCAATTAACACTTGTTAGATTTCTTAAAGGAAAAGCTGGGAGACTGTGTTAAGGAAAAATTGCTTTGCACATTCCCTAACCCTATTTAAATAATGGGATGTACTTGCTAATTAATGGTATTTTGAACTGTGAACACCAGTAGGTTTGGAAAAATCTCAACCTTCTGTAATGTATTATTGGATTTGCATAGTGATTCTAATGAATGGTTAATTAACAGTTGAGATTAAGTCATCCTATCATGAGGCATCTTCCTTACTGTTGAAATGTATCAAGTAATAATTATATGCAATAGACACTTTTAGCCCTCTTAGAGTATGAATCTGTTGGTAAGCTGTGAGGAGCTGGGCGCGGAGCATCCCCTGAGGAGCTGGGCACCAAGCATCCCCTGAGGAGCTGGGACAGAACATCCCATGAGGAGCAGGTGCTGCTCTGATCCAGGACCTTCTCACCTGTTGTGTTTGGGTACGGGGCACTGACTGCACCTGAACCACAGGACTCTGACCCCAAACAAGCAGAAATAACAAACCCTTTTTCCTTGGCCAGATTTGGACATATCTTCATTCAGTACTGGTGCAGTTTCTGTGTCAGGGAGGCAAGACTCATATTCTGTTATTCATTGTCTCCAGAAGGGGGAATCTTGCATCATTTGGGATTTCCTCAGGTGACCAACAGTGGCAGAAATTGAATTGCAGTTGTTAAATAAAAAAAGGCTTTATATTCCATGTCCTTACAGAGCTTAGTCATTGAGCTGGCTTTGGTTGAAACAACACAATTAGGTTGCTCTTGGCTTGTCCTTGCAAATTTATCACTGTCTTTACTGCATTTGCAATATTCTGCTAGTAAAGTCCCTGAACATATACATGAAAAGAAGCTTTTCACACAGAATGAGCAATGTTAGCTTGGATTTTCAGAGAAAATATGCCAGCAAAGCCTTTTTTTCCCCTTAATGTGCTCTAAGTTAGTCTTATTTCTGCCTAATTAGCTTTATTAATATTAAAGACTACAAGCTGGTGTTCCCTTAATTCAGGGATCTTAACTTTAATACTTATCTGGGGATGCAGAGAAAATGTGCATTATCACGCTCTGTCAATGCAAAGCAGAAGACCTGAAGTGCTGTATTTATCTCAGTCTTAGTAAGGCTTAAGAAAACAAGTTACCCAAGCTGTAAACCAGCTGAGAAATAAACATCTGAAGCTAGATCAGTTTTTGTGGAAAGGGAAATGAACAGGCAATGGGGAAAAAATTACTTCAGATAGGTTTATCTTGTTTTTCTTTTGGCTCTTTCTCGACATTTCTTGTGAGCAGAACATGAGCTGGACAAGTTAGCTCCCTTCCCAGGCTGATGAGAGGTGAGGAAGGACTGCTGTGGGGTGGGGAAGATTGTTTCCTTTAGCAGCAGCAGTGGGGATTTGGGGATGCTGTTTCCTGCAGCAGCAGCAGTGGGGATTTGGGGATGCTGTTTCCTGCAGCAGCAGCAGTGGGGATTTGGAGATGCTGTTTTCTGCAGCAGCCTCTGGCTCTGTGCCCCTGTCCTGTGCTGCCCCGGGGTTCTGTGCTCTGTGCTGTCCCTTTTGGTGCTGCAGCTCCTGCAGGATGTGAGCTCTGGGGCAGCTCCAAACCCAGCAGGATAACTGCCCAAACAAGGACCTACATCCACCTTTGCAGCTGAGGTGAGCTCTCAGTGCTTGCACTGTGTGGCAGTGGAAGCTGGTTTGGGTGTTTCGTGGCCGGGACTGTGACGTGCTGACATTCCCTCCTTTGCTGCAGCTTTTATCCCTGGATCCATTCCCTGTCTGCAGCTCCTTGAGGGCTCAAGGGATGCTGCAGGGCAGCTCAGGCAGCACTGGGTGCCTGCTGTGGAGCTGCTCCAGCAAGCTGCAGGTGCCTGTTCTGAAGCGAGGCCGGGAATTTCCAGCTGATCCTTGCAGTGACAGCAGCTGCAGACAAACGCTGAGCGCTCCCGGCTGTGCTGCTTACACACTGCTTGCAGTTATTATTATTCAAGGGCATGTTTTCATACCTCATTTCTGTAAGGTCTGTCTGAATCACTAAGATACAGCATATGGGGAATTTATATTGCAGAATACCTTCCTAGGTACCATATAGTAATGATTTTTAAAAAAATCTCTTCTTAAATCAGAAAAATAAAAAGTGATGCAAAGTATTATATAGAAGGTTCATAAAGGACATACAGCTATTGAGTATTTCATAAATATTTTTGAAGATTAATGTTTCATTTAGAGTTCTCAACTAAAATTTGTTATCCCCTGGATGATGAAAGAGAGGGCTGCACATCTTTGATGCAGCTTGGACAAAAAAATATCTGGATAAGAAAAGCAAGGTCACTGAAAGGCCTTTTTCTGAATTTATAATAGTTGATGGCTTGTGTTTTGCACAAATTGTCTGTCACATTAGGACATGAGGAAATGGCTTCAGGCTGAGCCCGGGGAGGTTTAGACTGGCTCTTAGGGACAATTCCCTCCCTGAAAGGGAGGCTGTGTCCAGCCCTGGCACAGCTGCCCAGGGCAGTGGTGAGTCCCCAGCCCTGGAGGGATTTAAAAGCCATGTGGATGTGGCACTTGGGGGCAGGGGGCTTTGGCAGAGCTGGGGCAGCAGCTGGACTCAATGATGTTTTTTCCAATCTAACCAATTGTCTGAACCTTGCTGTCTTCTCACTCACAGAAGGAAATCATGATTCTGTTTGAGAGGTCACTCCTGCATTTTCCAGTCTGCTGCTGTTTCTCCTGTTCCCTGTCTGTGTCTCAACATCTGTGCCATTGCCACTGACCTGAGGCACCCAAATTGAATAGTAAAGAGTGAATAGAGGAATCTTATGGGGTTTTTTTTTCTAAAAGCTCATGGGGGAGATATAAATGGATTGGTGTGTTGCTCAGTTACTTTAATTTCTTCCCACGAATCCCCTTAATTTTATTATTTTATTGTTATTACAGTTTTATTAATAAAGTTGTTTCATTCTCTCATAGGCAGCACTCTGTCAATTGGCAATGTCTTCAAGGTCCTGTCAAGTATTACTGGTATCTTTTCCTGGCTTACACTGTGCATCTGCCAACCTTTTCACTGCCACTCCCTAAAAGGCATTCTTTATTTTCTTTTACCTGTGGGTTTTTTTTTTTTTTTAATAATTCACAATACATAGCATATGAAATGGAAACGCCAAGTTTTGAAAAAAAGCTTAATTAAGTACTGGCAGAAAGGTGGACTAGAATTTGAGGTTTTGGCAAATAACCACTTTCCTGAGCATGCCAAGTTTCACTGAACTGGAATGCTCACTCAGGTTGTTTTCGTTTTGTTCTGAAATAGTGCTTAATTTTTTCCCATTGCTTTAAACTTGCTTCTGCAATGAAATCTCACACAGAGATCTGTGCAACTGTATTTGGCTCTGTCACCTAAGGGGTATTGGGGACAGCCAGAGGTGATACAGAGACTCCCTCATCAGAAGGCATGAAATGGCACTTGATGATTAGAAATCCACAGTTCTTATAGAAACAATGGTGGACCTAAGACATGATTGGCCTTTAGGAATCTTCTCTCACCTAGTGGTCAAGAAGGGACAACTCCTTCTTGTAAACATCTTTGACAAGCAGAGATTGCCTGCAGAGATTGGTGCAGAGATTGAGATAATTCTTTCTCTGAGCTTTCTCACAGCTTCCCAGGAAAATCCTGGGAGAGCTGTGTCTCTATTCAGAGGATATATGATTACCACATGCCTCTATTAGAACTTTTAACCATAGGGAAGTGTAATTCAGTGTATACTCCTTGTTTTTTACAACTCCTGAGAGCTGTGCCTGCTGTCTGGGTCACAGCTGGATTAGACACTTGCTGTCTTCAGCCCCAAACGAGTGTTATTTGTTAATGCAAACCACAGAAGCTGAATGAGCTCTGAATGACCCAAGGACCAGAGCTGGCAGTTGTCTGGTGAGATGAAACATCTTTTTAGCTGTTTTTAGCTGTAACTACAGCAGAATCTCTCCCACCCTGGGTAGTCCATAGGCAGTATGTACACCCTTCTTCTACTAAAGAAGAATGGATACATTTTTTCCTTATGTGGAAGTGATTTTATCCATTTGAGATGTTTATGTCCAGGTCAGTATTACTTGCTCTGTGCAAGTATTCTCTTTTACTCTGTGAAACTCTTTCTTAATTTAATCTGTTGCTAAGCCTCTCTTTAAGCTTGATGGATAATCCCTTAGCATTGTTTTACTGTTTTTTCTCCTTCAGAAAGTAAACCAGCATCATTTTAGATATTATTTATTCCAACTGAAACGTCAGTTGTTCTCTTGATTATTGACTGAACTTTTGCCAGTCTTTTTATTGTGTTTTAGTAAGGATAGTGATTAGAATGGAGAAGCAGCCATCTCTCAGCTGGCTTTCAAACTCCCATGAATAAAGCTTCAGAAACACCTCAGTGGGTCTGTGGTGGAAGTGTTTTGTTCCAGACACACAGCCAGGACAAAGCTGTCCCCTGTGCTTTTGCTGTAGGGATGGCACATCTTTTCTGATAGCTGCACTTCTGGAGGGCACAGGTGGAGCCGGCTGGGTTTTAAAGAGGTGAGAGAATTCAATAAGAATTGGGAAAGGTTGTGTGCCTTTGCTTTCCCCCAGCCAGGTCTAGAATTGTCAGAGTTTAGTTACTGCTGTCCCACTGCTCAGGTCAATGGTTGTTAACTCCAGTGGAAATAAAGTTGGGGTCGTGTTTGTCTCTGATAAAAGAGTCCTGTGCTCCTTGGGAATGCCTGGAATGCTGAATGGGAATGAATCACAGTGCTCTGAGGGCTGGACAGAATTTTTTCCTGGACTGCATGAGAGCTTTATGCCAATTCTGTCTTCTGGAGCATGATTGCGTCTCCCAGGAAACACTCGTTTCCATTTTTCTCTTTTGTCCTTTCTCATAATGTGTGTGTTTTAGGTATTTTAAGTGATCCAAAATTACAAAATTGCTGCAAAATTACAAGATTTTAACTTCTCCTTTCTGTTGAAATTGTTCAAGCTTTCCTTTGGGTGACTTTCTTTAACTGGCTTGCCCATACATTGTCTTCTCAAGATAGATTATTTTAATTTTTCTTTTAAAATCAGAAAATTCTACTGGGTATATGATCTCTCTTGCCATCTGTGTGTAAACAAAACACTTAATTTTTAATGTTAGCTTTATTAAATTGAAAGTAGTCAAGGTTGCTATCCTAGGGTTTGGATGGGGCCTTTTTTTTACCCAGAAGGGTTATTCCAGGAATTCCAAAATACACTTTAATGCACATATGATCTGTCAATAGAGATGTTTTGGTAGGCAAAGTGAGAGCAGAGTGAAGTGTGGCAGTGTTTGCTCTCAGCACTGGCTCTGTGAGCAGGCTGCTCAGAGGATGAGGAGATCAGAGGAGCCCCTTGGGTGGGGATTTCCCTCAACCACTGCGTGTCCTGAGCCCTGTTTCAGTCAAATCTGAGATGCTTTCGTTCCGAATTTGAATTCTCAGTCATTTTTCTGATCTAGAAGAGACTTTAAAATAACTTCATCTCTTTTGTTTCATCTGTTTATGAGCATGTGCAAGAGGCATTTTTCTTACTGTGTTTTCATTGTAAAACAGAAGTGCTTCTTTCAATTTGAAGTTTTGTGTGGAGGGGATGGAGGAGGGGCAAGCATTCCATATGGATTTCTTTTTTTTTTTTTGTTATACTTGAAGAAAAAAAGAATGCTAGAAACAAGCCCTAACCCACATATTTAATGCTTTTTGCAAAGAATAATAGAGTGCTATGTTCCTAATTGCATTGAAGCAATTTCATCCCTTGACTGTAAATGCATTATCTCCTTTGGTATGCATATTATCCTTGTATTTTATTTAAAATTTTATTAACCAAGGGTTCTAGTTGTTATAGTGTGAGGAGCATTTCCTACATGGTGCTCTCTGTTAAGAACCTGTTTTTAATATCAGTGATAGTTCTGAACATAAAGCAGTGTTTCTGCTATGACATAATTAGTCTTTTGTATTAATGTTTGCCTCTTTGGCCTCCTGACTATCTGGTGTTTTACTGAATTTCAAAACTTACCTTCAATCATTATTCATCTTTAAAAGACTGGATTAAAAAAAATGGGTTTAGTGACTTCCAAGCCAGCCCTTCAATATCAGTTGCCTCGTCCTAAACACTCCCTGGCCTGGTCTGCTCCCAGCCATCATGGGAGCCCTTAAACACTGAGAGAAGCATCCTGCAGAAGCCTCTTAAAGGCTAATTAATCTATTAACTGTGTCTGGTAGACTGAGATTACTGTGCTATCTAGGCAACTTCAGTCTTTCTTAAATTATTCTAAGATTTCTGTCGTTTCATTTGTTGCACTTGACACTTACATTTTTATATTTCCATTTTTATTTAACAGTCTGATGGTTCTGTATTAAGTTCTTAGGGGTTTCCTTACATTGTCTCCATTCCTATTTCCCTGTGCCATGGGCTGTAGAACTTACATATCTTGCTTTTGTTTTAGCTGCTTGAGTCTTACCTGCACACTTAGGATAAAAAGTTGAGCACTCATTTGCATTTTTCTGCTCTTTGGTTTTCTTCTGTGCCTGCTCTTTCATCTTTTTCAGCTCTATCCCACTATCCTACTCTGAGCTTGGAGCAGATACCAATTTTTGAAGCCTTTTGAAAGTTTTCACATTAATTTTGGAGAAAGAAAGGATATGATTTGCTCTTCAAGTGTTTAAATGCCTTTCTTCTCACTCTAAGTAGTTGAGGTGAGTTTCTCTGAAGGATCTGCCTGAAGGACTCCAGTTCCACAGGGCACAGTTATTAGAGAAGGGTTGGATTTTGCAGCCTCCCTCTCAGGCATTAAACTTGTCCAGGCAATTGAAGGAGCTCACCATGGTCATGAGGATTCAGCATCAATTCCTGTGTCCTTACATTCAGTTTGAGTTCTCAGCTGCTCCACTATGTCTAAGAGACCTACTCCAAAATACAACTTTTTCCTTTAGTCAGGGATATTGGGCTTGTCTGTCCCAGCTGCCTGGGAATAATGTAGTATTTTCTAAGTTAAAGAAGGCATCCAAATATCTCTTCATTAGAAAAACTCATCTCTCTCTCTTCCTCTCTCAGAGAGGGGGCAAGGAAGTGGAACTTGAGAAGATCTTCTCCATTCAGATGCCCCCATTAGTATAAAACCACTGAGGGTTAAAAAATGGTGCCTCTTTGGAGGCCTATTTCAAAATTGATTTCTTGAGCCTGCATGGATTCCAAAATAAAGTTTCTTCATGTAGAACCAAAAAGGCATAAATATGTATTTTTCCTTAAAATGTCATTATGAAATCCTTCATAACTTTTAGTGCTCAAAAATACTACATTTAATCGCATTTCTGAAAATCCAACAGAGTAAACAAAAACTTAATTAACTTGTGCAATAGGAACATTACTAATGTGTATTATGATGGTACCTGGGGCAGAACAAAACCAAATTTTTTTTCCCCCTCAAATTAAATTGATTCTTGATCAAGAGGATCTGAAAAATACAAATAATCTATTTCATCACCGAAAGGAAAAAGCTGTGAAGGATTCTGTTGGACAAAATGATGTGATGTTAAGTCCTTTTTGAGACTGTAGCTATCTTTCCAGCGTTGCTGGATAAGGAATTTGTACATCATGGCTGATAGCTACTGATTTCTGTTAATTTCTAGCAAAAGAACTTTGTCTGAATTGCCCATTTTTGTATATGTTCCTTCTTATAATAAGTAGGTGCAGTTTTTTCAGAAACTTTGGTAATTTGGGGGAATGAAGATATCAAAAGGCTTTTCATGAAGTATTTTCTTTATGGATGGACAAATTTTCCTTCTCTCTTGCTAGAAGTTAACAAGATTGAGTAAGCAAATGCATTGAATTGTTTTGTACAACTATAAAAAGCATATTCTTATGTTTTCAAATACCTTTTCATAAGGTATTTACAGAAATTAGATTTGAAATTATAAAAGGATTTATTAGCCTAGACTAGGATTTAGGAAGCAGTAATGCTCTTTAAAGATTAAGGTTTGGGATTTTATTTTCTTTATCTTTCTTCATCCAATCAAGGATCTCATTCTCAGTACTACTAAAAAGGCATTTGACACATAAAGGCATTCTGTGCTTAGCAAAAAAATATGAATTAATTGAGGGTAATCCTGATTTTGTAAGTGAGGATTATGATAATTTAATGTTTATAAAAATAGTTGTTCTCTGAGTTTGGTTCATTTGAGTTTCAGTTCATGAAATGTTCATCTGGTGAATATGGGCAGCACTTGGTGGATGCTTTATTTTGCTGTGGTAAATGGGGCTCGCAGTGGGAGCCCAGAGGGCTGTGCTGGAGAGAGCTCGTTTCCATGTGCATCCAGAACAGTGGGAATTGTCAAATATGCCATTCAGTTGGTTTCCCAGGAACTCAGAATCTCTCTGGGGTGGCTGGGTGTGGAGTTGGGTCTGTGATTTGGTGCAAAGAAGATGGGAGCAAGCTGTGCAATGTGGCTGTGCAGGGAAAATTGGGAGCTGCCTGGGGGGCAGTAGATGGGGAAGTGCTTTTCTCTTCAGACTGGAAATGTAACTTGCACTTCTGTTTCTTACTCTGTTCATTTCCTTGTTGGAGCCTTTGTGTGTCACCATGATGATTCCTCCAGTGCTTTGTCCATCCCCTTTGGGTGCAGTGCTGTGGTTTGCCCCTCTGCAGTGTGGGCATGCTGATGATGCATGGAACCTTGGCCTTTCTGTGGGCTGCCCCTGGAAATTGTGCTGGGACTTGTCCACTCCCAGGCTCTGAAAAAGCTGAGTGGGTGGCACAGCTGATAGGAAAGGACCTTGAAGCGGGTACGCTCTTGTAAACCTGTGTTTTCTTGCTTGAGTGAGTCCCAGGTCCTTCAGTTTGCTAAAATCAAGCACAAATATCTATAGAAGATAAGGGCAGGACCTTATTTGAGGCTACCAGTTTTTCTTAAGGAGGAAGATTTAGAGTGATTTGGAATAAGGAGAGATTCAGGCTATGTCAGGGGAAAGTTTCTGTGTTTCTGAGACAGAGGAGGCTGATAGATGTAATTGGAAGGACTGGAGGTGAGGCAGCAGTGGGAAGCCAGCAGGAGAAGGGCTCTTTGTAGCTGGAGAAATGTGTAAAGAAAAAATATTAGTGGAAGAGCTGGACCTCTGTCTTAGAGAGTGGGAAGACCAAAGAATGAAGGACACAATTCGAGGAGGCATTAAATGTCTGTGGAGTCTTTCAGGTGTATGACATGAAGCCACAAATAAAGCTGGACAGAAAGAAGATTTATTTGTTTTACAGATGTGTTGGAAAGGTAGACCTGTAGCTGGTCATTTGGAAGATGCCAAGATCAGTGAGAGCAACAGACTGACTTGAACTGGCCTTAATTCTAGCAGCTGTTTTCAAGATTTTGTATCTAGTATTGGCATTAAAATCAGACTCTGTATAAATATGAGAAGATTTTTTTCTGCTGCTACCAATTAACTAGAGAAACACAATTACATTAATGCTTATAAGCATCTTTATATTGATACTCTTTCATTTCCAGAAGGATAGTTCAGAACCTGCTATGAGCAGTGGAACAGACAACAATGCTGGAAGAGGCTTCAAATTTCTATTCAGTAGACAGAAATTACATTGTGAGTCAGTTTTTACCTAGGCTACTGTGACTTGTGCAATATGTTGAGAGAAGCACATGTGAACTTCCTGGAGATGTGGCTTCTTTAGGCCATTATTTATTGATCAGAAGGGTGACAAAAGCAGCCAAGAACCACCGTGCAGAGCACTGCAATAACAACCTCTGTATTTAAGAACCTGCAAGAATGTAGTAGAATTCCTGCTGAGTTCTGCTCTGAAAGCCTTTGTGACTCTGGGGAGGTGAAATTCATGGCATTCCGGAGCGAACGTTCTGGTTTGTTCCTTTTCTCGGTTTATCACATTTTCTGTCTATTGAGTTATTGTTTCTGTTGGTCTTTTTGACCAATCATGACAGTGATACCTTTTGTTTTACAGCATCAGCCTTGTAGAAATAATGACCTGCACTCCTGTAATCTAACCTAATGATCCCAAGACAATGGACAACGTGCTCCTCTGAAACTTGCTTATAAACGTTTTAAGGTCTCCTGTTCATTCTAGCATTTAAAATTCAGCTTTTATGTAGCAAACGGACTTCTTGGCTCTGACATTCATAGGACTGCTAGCTGTGAACAACTTCCAGCCCTGAGTTAAGGCTTGTATAAAAGAAGGAGACCAGTTTTAAAAATTTATATTATTTTGCTTACATGTGAGTGACATGGGGCCCCGGACACTCAGTCCATGTATTTCTGGTATTTTCTTATATGCCTCATGACAGTCTTTAAAAAGATTTTCAAATCATTATCTTTCTGGAGGAACACTGTACATTTAATGCCATTAATAGAGAGCCTGGTTTCATTTCTCAGAGTGGATGTTCTTGACCAAACAGTTTATGATGTTCTTCAGTAGAGAACAGGACAGCCATGAGTACAGTCAGGTGTTGCAGCAGACCTCTCGTTAGGGGTAGACATGAGCCAAGACACAGACTCTCATGTAACAACATGAAAGGGCCCTGGTTTATTCTTCTTTACAGCTCAGCCATCCTGACTGCTACAGCAAGCTGCTGCTGCTGGCTTCTCTGACAGACTGACTGCTGCTGTTCCTGCTGGAATGTGCCTGCAGGTCACACCTAGCTCCAGCATCACTGCAGGCCCCAGCTCCATCAGACCCAGACTGATCTCACAGCACATCTCCTGCAGCAGCAACCTCTCCTTTGTTTTGTTCTTGGTGTCTCTCTGGGTCCTGCCTTCTCCCTCAGGACTCCTCTAGGTCCTCTTCTTCCAGGCTCCCCTGACTGGCCCACACGCCCCTTTTATCACACTTACCTTTTTTACTCACAGCTGTGACCCATCAAGGGCAAGGCTCTTCTTCTTTGGTAATTATCAGGGGTGAGGTCACTTGTAATGCCTCCTTCTACACCTACAGTCAGGAATGGTATTTGGAGAGGAATTCGTAGCATTTCTTTGGCAATGGTACTGAAGCTGCTGTGGATGGAAACCTGAGCGGCAATGGAGGTGCCCTGGAGCTGCAGGAGTGCCCCAGGCTGTCTCTGCAGAGCTCACTCAGCCCTGTGTGCAGGAGACATGTGCTTGTCTGGGATTCCTCCCTGTCAGCACCACTCAGATGCTGGCAGCAGCTCCTGGGGCAGGCTGAACACCTGGAATAAACTGACAGTAACTTTCCTTAATAGTTCAGGTCATGACTGTTCAGAGAAGTAAATGGCTTTTTTTTTTTTTTTTTTTTTGTCCCTACTGCATTAATTCTTAGTGCTAACACAGTGAAATCACAAACCTTTAAGACTGAGCAGAGTTCATTAGAAGAGAAGTGTTTGGATATGTGATAGGATAAATTTAGTTTGTGCACAGTTGAATTTTGGGGTTTGCAGGAGTGTTTGTGGAGCTGCTGCCCAGTGCTGCCCTCAGTGCCAGGTAAACCCCAGACTGGTGGGATGTGTGTGCTGTGTCCTGAAGTGCCAGAGGATTTCTTTCCTCGCATCTGATGTGGAGTGGTGTACCTGACACCAGTGAGATTAATTGAAGGAGTACCTTAATTAACTCATGGTACTCTGTGTTTATTCACAGAAAATGGTCATTAATCAGCAGGAATTTGGGTCTCTCTAATTTAAACAGATGTCTGCTAAGACCCCCGGTGTCAGCTCTGGCAGGTTCAGCCCAAGAAGAAAACTGCTGTGAGGAGCACAGCCTGATTGCAGAGTGACTGTGCTACTGAGAATGAATCCTAACAAGTGCTCCCTCTGACCATCTGCATCCTGGCAGAAAAATGGGGAGAGATCAGGAGTAGCCAAGGACATCAGAAAAAGGTGGCTTGGCAAAATAGCTGTTTCAAAAAAGTATTGGAGGTCCTTCTTTAGTGGTAAGTTTTTTGCACATGAAAACGTAGTTTATTGGCGATAAAGAAAGGCTGGATAGAGAAATTTAAGGGAGAAGGGCCTTTATTTGGTATTTTTTATTACAAGCCTCTTAGTCCAGTCAGTCCTGCTGTGTGTCCTCTGCCAGAACTTCATTTTGCTCCTCTGTTGTTCTGGGCTGTGCAGTTTCTAGGAAGGAAAATGCATTTCATTCAAGGACTGGTTTTATAGAGCAGCTTGGGAATCTGTGGGATGGAAAGGTGTGATCCACCTTAATCATTGTTTTTCTTCTCTGTGTTGGATTTTTGAGATGTAACTGTACTTGAAAGATGTTGCTTTCCAGAAAACAGCTTAGTGGAAAGACAAATTATTTTGGCTGCTGCTGAAATTAGCAACTTCTCATCTAATACTTAGTAGCAGATTGGTTTTTCTCCTCTAAATCTGTGTTTTCCATTTGCAGTACATATTGCCTAATTAAATGTTGTCGTCTACTGTCTGACCTGTGGTTGTTGAAAACCTTAGGCTCAATTTATAAAGGAAGAAACTGTGTTGTAGTGTCAGTGAGATTCATAAAATGCCATTACTGTTTAGACCAGAAAAAGTGGAAAAAAAAAATGTGCATGTATGTGGACCACAGGAAAAGGTTTTCTGACTCAAAATTCGATGAATCTCGGTCTTTATGAGTGTCTTGGGTTTTTTTCTTAGAAACAATTTCAAGTAATTTCCTTTCTTTATTGTTGTTTCCTTATTCTCATTGACATTTGAGATAATGTTTTCCTGGCTCTTCGAGTCAGACTTGCAGGACCTGTCACCACCTGACAGGGAGCTGTTATTCAATTATATCCTGATTTGAGAGTAGCTTTTCCTAATGCCCTGTACTAGGGGCACCCTGTGACCCTGACTGAAACCAGTTGTAAAGCAGCCAGGGAGGAAGGGGGATGGCACTGCTTGATTTTATTGCTAGTGAGTGGTGCTAAGGTGTTAAATTCAGTCATGCAGAGGCAGAAAGTGATGCACAAAATATGATTTGCCTGCTAGGAACTTGCTTTTCTCTTTTAAACTAGCAGGAACGTCAGTAACAACTGTGCTGTAGCATCAGGTCTGATTTAGTGGGCACTTATTCTGTAATTAGTGCTCTCAGTTTAGCATCTGCTTTTGAGGTAGCACAGCAGGTCCCAAGGTAATCACAATGCATATGCTCTTCTGGAGTATTTTGAAGAATTAAGTTCTAAAATCAAAGTTCTGTTTGACTGTATGTATGAATCTTTCTACTTTTCCACGAGACTGTGGAAGCTCCATGCTCGTCTTTAGTCAGAGCAAATAAAGACTTAAATGCTTCTGTTTGTGTCTCCTCATGGCCATTGCTAAAATCATCTTGTGACTGACTTGGTGTTCCCAGGTATCCTTGATTCCATGAGATGATGGGGTGTGCTTAGAGCTCCAAAGAAAGGACAAAAAGGATATTGATATCTGTCTCATCCTAATTTTAATGTCTTCATATGTGGTGGAAATAATAATTCAAAGGATCATAGCATTTCAGAGAAATAGATCAGAGGGATGTAAAAGTCCGGGTATTTTATAAACTGCAATAGGTAGCTGAATTTAAGAATGTAAATAAATGTTTGCTCAGTTGATCAGTGCCTCTCTGTTTTGGCTCGTCAGCAGCACCTCTGTATGCAAGCGAAGTTATTGTAGACTGCTGTAAGAAACTGCCCTGTCATCCTTAAAAGAAAACTCCTTGCTTGTTTAGCTCTAAGGGCAACTTTTTCATTTTTTTTTTCCTATAACATAACAAATTCTTCCTTAAAACAATCTGTTGTGTTGTGACTGTAGTTGTTGCATGGATGTTTATTACAGAAATATCTCTTTATTAAAAGTACTAAGTAATTTTCTGAAATACTGCTTTCCTTGGCTTTAGGAAAGTTCTAGCATAGGAGTGAGGGAGTATTTTTCAAATGATTGCATAAATATAAATAATGCATTGAGATATTCAGATTAAAATGCAGAATTGTTTGTTCAAAAATACAAGGCCATTAATCTCAGAATGGAAGAGTTATTTTGATTTTCATATTTTCAGCTGAAAAACATGTCTAAAAGAAAAGAGGGAAATTTTTTTTCCTAATAAGCAGAAAATAATAAAAACAAGCTGTGATTGTCATATGAACTTTTCTACAGCAATATGGCAGCAATCACTCTTCTACACTCATACCTCACAAATCACATAATAAAACATTGCATCATAAATAATTACCTGGCAATTGTGTATTTTCTTCCATGCTGAAATTACCATAACCCAGCTGATGCCTTTCAGTTCTTCCAGACACAGAACATTTAAGTGTTTAAGCCATTTTAACAATAGCTGTTTCTCTGCTTGTTGGAAATGGAGGGAAAGGTTTTTCTTTTCTAGTGCTCGTGTAGAGGTTTCAGGTGTTTTAAAGCTCTCAGGGACAGTTTTGACTGCTCAGGAGGCTTCCACTGACTGCAGTGGTTTCTAAGGATCAGAATCCACAGCTGAAGTTAGATGTGCAGTAACTGGAAGAGGGAGACAGGGTGTGAGGCGTGAAAGCTCAGGTCTGGAACTGCAGCTGGATGCGTGTCCTTTACACACGGTGTCATGGAAAATGGGTGTTGTGCTCCGTGCTTCACTGCTCACTTAGAAATCACTTACTCCCTGTTTTTTCTAAACAAAAATCCAAGTTCAAGTCTGGTCCAAATCTCCTTCCTGATGAGGGCTACTGAACGAGTGCAGAACCCCAGCTCCCTGAGCAGCAAAGTTACTGTCATTTCTTTACAAACTGCTGAGTACAAAAGAAAAGCTGTTCCAGCTGATTGATATGGGTGGTGTAGCCATTCATTGCTGTGCCTAGTCCTTTCACAAAGGACAACTCCTGGGTTTGGTTTTCTGCTGCCTTGGACCTGCCCAACAAGACCTGAAAGGAGGGCGAGGTCACTGTGTCCCTGGTGCTGGTCGTGGCTCCCTTGCATGGCAGAGCTCCTGCCAGGTTTATGTGCTTATCCAGTCTGCAAGGGAGTGTGTGAAAAATGCATATTTTATGATTGGCTTTTCGCAAATATTAAATTGAATATTATATGTGTTATGTTAGAAAGTTATTGTATTATGCTGTATTAGTTTTCTCCAGTAGTGTGTTAAATATAGTTTTCAGTTATAACATAATGTTAAAATAGAAACTATGCTATGTAGGATACTTTTTGTTTTTAAAGAAAGGATTCACACCAAGATAGCAACCACAGGACACCTAAATCTTTCAAAGAAAGAGAATTTATTGCCCCATTATCAGAAGAAATTAACTTCTTCCTGCCTTGCTCAGCCATGAAGATGCCATTAGGATTATGAGGAAGAAGGTGACAGTGACCAAACAGAGTCCTTTGTTTGAATGGAATTTATGCATCATGTATGAGACCTATGAATATGCAACAGGCTGTTGTTTTTAAGGGTTAATCCTCTGTTAACGGGGGTCCTTTTCCAGGCTTATTTTGCCAGAGATACCCAGACATCTGTAACTCTTCATTTTTTTGTCTCATATTGTCCTAATCCAAATTGTTCAAATTTTTATTGAAATCTCTTGAATATTTATTGAAATATTCTTTTATTGAATATTCTGGAAGCCGCGAGCATCCGGATGTCCTTTCCGGACTGTGCCGACCAGCTCTGGCGCGCGAGCTCCAGCGGGGATCGCCCTCTCCGCTGCACGCCTGAGAGAGCCCAAGGCACAAGGCCCTGACTGGGATTTGGGGCCGCAGCAGCAGAAGTTGGAAAGCTGGACTCTGGCCGTGGCTGCAAACCAGGTTTAGTGTGGGGTAACAAACTCGGGGGAAACCGCACAACCAAAGACACGGGGAGGGCCTTACAAGGGTTTTCAAAGAGAGGCGTAAAGCAGGGTGGAGTTTGTCCTCAGCAAATGGGAACGCGGGGAGAGCGTGGAATGGGAGACTGACGCGCTAGACTGCCATAAGGGATAAGCCAGGGAGGGGCCCCAGCCCCGGCACCGATCACTCGACGACCTGCGAAGAAGTTTCTCCATGTAGAGGCTGAGTGATGAGCAGGCCAGTGGGGAGGGAGTAGGGAAAGGGCACATCGGTAGTCAGGGTAGCTGGGGAGGAGAGAGGATGAGGATACATCGGTAGTCAGGATAACTGGGGAGGAGAGAGGACACGGATACATCGGTAGTCAGGGTAGCTGGGGAGGAGATAGGACACGGATACATCGGTAGTCAGGATAACTGGGGTGGAGATAGGATGATGATACATCGGTAGTCAGGGTAGCTGGGGAGGAGAGAGGATGAGGATACATCGGTAGTCAGGATAACTGGGGAGGAGAGAGGATGAGGATACATCAGTAGTCAGGATAACTGGGGAGGAGAGAGGATGAGGATACATCGGTAGTCAGGATAACTGGGGAGGAGAGAGGACACGGATACATCGGTAGTCAGGATAACTGGGGAGGAGAGAGGATGAGGATACATCGGTAGTCAGGGTAGCTGGGGAGGAGAGAGGATAACTGACATGCACTGGGGAGGAGGAGACAGCCTGGGCAGAGCCATTACATAGTGAAGAGGGGAAAATGGAACCATCCAAAATACAAGGTACAACTTATCATAACTATAACTCCAAAGACACAACACAACGACTCTAATTATATTGCTATTTTTATAATAATTTTATTACTATTAAAGTTTTAAAATTTTAAAAACAAGTGATTGGTGTTTTTCACAGAGCATCTGCTTCTTGTACACAGAATTTCCAAATTTCTTGGTGCTCCTATGGCAAAACTGCCTGGCTGGGCAGTTCCCTCACCATGTTTTAACAAAAAAGTAGCATTCTGTACAAGTGCTCATGTAGAACTTCCCCAGACCACTGCTGATTTATTCCTTTCACATCAGCTCCTCCAGGCCATGCTTTGTTATTAGATTTCCCAGACTTTTTTTTTGTTATTAGATTTTCTAGGTTAGAGCTCAGCCTTAATGGTTAGTTTAGCTTTTTTTTTTTTTTTTTTTTTTTACCTCACTGTGATCATATTTAATCACAGAAAAGTTAGGAGACTTGAGGAAGGCCTGGGATAGGATGTAGCACTTCTGGGACTTTCTTTGGAGTGAATAGGATCACATCAGTCCCCATTTCTTAGGCAATATAAAATAAATATCTTTTGAGTTTCGAAATCGTTCAGGTTGTGGAAGATCTTCAAAGAAGTTACGGAAACCATTGCAATTTGCAAACTGTGTTGGAAACTTGCTAGTTTTTCAAAGGTGCTTTAATGTCTTACTATTGCATTCCAGCAAATTTGTGTACTTTCTTCATTTATGAAAATTAAGTTATTGTAATATTTAGGGTAAGATAATATCAACAGGAATCCTGTGGGAAAATTGTATTACCAGCATTTGCCTTGGGTAATATCTTATTTCATATAATGATGAAATAGGTATTTTTGTATTCTCTGGGGTGGTTCAAAAACATCTGCTTCACATTAGCTCCTCCAAGTACTTTTTTAAAAGAAATGTATTAAGGAAGCCTTCCACAGCTTTTAGGAGAGCGACTGTCTCTTATTTAGTCTTGGGCTAAGTGCTTTCCAATATGAATGATTACTCTGGCAGCAAGGACAATTAGAACAGCAGCCTGCAATAAAACAGCACCCAGTCCTATTTGCAGAGTATTAATGGTATGCTTTCCCAGCAGGTTATGATCCAGATAATGCAAAATGAGCTGCTACTAAGAGTTCCTAGAATTTTATAATGCTTTATTATCTTTCCTTTTTATTTTTTTTTTTTCAACAGCTACTGTAAGTGAACAAGTTAGAGACCATTGGTTGACATTTTGCATAGGTGTGGGATGATCCTCAGATTCGTGGGTCTTCACTCCTGAGTTAATAGGAATGTTGTTGTCCATCACTGTTTTGTTGTCTCCTTTGTTTTCCAGTCAGAAAAGCGTTTGAATTTTTATTCAATGATTTTCATTATTTAATCTGAAACCATCTTCAGAAGAGAACACTCAGAGCTATTTTTAGAAACCTTCCTGTCTGGTCTTATTCCATTACCACCATTCCATTAGTATTCAGTCCTGTTTTTCTCTCTTGCATCTATCCTATATTTCTTGTTTTCAGGCAGAACTGAATTTATAGCTGCCTTTTTACCCTCTGATCCTGGACCCATTCCTTCTCTGCAGAATTCTCTCAGCGTTAGTGTGGGAGTCTGTGCCCCACGGCTGCCTGTGGCTCCCTGGGCATGTGGAGCCTCAGCAGCCTCTGCCTCAGCCACTCTCACTCTGCAGTTGTCTCACTCTGCAGTGACCAACAATAACAAATTATTCACTTGTACATGTACGTCACTGCTCTGCCCCTGTGTCCTTTCCCTGGGTGTGCAGTGATATTACCATGCTGCACATTTCATGGCTTGCTGCTGAACTCATAAATGTGAAGTTTGAACTCTCTGAATTAGAAATAACTACTGTTTCATTTTTTTATTCCTACAACTGTTTACCATGGAAACACAGAGAACTAGGCTTTTTTCTGTGTGTATTACTGTAATACTTAGTTTCATGTAATTTTATGTTCCTATTTTTAAATAAGTATGTGGTTCACTTGTATAATTTTTCCCATTTGATGATTTAATTTTAGTGTCCAGGGGATTTTTTTTTTTTAAATTTGAAGCAGACTTTTTTTCTGCTATATTTTTTATCTTTCTAGTAATGCTGGTAGGCCAAAATGGTGTCACAGTTGACTATCAGTAATTAAATTTGGAATGTTTATTGCACATCCAAAAGACACCTAATCTTTTGTGGAATGGGCTAGAATTTAATGATGATTTGCCTAGCTTTTCTGAATTGTTGTGTGCTTCTCTTTCATGTACCATGGAATTGGTGGAAGCCTCTTCATGAACTTTGGTGTGCTTTGTTTCAATATGTAGCAAGTATGTGGCATAAATAAATACGTACATGGATGTCATGTTGTGTGGTTTGTGGTAAGAGGATTTAGGGAAAAATTTGCTAGTTTGCTTTAGTAGCATGATTGTAAGAGAATTCATGTTGTCATTGCTGCAGGCAGGTTCTGGATTTGTCTTTTTAATAGGTGTGCATGTTTCATTTGATCTCATAGCATCTTGGTGGTTGAAATTCGTGATTGTTTTGTATTTGTAAAGCAGTTGCGCTAATTTACTTCCTACTTGTTTCACATCCTACTGGAAAAATTACTAACTCTCCTCAGCCTTGTACATCATAGAAGATTGCAAAGGTACATATAAAGCAAAATAATGCATCAGTAATGCACCAACATTTGTTTCTCTGTAATATCTGTCAGCTCCTAATCAGAGGACAGTGCAGGATGGGACATTCCTATGTGTGTGTAATTTCTTTCCAGAACTTGAGAGTGTTAACAGTGCTAAATATCCATGTTTTGCATCTGTAGCACTGCTACAGACTCATTTCTGTGAGTGCTGCTTTGAGTCTTCTCAGGCACCCAACACACGAGTGGACTGTGAGACATGAGGGCTCTGAAATGCCAAGGTGCTAAACGAGTTTTCTGGACAGCTCTGACAGAAAAGCCAAGTGAATGATTCCTTTCTCGTGCTGTAATTGTGCTCCATCCTTCCTTTGCTGGATTGAGAGCTCCAGTCTGAGCTGTGCATAGCCTTGCTGCTGCTGGGCACGAGTGGGAAACATTTACCAGTGTCTTCTGTGCTACCCATGCAGGATTTGTAGCTATTTCTTATCCCAAATTCAGGAACAGTGCCTGTGTTGGTGCTTCTAAAAGCCAGCCAAGGGGACAGGATGTGGCTCTGCAGAGTGCTAGTTTTTTAAACCACTTTCAATAAGCAAATAGCAAAATGTGTGCAGCCCCCAAAGCAGTTCTGTTTCTCCAAAGTGATTTGTAGCTAGCCAGCAGCATCACAGTGCCATAAATGCTCATTCTAGCTAAATCTTGCTGTATTTTGAGGTTTGCTCAAATGGGAGATGAATGATTGGTCTTGAAGCACAGCAAAATGCACTTCTTTTGAGAGGTTGAAATTCTTTCAACTTCACCAAAAAATACACTGATTTTTCAAATTCAACTTAAAATACAGAATGCTCAGCCCTATCCTATTCCATTTCTTTGACCTTTTTGAAATGGATACGATGGGAATTTTGCATGTAAGCAACAGATAACCAGCTCACACTATAATCTGAAAATTATTAGTATCTGAATTGCTAAATCTTTAATGCAATGATGGCTGACTCAGCAATGCTTAAAGCCTTCAGCTTCAGCCCTTGTGGTATGTGAGAATGCCAGTAAGTCATGGCCTGTTTGTCATGTAACAGTTGGAGATTTCCTAAAATTTCAGGGAAGACAAAGGAAATTTTTGTCTATTACTGATTTCCAGCACACTGGTGAGGCAATAAATTTAGAAAAGTTAAGACTGAGAAGTTAAAGTCTAAATTAAAAAAAAAAAGTTTAAAATTAAAATAATTAATATTTGTGAACATTATTTGTCTGCTGAAAAACACTTAGAAAAATAAACTTTTTTTCCCCCTTAAATTTTACTGCATGTAGACTCTGAAGGGATCAAACAAAGTTGTGGTGTGCAGCTGCAGTAGCCCTGGTGAAATCCAGGGGATTATTTATCATCTTGTTAATGAAGAGTTAGTTTTATGGCTAATCTGCTCAAAATACTGTAAGAGTGCATGTGGACAATTAGTTTATTTGTAATGAGGGTTTTAGCTGCTGTGGAAATTGTGCATGGTTTGTTCACTGAGGGAGTTTCATTAACTGCAACAGCAGAGGCAACGGGGTAGGGTTTTTGGCAGAAAGCACAAGTCTGGAAAAGGTGAAAAAGGGGAGAGCACAGTGTGTGAACTGCCCTTGTCTTACTGAGCCAGCAAGGTAAATCCTGCATTCAGGGCTCTCCCTGAGGAGCAAAGAAATCCTATCATTAATGATAGGTCTCATGAGAATTAGGTGTTAGTATAAACCACGGGGGCTTTTTGGCATAATGAAATCATACCTGCTGCATTGAGCTGATTTATGCAAAACAACCACTGGGGATTAAATCATTGGCATTTATTTACATCTTAGTTGAGAAGTAAATCTGGTCATTTTAGCACTCTGCCTCAAAGACAGGCCCCATTGAAATATGCTGCTGAGCTTTCTCCTGTTATTGAGAACATTTCTACTGTGCATATTGCCCTCAGGTAGATAACCAAAATAACCATTAATCCTGTGGCTCTCTCGATTTTAAGGGGCCACTTAACAAGATAAAGTAGAAATACAAGAGCATTTTTCTAGCTGCCAAAATCCCAGGCTGAGAGCCTGAATAATGCTCAGCTGTTTGCTGCAGTAGAGAGAAAGACTGCCTCAGATGAGTGAGTACTCTGCTGCTTCCCGGGTGGGGTATTCCCTGGAATATGGCTTGCTTCATCATAGGCGTTCCTCAAAGCAGCAGGTGGCTTTATTGTTGTTTTCTCAGTCTGACTGCTGTGGCTGTGGCCCATAGTGTCTGGGCATTTGGGAATTTGTCCCAGCACTTCCAGTTAGCAACAGCCTGTGCTGGCGACAGAAATTAGTAACAGGAGCCTGTTTTCATAATGCAGAAAGTTGTTCTACACTGTTTTCCCTGAAAACGCTGGTGATTCTCATTAGATGAAGATCTGTGGATCACAGAGCAGTTTAGATTAGTTTAAAGGAAAAGACCTTTAAGATCATCAAGTCCAACTGTTAATCTAGCACTGCACATGAGAACGTGGAACATGTTTTATCGAGTGTTCTGTGCATCTTGTAGCTTAGTGCTTTCATGGACTCACAGAGGAAGCAGAACAAGTGTGAATCTTCAGCTCCTACCAGTAGACAAAAGTTTCATTCAGTGTTGAAGCAACTGAATATGTAATTTTTGACTATGCTGAAGTCTTACTCTGTTTTCTTATGGATAACAAAATAAATGGCCTATTTACCCAGCTGAACACTTTTTCCATCTCTGTTCAGTAGATGTAGAAAATAAATTAGATTTCTAGCCTTGGTACTAGAATATTGGTGCTTGGTATTTTATGAGGTCAAGTTGCACATCTTCCCTATTTTTGGCATGAAACTATATGGCTATAAACCATTGGCTGGGTGAAGTATTGCAATGAAGGGCTTCCATCAGTCACATCCTGGAACACAGATGTGCAGGGAAGGGTTTTGTTGTGCTGAACACACTTCAAGGAAGATCTTTTCCAGACATAAATTATATCTTGCTGCCAAAAGAGTAAAAGCCTACAGAAAAACATGATAATACATTTTTTAGGCCATTTATGTATTGCCCAATGCATTGAGTTTTGTGTACCTGAAAAATAGTGAGATAAACAGACCTTAACTGCAGCGTCTTTTTATAACAATAATAGCAATATGGCATCATCAGAGAAATTAAATGCCAGTATATTTTGGAAGTATAGAGATATATTTGGAGTCTGGTTTTCAGTATTAACTTTGGTCCCTTACTGTTTAGGCTGCAGTCCCTTAAGTTCACTTAAAAGGAGAAAGCACCTGGCTTTTGCAGTGATTCAACTTCATTTCATTCTCTGTATGTTCACCATCCCCAAATACTTCTTGAGAGTATAGATCTGTGAATGTGTTTATTTTATTGTACTCAGGTCCTTTGGCTTGTGCACACTGTTGCTGTCTCAGTTCTGTTTCTCTTGGTAAGGAAAGGGAACAATGCCAATTGTGCCCAGCACAGCAGGTGAGAAGGTCAGGGAGTCTTTGAGGCTATGAAGAGACAGTGTTTTATGCTTGAGTTTTAAACTAAAGTTTGTCCAAAAGGCTTGTGATTATTAAAGGTGATGTGTTTGTAATTGGCTTAAGTTGATCTGTGATTTAAAAAAAAAAAGAAGGAAAGCATGGAGATAAAAAAAAAAAAAGGATGTGTTTTGTAGAACTTTTATCTGTTTACTTAAAACTTTCATGTACGTGGCTTTTGTACCTCATTTTAAAGCCAGCACACCTTGGGAATTGATTTTTGAGTGATGGATAGATCATTAGAGGGCTGAGGAGCTGTGCATGGGATGATTGCCCCCAATCCTGTGCTCCCATGTTGTGTTGGTTTCAATTCAGGCACTCATAGGAAAATAAAAGCTGCTGCCCTTGCAATGCCAAAGATCACAAGGAGCTGCTGATTTGGATGGAGAGCCTGTCTCTCCAGAAGGAAATAGCACTGGCTGTGAGAAGCCTTTATTGAGAGACATCAGCAGCTATTAGCACAAGCGGGATGCTGGGTGTCAGCTGGCTGGAGATGCTGCTGCTCCCAGTGTTTGTCCACCACGTTACTGGTGACAGCTCCTGTGAGCTTCCTGCTGAAAGCACTCAGTGAGCTAGTGGGAGTTGGTGTGCAAGGACAGGTGTAAAAAAGGGACACACCAGATTTCAGAGCAGAGGAGGCATGTTCAGACTACAGTGGAGGTGGAGCTTGGAATTTTAGTTAGTCTGGAATGCAAACCAAAGTACTTTCAGATGATGATGAATTATTTCTAAAACCTGAATTTTATGTACCGCTATTAAACTATTGTTAGGAAGCTCTACATATGAACCCTGAAAATAGGGTAATAAATCATTCATGTTACCTTTTTGAAATGCTTCACTGATTTATGTAGCTGGAGAGCAAGACCTCCATTCAGTATCCACCCAGCGTGCTGAAACAGGACTGTGCTGCCAGTGCGTAATTCAAATATTCAGGGCATGGTGTGGCCTCTGAGGGCTGTGATGGGTAGTGGTGAGCAAAGCTGTTGGGAAAAGTTAACAGTAATGATTATCAATACTACAAGAAACTGCACAAAAACCATGAAGTGAGTTTTGAAAGTCTGAAATGCATTGCTAGGAATACGGTGGAAGGCTTCAATTCAGCAATGGATAAATTGGTGCTTAGTGACCTTTGGGGACTCCTGTAACTTTGTAGGGAGACAAACCTTGGCTTAGGGTTTGCCAAATTAGAATAAGGTAGAAATAATAACTTAAGCCTGTCTTTGTTCCAAGGAACATGATGAACACGCGACGGTTTTGTCAGTCACAATCCCTGTATCCCAGACACCAGGGAACAGCTGTGATAACTTCAGGTGAGGCAGGAGGTGTGTGGAGGCTTCTGCAGCTTGTATGTGCCTAACTCTGTTTGTTCTGCAAAGCTGAGGGACAGCTCTTTGTGCAGCATTCTATAGGGTCTCAGGAGCTCTCAGTAACCACACACCAGATTTCTTTGACATGAATGGAGGGCACACTGCTAATTTCTCTAGTGTATTTTCCAGTGCTGGGAGGAGCAGCAAAGCTGTCATGATTAATCTTAAAAAAAAAAAAAAAGTCTAAGAGCAAAATCCTAGGAGTCGTGGACTTTGAGTATTTACATAGTAGCATGAGTGTATTTAAATAAATGAGCCTTAAAAATCAGTGTAAGACACTGGAGTGTGCCAACAGAAAACAAGGCTTTGCAGTCACAGCAGTGAGAATAAAGCTGTTTATGGTATGTGGTGTGAGCTGATGTTGGACTCTGCTCAGAGGTTACACTGATAAGTTATTTTTCCATGTAGGAACAAGCAAACCTTCCCTTAACAGAAGCACCCTGTGGCGAGCCATAGAGATGTAAAAAAGCACTGTTTGGCTCGTGGTGCTGAATGCTCTGGAGCGTTGCTGGGCCATGGCCCTGGCACAGCAGACACCACTGGAATTGTTAACTGCACCCAGTGCTTGTCGAGGACTGGGACTGCAGAGCTCCAGGGACACAGCCCCTGCTCAGAGCCTGTTCTTCCTTCTGCCATGCACCTTCTCTCAGCTGTGTTCATGGCTGGGCTTTGTCTGGGTGACGGTGACGAGGTTGCCCTGGAAGTGCTCCTTAAGGGAAATGCTGGGAATGTGATGTCAGGCTGATCTCTGGCCACAGTGTAGGATGATTCTTATTCCAACAGCTGTTTTCAGCTCATACATTCTTAAAACATGGTAAAAGAACAATTTCAAGCTATGCTTTCAGGTTTGAATAAGTTAAGAAAAACATTATTGATGTTTTTAGTATTGTGCTTAGCCTTGAAATCCAGATTTCAGAGGTTGCTTTATAATATTTTTTTGTGGTCTGTCATTATTTAACATCTCAGCTGATGTGATTTTTATGAGGGTTTATTTACAGCCCTCTTTAGGAGGCAGGAGACCTGTGGGTATTTATTTCTGAGGTGTCAGAAAGGGAGTAGGAAAGTATTTAAACACTCTGTGACTTCTAGAGGGTCTCATTATTTTTAAACTCTGTTTAGTGCAAACTGTGGTATTGTCATGTAACTTTTGACAGCATTAAAATATTTCTCACTGAGCAATTAAGGACTGCTGCAGATGTGCACAGATTCTGTGGAAGGAAGGAGAACAGAATGTCCCAGGACACTTTCCTGCACAGTGCTCATGGTCCTTCTTTCAAGGTGTAGATTTACATTTTTAGCACAGATGTGGGGGAAAGCTGAGTGTGTCTTGTATCTTTACCGTCCTAAATGCAGGTGGAATTCCAGTTCTGTAAATTTAGTAATTTGTTACTTTATTTTACTTTATTGTAAGCTCCTTCAGTGTATTTCAGGAAAGGTCAAAAAGGTATTTTGACTGTTCTGATAATCTGCTATCCCACTTATTGTCTAGCTACAAAGAGAATTCATTTTGCAATATCTAAGAAGCACCAGTGCTTGAAGGACTTTCTTTTCCCTAGTGAATTCATTACTTTTGAGAAATGTTTTTGCTCAGCCTGAGCTACAGCAGCTCACCTGGAAATCAGAAATTTAGAAAGCTGATGTATTTCATGTTTTAGTTGCCTTGCCTTGCTTATGATAATTAATGCTTGGAAGCACATGTTGGCAGTGCTGTGGGGGATCTCATCTCGCACGAGAATCACTGGTACCAGACTCTCCTGGCAGCAGGGCAGAACTTGACTGCGGTGTCTGGCCTACCTCAGCTGTATTTATTTTTCTTGTCAATGACCTCTGTTACATCCAAACAAGAATCCTGTCGCTGGAATGTCACCAAAGATCAAAAAGCTCCCTGCAGCTCATTGGGCAGTTCAGTGCAGAGCAGAGCCTTGCAGGTGTTCTTTGGGAGCTGTGGACAGTCACCTCTTCTTTACACTGATGGAGTGGAAAATGTAATCAGAACACCTTTTATGGGGCACTTTGGATTTGTACAACACTAAAGACCTGAGAGCTGTGACCACAGTAAAGGTCCTTGTCTGTCTCTTTCTGGCATTGTTTTTATTTAGTTAAAATGTGTCTTAAACAATTTGAGATGCACTTCAAGACACACCTAGATCTGTTTTCTTGGCTGTTGATTACAAATTACATTTTCTGTTTTCCCAGCCTCTTCCAAAGTAACTTTTCAGCCTTTTACATTGATTACTCCCCTAGGAAATGTCAGATGACTTAGTTCCCTGGTTTAATCTTGTCTGTATGTTCTCACAGTGGTCCAGCTGATGCCAGTTTGTTCTTTTCTCTGAATGGGTCCCTGGTTTGGTCTCCACAGCTGCCAGTCTTGCTGTTGAGTCTGTGATAGGTAAAGCTGATGAAGTATTTAATATCTTTGACATATCCAGGCCAAGTTGCCCTGTAGAACAGATTGTTTTCAGCTCTTTGCTCTGTGAGAGCTAAGGAGGTGTCTGAAATGATCTTAAAGGGACGTTCTATTTTTATCTTGGGATAACCTAGGAAAGGGAGATTAAAAATGCTGTGGTGTAGAGTAGGATCCCTGGCATTATCACAGGTGGTTGTTAAAAATGTTAGAAAGTATGAAGAGCTAAATCAATTTTAGAGGTTCCCTGAAGAAATTAGTTGCTGCTAATGAAACTATTTTAAAAAGTGATACCTGGTTATGGAATTTTAAAGTAAATAAACTCCTAATCAAGAGTTAACTCCTTTTCTTTATTCTCAGAATTGGTGCTGATGTCATTTAATATCCTCAGTGGAATCAGCTGAGAAAGAAGGAGGCGGCTTAGTCTGAAAATCCAAGAGCAAAGTCTTAGCAATGTGTGAGAAGGTGATCAATTGCTGTCTTTTCAGGTGATTGTAACTTACACTTTTTGTTCCTTATCTTTGCAAATGTTTCATGGAAGGGCAGGAGTGAACAGATCTGCTCTTTGTGCCAGACCATCCAGAGGTAAAGTCTTGTCCTCGTGCTCAGGAAAGAATCTCCAGTACTTCATTCTGCTACTTCCCCACATTTATCTATCTGTCTTTTTTTAAGGAAAATCCTCTCACTGCCGCGTGGCCAGCCTCTGGAACACGAGATGTGTAATGTCTTCCTTGCCTATCTTCAATCTTTGCTGCAATGCAAAATTAATCTGCTGCCAATTCAGCCAAGTGTTTCAGCAATGAAATGTGTACTTAGTAAATCTAACCTGCTCCAGACTATTGTGCCTAAAATATTCTTCCCAGGGTTGTTTTTCTTTTTATGTATCGTCTTGTTTTTATAGACTGGTTGCTGTCATTTTCATAGACCTCTTTCTCTGACTTGTCACTTTTGCTTTTCCCCCACAGACAAACAATCTTGATCCAGCTCCGACTTAAGGGGTTCTTTTTTCCCTCTTTTTCTGCCAATAAAAAATTCAATACCAGCTTTTTGTAACTACCTGCTGCAATTGTTATTTCGGCCTTTTGCACAACTTGGTTTTGGTAAGGTTATACCAAGAGCTGTTCCACGGGAGACAAGCCATGGCAATGTGGCCTTGGTGGTTCTGCTCTGGTGCAAGGTCCTTCCCTTGACAGAAAGTGTTTTGGGTTCTGTAGCCTCAGAGAGGGGCAAGTGTGTCCCAGTGCTTTAACTGACAAGGAGACAGTGGCATCTGGCTGGCTGTGTATTTTGTCACTCTGGTTTTAAGCCATGCTAAAGACATTGGAAAGATGTTGCAGAAATGTGTCTCCTTTCTGTGACTTAGGGAAAGGTTGGTGCTGATCAGTGTCTTCTAGTGATGGTGTATCTGCATCTTTATTATTGGGAGGAAATGAAAATGTGTTATCTCTCTGTGCACCCTGAAAGGTTTGACATCTCTAACCAGCCTTGGGACTTTCCCTAAACCCTCCCCTCCTTTAATCCCACGGGCATCGTTCCACAGGGCACACAGCTGCATGCAAAGGAGCCTTGATTGACTCCTTAGTTTGGGTACTGACTGCACTGACTGGTACTTCCACTGCCTCCTTCCTCCTCAGGGAGATCCTGGGACAGATCCCCAACACTGCCTTTACCTCTGCTGTAGCACAGACACATCACAGCAGCTGTGCCGAAGGTGGCAGTGAGCAATTCCTGGTAAAACAGCTTAAATGCTTGATAGATTTAACTGTAATAATATACATGTATATATATATATATATAATTCCAGGCAAAATAGAATATCCACTAATGAAAACATCTGCTTGGTTTTATTACCTGCAGCCTCTCTTTGTAAAAGGAACAAAAATGCTGCATCAAACTGCCTCTAACTGTGTTTAATTTTCAGGCTTCTGGTTTTTCTTCTCTCACAGCTTTTAAAATTATTGTTGGCTTTGACTAACCATCAACAGTTAATTTAACTGGGATTAGCCAATTCCCAAGAAAATTAGATTTTGCTGAAGAATATGAGCTGATAAAAATGAGTATTTGATGTGTGTGTGGTCAGGTGTCCCTGGCAGTACATGGTGAGCATCTGAAAAGCTTCTTCCTGCATGTGCCAGGAGAAATGTGGGGGCTCTGCAGGAGCTTCTGCAGACAGGTGGGACAGGCAGTCCTGCAGCAGAGAGAACAGGAGGGCATGGAGAGGAACAGATTTCAGTTCTTAGCTTTTGGATGGTAGAGGCGGGGTTGTGTGGGTTTTGTTTTTGTTTTTAAGTTTTTGTGATTTTTCATCATTTGCTTTGATTAGAATCTCAGAATTTGGAAGATTTCTGAGGATTCCTGATGCCTTGAGGACTTGAGGGCCTGTTGAGAACTATAGTTAAGATGAAGCTTTTTGCCATCCTAAGTCAATTGAAATCTGATTGCTTTAATCTGTCACTTCTATCTGTTCACCACAATTATCCCCATCGTGCCCTGTCAGAAGTGCCTGAGTACATGTTGTAATATTTTGACAAAACACCTTGCTTTGAAGGCTTGCTGAACAGCTGCTGGGGGCACATTTCTGCAAAGTCAACAGCCAAGTCCAATCCTACTTAGCACTTTATGTGTAAAATTTCAGCTTCCCTTTGATGGGTATTTCCCACGTTTGGCAGCTCTTGCATGTCAGAATCCCCAGTGACAGCTTAGCAAGATGAGCAGGTATTGAAACCAGGTGCAGGCTGCTAAAGTATGTGTAGAGTTATGGTTTTGTCCAGGGTTCTGATTGCTTTGCTAAAGCTGCAGTGAGGACTTTTTAATTAGGATCTTACTTTAGGAAAATGCCATGTGTGATGTTTTCCCAGCGAATTTTCTCTCAGAGTGTGAGATGGGCTGGCAGGCAGCCCGAGGTGGGGCTGAGGAGAGAGCCAGGGCTGGCAGCCCAAGGAGGGCTTGGAGCGCCCAGCTTAGGGCTGCTCTCCTTTGGCAGCAGCTCCTTTCCTTCCTTCTTGGGAAAGCTGTGTGTGGCCTCACAGGCATAAAGGAGATGTGGGTTTTGTCACCTTTGTGTTCAGACTACTTACCCAAGATTATTAACAGCCTTGGAGCTGGTGGTTCAGCCTAATTGCTCCTGTTCCTCTGGAATGTCTGCACACACTTGGAACTTTCTCAAGGCTGACTCTCAGCCTGTCTGCCTCCAGCTGCCTGCTCTGCAAGTCCTTTACTCTGTCAAGATATCAGATGAATTTCTGCACTTGTGACTAATGTATCAGGTGAAGGAGGTTCCAGTAATATTTAGAGAAGTGATTAAATCCCTCAGTAGGATGTAATTCTTTTGAGTAATTGCCAAGAAGTCACCTTCTGCTTTGAAACTCCGGCTTTCTGTTGTGGTGTGCGATCTGCAGCCTTCTTCACCAGGCAAGGGCACACGTGCTTGTCTGCTTTTTTTTTAATGTTTTGTCTTTGCATGCCTTTTGCCACCTAAGGATCCTTGTGCTTAAAAGTATGGCAGATCTGCTGAAAGGCAGGACACTTACTCAGAAGTATTTTCTGCACTGTATATAAATGCTTTTTAAAAGAGAAGCATTAAACAGCATATTAAAAAAAATACAGAAAACCAGATTTGAACTGATTTCCCAGTTGGACTATAAGATGAAAATGCTTTGCAGGATCACCTCTCTCCTGCTTCTCCTCCCATGTCTCTGGGTTGTGTCACATCATTTCCATCATTCCATGGCTTCAAAGCAGTGATGAACAAAAGCACCTTTGTTCTTGCTGGTGTTGAGACTGGTGGGGTACACATCTGACCCAGAACTTTATTCATGCAGCATATTTCACATCTTCATCCAGCTGCTTCAGCCACAGCAGTTAAAATAGTTCATCTAATCAATAAAAACACCCAAAGGAACAGGGCAAATACTAAATAAATGTTTTGCCAGAAATACTGTTCAAATTATGTGGTTTTTTGTCTATTTGTATTGTGTCAGAACCTATTTCGGTGTAGATCTGTTTAAATGACAGATAAATTAGTTGTGAAGTAGTCTGTAATCATGTTCTGGTCTCTGGAGAAATTTAATCAAAACTATTTTGAAGGCACCGTTTAAAGAACTCCAGTATTTGTAACAAATTTCATGTGAATGTGAAAACGAGATTGGTGCTCCCTCTGTAAGGGATCAGCATTCTTGTGCAGGAACAGTGGCCCAGACAAATACAGACATGTAAATTAAGAATATCTTTTATCCCCACACACAAATCAAAATTTAATAACTAAAAAAAGAACCTTGATATTAATTCAAGAGACTACGGTCTTATTGCTGTCATTTGTGGACTGGTTTTTTTTTTTTTCACACCTCCAATAAGGATTGAAAAATGGGTGTTCATTTCTCAGAACAGAAAAAATGCCCTTGGGATTTGCATACCTGCAGCATTTTCTGTTGAAGTCTCAGTGTATCTATCAGCTGCTTTGGAAAATATACAAGTTTGTAGTGAGGTGACAGATCATTTGGAAAAAGAGGAATGAGAATGAGATGCTTTCAGCTACTAAAGGGGCCACAAGTCTTCTGCTCAGGCTGCAGAGGTCAGGAAATGATGATGTTTGCTGTTAGCTGGAGCTCGCGGGTGAGAGATCCCTGGGTTCCAGCTGCACATTGCAGGGATAACTGCACCACGTTTTCATTTGGGGGTTTTAATGGCCACATTAGTCATATTTACATTTCTTTCTTAATTGGACATTTGGAGGAAAATTTATTTGGTAGTTCTCCTGTGTTACAGTTTTCATCTTCAGCAATTTTTTTTTTAAAGAGCACAGTCTTGGTCAGAACGTGTTCAAAGCACTTTGCATTTTCACAAAATTATCTGTACAAGGATAATGAAGGGTCTAATTATCACTGCAATTACAAACTAATTCTTAAATGTGAAATATATTTCCCATATAATTACTGGGATCAAACTGGAATTTCAAATCATTTATCCTTGGTAACTGGAATGCCTTCTAAAATGAACCTGTCTTGACACTATAGGAGGCAATGTATTCCACTTTTATTGTTCTTTTGGGTTTACTGTTCACTGGGAGTCTTTTTTTTTTTTCTTTTTTTTTTTTTTTTTTTTAAAGATACTGTGTGGGTATTACTCTAACCCAGAAATCAGTGTTACACTGAGTTTGTGCAAACATACTCCTGACAAACACTGAGAGAAACAAAAAGGCACACTGAAATGTTTTCTTTAGGATCCACTAAAATAAGTGTCTCAGAAGTAACAGCTCTGTGTTTGGACTACTGTTAGATGAGTGGTAGTTAGGCAAGATGTGCTGGTTTATCTTAGAATTAAAAATATGGACATGAAACTTAGCTTGGTTTTCCTATTGATTTTGTCTTGGTTTTCCCCTTTCCCTGGCTTCATATTCACTCTTTTTCCAAGTGCCTTGATATTTTTAAGTCAAGGTCCTTATGTATCTGATTATTTACTGGTTGTAGTAATAATTTCTGCTGCAGTGATGGTCCGGATCAGGGACCAATACAATTACCAGACAGAGTAATAGGCTCCAGATTTCTGCAGGTACTTAAAACTTGTTTTGCAGTGTATTAATGTTCCATTCATTCTCCCTCATTACCGTGTCTGGAGTCTGTCCTTGGCTCACTTGCCATTTCCTTTGGGCACCTCAAAGGGATCCCTTCCACACAGAGAGGACTCTGCATTACAGATAATACTCCTCTCCTCTGTTCCATGTCTTCTTTAAGCAGTTGGTCTGGGGAAAGGGAAAAGCAAACATGCCTGATCATATTCTGGCCATCTCAGGTCAGCCAGTTCCTCCTCCACTTTGGGAAGTCTGGGAGTAAATCCTAAATTCCCTTTGAAATGAGTCAGGGATGGGTGGATACCAACAGCTGACCTCCAAATCCAAGATAATGGGGAGAAAATTTATGTTCATAGAACCTTGATATATTGGTAATAATTTTTGGCTTAGTCTGATTGTTTTTTTAATGCAAAAAAAATTCTGGGGTCCAGAAATTAAATGCTTTCTGAGCTGATGCAAAATAATTTAAAAACCCCTCATGGTGTAACGCCTTGGCAGGCTGCAGATACACCATTGAAACAGCGAACCTCTTCTAGTGACTTGGGCTTAGACTGCAGTGGTGTCAGAGCTTCTAAAGCCTCAGAGGAGCTGACTTGGCTTCCAGGGCCGGGGATTTTTGGAAGTTGCAGGTTTACTGTGCTGTGTCTCTTCTGTCCGGGCTGACTGCCCAGAGAAAGAGGCGTTTGCTCCTGGGTGCAAGGACTTTGTCCAGCAGCACCTCCCCACGGGAAGGGGAACTGAAAGCCTGAATGGGACAGGCCTTGGCCTCACCCACGGGCAAAATTAAGGAGTTGGAGATAAATTTTGATACACAGTACTTCCTAAAACAAATATTTCATTATTTCTTTAAAATGGAACATTATGAAAATGTACCTTGAAAGCCCTAGTGGTAGAAAAAATGTTTGAAGTATTTGGCAGATCCAGAATTACATGCTTAGTATGTATGGGGTTGATTTTTTTTCAGTTCTTTCTGTAAATTATAGTGATGTTTCTCCCTTGCAGATTATACCTGTGCTCATTTTAAGTTCTGTGTCTAAGAATGTGCTAAGTCATTACAAAAAACATTCAAGTTATTGTAATCTGTGCTCTATCTTTTGAAATCTACAAGTAGCAATCTTTTCAACAATACATATTTGCAGATTAGTTTATCTAAGAAAGAAGTTCTACGTCAAGCTCTGAAAGCCAAGTTACTGCAAATTGAAATTAAAAGTTTTATTCCAGTGGGGAAGTTAGTGGTGGGAAAGGTCACCCTCCTGTAGTATAATCTGCCAAGTGTTTATGGAAGTTACTGTCATACCAAGGTACAACTTGGTGTTAAAGACAATATGAACCTGAAAATCTTTTCTGATGTTGTTGAGTCAGAACAGTTGGGTCTTTGAACTGAAGAGAGGGTTTGGCTCTTGGCTTTTCTGAGAAGTAGAACACCATTTGTGTTTGGGGTGAGTTCCTGCTCGGTGGAAGGGAGGAGTGGGACAGCTCAGTGCAGTCACTGATTCCCATTCTCTTTTGCTCCTGAGACTACGGAAAAAGGACTTCACTTGTGCTGCAGACAAAGGGAAAGAAAAAATAAGTGATAAAGATCCTGTACTTGTGGGCTGCTGGAGGAGAAAATCTTTCTTCCTGCCCCTGTCTTTAAGAGGAAAGTGAAGGGTTGCAGAAGAACAGGCTGTCTTCCGAGAGTTTTTTATCCCCTTTTCTTCTTTTAAACCTTTCTGTAAAGTGAGACTGCACGAGTGCTGAGAACTGCCCTGAAACACTTGGAGCTGATCTTTGTTTTCATGCCTTTTGTCACTGCTGTGGCAGCTGTGTGGGTGTTCTCCAGCAGCAGTCCCCCAGGAGCTGCTCCCTGGGGAAATTCTGCCTTTTCCAGAGGGCCGGACGTGGCTGGAATGGGTCTGGCCTCCCTGACCTGAAGGTGTGACAGGTGTGAAGCCTTGGTTTGGACTGGAGCCTTCCCCATGGCTGTGTTTGTGTGTGCATGGCACAGGTGCAGCAGGCAGAGCTAAAACAGGTAGTTTGAATTTTGTAATCAGCGTGGCCAGGCCCCTATCCAGGCTGTGCCTGCTCCCTGCCTTCTGCCCACTCCTGCTGGCTCTGGGGACAGAGTGGGGGAAAAGGCAAGCAAACCTCAAGGATGTGCAAGGACTGCTCAGCAACAGCCAAAACTCTGTTGTGTTTTCGTGCTGATTTAGTCAGAAGTCAAACACATCACCAGGCTCCCCAGCAAGGAGCACAATGAACTCCATCCCTGCCAGACTGAGCAGGATAATTAGCTGAGATACCTGTCTCTAATGCTAATAGTGCCATCGAGCCTGAAAGGCAAAGATCTGTTATTCCAGGGTGTGCCAAAGCTCTTCAGATCTGAGTTTGTTTCTGGAACAACAATAAGGTAGATGATGGTTAGATACCATAAGTAAAAGCATAAAGGGGAGGGATATAATGCAGCACTTAATTGTCTGCTGGGCATGTAAGTGTTCAACTTATGCATGATCCAGCAATGGGTATTTTTGAACACAAAATACCATCATTTTAGACCCCTTTACATTTTTTCATCTAGAAAACAATACTTCTAGTTATGGTAAGCTAAATTTCTTGTTTTCTTTTAGAAGTCTTTTAGACCTTGCATCTTTTAGTGTTCCGAAAAACAGCACACAGAGTATTGGGCATGGATTAAACCAAGCTCTCCTTCTTTCATCCTGAATCTCATTTTCCTCTTTATACTGCCAAAATAATTCTTGGCCTTAAGGAAGCTGAAAGTGGGCAGTGAGGTGGCAGACCTCTCTCTCCCTCCACAGAATCACTGATAGTGTTTTCAATGAGATTTCTTATAGAGGAGTACTAGATAAACAAGATGAAGTGGTAACCTAAAGCTACAGGAGTGCTAAAAATGATAATAATGTAATTTCTCACTTGTGCTTTCATATGATGTGATTTCTCACACCCAGGAGTGGGGCAAAACCTGATGATTTCTCTTCTGTGGTGAGTCAGTGGTGCCCAAACCCAGGGATGGGATCTCTTGTGTTGGGAATAGAGGTGGAGATAGTCATGGAGATGCTCCTCTGTTCCCTGGATATCAGGAATCCTCTCTGATTTCACACTGGCTGAAGAGTCCATGCTACCTCAAACTTCTGCTCTCCCACATCTGTCTCGTGCTCAGCAGCCACAAAGATAAAGCTGCAAATATTGCCACCTGCTGTATGTGTATTTGTCATCTTGACTGCAAAACCCCCTCAGATAATTTTTAGTTTGCAAGGGCAAATAAACTGCATTTATTACATAGCTGAAATGAATTTTAATAAGTAGGAATCTGGCTTTTCTTCTAAAATGAAAGTTTAGGGCAAGTAAACTGACCCTGTGAGTTTTAATCCAACATTTCTCATTGGGGAGCACTTGACAGAGTCAACAAGCAAATATGACTTGCTCTTTTAAATCTCGGCTTTTGCCAAATAAACATAACTGCAGTAATGATGAAAAAAAAACACTAATAAAAAAATGCAATGAATGCCTGATATTTGAATTTTCGGGAAGTTTGAATCAGTGCTGCAGATGTTACCTGCCTGTTTCCAGCTCTGAGTGATTCCAGGACCAATTTAAACAAAAAGAAAAATTATCTATGTTAGACATCACCCTTTGCACTTGAAGAATTGTGTAATTAGTCATTTTCCTCATTTTCAAAGGCTGGAGGAATGCTATTATGACAAACTCTGATCATAAACACTTCATAAAGCCTTTTGTTGAAGATGCATGTGTTTGGTTTTGGGTTTTTTTGTTTGTTTTCTTTTTTGTCTGCATCTCTAGGCTCTACCCAAATAAAATGTTTGAAGATGATGTTCTATGTGGTATTTCCATAGCCAAACCAAGCACAGTCTTTGGGATTTAGGAGTCATGAATGAATGTTTTGACTTGCTGTTGTGTCTTGTGGATATGTGAAGGGGAATAATGAAGACTGTCTGTATGAAATTACATGAAGGAAAATGTCAATATAAATTTTCTTAAATTTCTCTTAAATATTTAATTTTCTAAATTTCAAACCACTTGGGTTGAAAGAGACTCTTCTGGCCACTGTTGCCCAAATACAAAACTTATATAAATTAAGGTATCCAAACATAATGAGACTCTGATGGTCTGAGGACATCTGTAGAACAAATTTCAAGCAGACTTTGTTCCCTTTCTCCTGAATCATTCTGCTGCACTTGTCTTAACACAGAGGAGGCTATTTGGAGAGCATATGGCCCAGAAAAGTATTTCTAAGCAGGTGTAACAGGAATTCTTCTCATAATGGCTGCAAATAATTCAGATAAATATGTCATGGATGGTTGTTCCTGACAGGAGGGAGTATATAATGTATAGAAATGATAACCTGTGGGAGACTTGCTTTGAAGAACCTCATTCTTTGCAATAAATGAGCTCCAAATGTATGAAATCCTGGCACAACTGCATCATGAAGGTGATTCACTTATGTTCCAAGGTTTTTTCAAACTAGAAATTGCATCAGGTGAGAGTTTTGTGATTTATTATCATACCAGTCTACACCTAAACAGTAGTTGAAGGAAAATTTACATATTTTTATGGTTTGGTTTGGGTTTTTTTTTTTCTCCCTCTATTACTTAGACTTTTAGAAATAATTCTTTGTGGAAAAAGAAAATAACCTTTATAATGTAACCCTCTATTAGCATCTATCTGAAAACATTCATCTGGTTCTGGTGGTGACAAGACAGAAGGAAATGGATTATTTGCCATTTTAAATCTAAAATGAGTCATGTGAGGAATTCAAGTGATTTTATTTCATGTGTTTGAATGGAATGATGGCTTTACAAATGAATTTAGGTGCTGTTTGCTGTTGCTCTTTTACTGAGAAATACTCACAAATTTACGATTTATTTTTGGATTTATTACAACCTGAGGTGTAGTGAAGGAAGGTGCTGGCTTTACATGTGATTACTAAAAGTTTCATTGTGGTGGAATTGTGATGCACATCCTGGAATTTTATATATGAAGAAGAAGTTAAAAAAGGTTGAGTGTTTGTGGTTGAATATAAAACTTCACCTGTGGTCAATCAGTCTGTATCATGGTTATAATGTATATATACATTTTTAGTTTTATTTTAGCTGAGCTAGATTGTTTTGAAAAGTAAAAAAGGACAATATTCATCTCAGAACTAACAATCGCAAGGATTCTGATTTGTTTGCCATCTGTTCATTAAACATGAGCATCTGAATTGGCATTTAATCTCAGTGTTTGCTGACACGCTGACAGACACAAAATGAAATTAGGACTTGATCCCGCCCTTCCTCAGTCCAGCCAGTCGTGATGCAGTGATCTCATTGCTCACCTCCGAGTCAGACAAAGGGTCCCAGTGGAACTGTGAGTTCGGAATGTGGAGCAGCACAAACTGAGCTCGGGTGTTTGAGCTCCCGCAGGGGCAGCAGGAGGCTGGGCACTGGGGAGCAGCAAGCCCTGAGAAGGAGCTGATGTGGAGAGACGTGGTGGGCTCAGGTGGGTGCTGGAGTTTTGCCATGGAGGATGAGTCTTCTCCATCACACCCTCGAGGACAGACGGGAGCAGAGAGAGGTTGTTGGGGCAGAGGAAACAACCCAGATTTTCTCACTGACGTGAATAAGAGCTGCCCATGAAGTCCAGATGGGAGGAAGGGGGATGCATGCTTTCTCTTTGAGAAGAGAAAAAAGGAAGTGAAGACCAGTGCACTTCTCTTGTTCTTTGCTTGGAAATTTTTTTTAACTTCGGTATCCTTCACAAAAAGGTGCAATTTCTGCTTCTTGTACTGTTACATCATCTGTAAATATAAATCTGCTTTATTGATTTTATTTTAAAATAAAATTTAATGCAACTGAATTAGTAGGTGCCATAAAATTCAGTTCTCAGATGTGGTAGGAATAAGGTAGGATTGCTACCTGATACAGGCTTATCTTAATCACAGTGGGTGCTTTTTAAGTTTTTGAGATTCTGTTCTCGAACTTCTGGAATCAATAACATCAAAATAAAAGGCTGTGTCTAGATTAAGTGGGGCTTTAAAATCCGTTTTAGGGTTTAAAATCCTAGATATTGACTGCATACTTCATTGCTGTGGGTAACTTTCCTCCATACATCCATTCCTGGGAGGAAATGTTCCACCTGATGGCACTGAGAGATGAAAAGCTGCCAGAGCCTCAATCTTGTCCTTCCATAGCCACAACACAGTGCTTTCATTGTTGGAAGATGACCAGGCAGAGGAAGGGTGTGGACAGAATTGTATCTGTACCTGTTTTCCTGTCATCTCAGCCCATTGGCTCATGGAATGGAAACTGCTGCTGAAAATAAAGTGTCTTTTGGAAGCAGTTTCATATGTCTCATGAGTTTCTAACATGTGGCTCCAGGCCAAATACCCAAATGGAATACCCAAAAAATGTATTTGTCAGGTCTAAATCAAATATGAAATTGGAAAGGAAAGCCTAAGGGGGGATGCACATGGAGATTCCCTGAGATTTTCCCTACAGGAGAGATGAGGGAAAAGAGAGGCTGTGAAATCTCCATCCTTGCACATACTGAAAAGAGGGTGTGTAAGGCCCTGAGGAAGTGCTTTAACTTCAGAGCTGGCCCTGATTTGAGGAGGTGGCTGCAGCAGATGGCCTTGAAGGGTTCTTTGACTTAATTTATTCTATGACTCCATTTTCCTGTGTATAAAAATACCACCAGTAGCAAATGTATTTTATTTTCAAAACTGACTTGAATGCAAAATGTTGCATTAGTTGTACCTTGGCATTTACACTGAAAACTGACGAGATCAAACTTGCAACAGTGGCTAGTGAAACCACAATAACAGTTTTGTTGGCTGAGCTGGTTTGATGGTTTTAAAAGACAAAACGCTTTTGGGAACTGCCATCACTGTATTTGGTCTGGGCTGATTAAGAGTGGGAAAACAGAAAAGATGTACAGGCTAGTATTCTTTTTGGGGTGAACAGTTAATTTGATACCGAAGTGACAAAAGGAGGCTAAATAATTATATTGCTCATGTATTTCCTAACAGAATAAATAAAAATTGGTGAAACTTCCTACAGTGCTGGGAAGGCATGAAGGACTTCATCATCAGCATATGGTAATTGTGGCAGTTTGCTGAGGTATTTGCTAGAAAGAGCAGTTGCAGTAAAACATAATTCAGCCCTTTGTGTGGTAATTGTGCAGAGTGTTCAGAGCTGCTGGAAATGCTGCAGGGCCATGTGTGCACGTTTGGCACACTGCAAAGAGTGTAATTTAGCAATGAAACGCTTGCAAACTGGAGCAGAAGTAGCAGCAACTGTGTGGTGGTCCTGAGGAATAACTGCTTTTTTAATGGTTAAAACTTGAGATTAGAAATCCAGGCTCTGTTTTTCTGTGAAGAGGCACTACACTGAGCAGTGTAATAAAGCTTCTGTCAAGAAGAACAAGTGTGGACTAAACCTTGTCCCAGGAAATATCGTGGAGATTAACTTTCACCGTTTGTGCCGTTGTGTGCGGCTGAACATGGAATGATTCTGAGGAAGCGCTGTTGTCTGAATTCAGCCAGGGATACCCTTCCTGAGCAGGAGGGGATGTGGCAAGGGGAGGAAGGAAGGTAGGAGCAGGGTCCATCTTATTGCAGGGATAAAGGTGAAGGAGGAGATCCACTTAGGGACTCTGGAAAATCTCAGGTGCCTTTTGCATTGGAGATGGATTTGCTGAAATCTTCAGGAACTCCATGTGGCTGTGATGTCTGAGTGCAGTCCAAAGGCTCCTTGGTGTTAAATCTACTGTGGGACACGTGTTCTTAGACCAAGAGCTCTAAAATCTATGTGGGCAGAGGCTGCTGAGCTAGACATCATCATTAAATAAGAATCTAAGTATTGGAGCTTGTTCCTGTAACCACTTGCTGCAAAGTATCCTGCTTCCTACTCAGTGAACTGGGGCAAACACACACAAATCTTTGTCAAAGCATGGAACACGGCAAGTGCAGGTGCCTAAAATTAAACACCTAAATAAGCTGTCTGGGTTTGAGAACTCCCAAAGCTCCTATTGAAAAAATTTATGCCAAAGGAGAGCAAATTCTAATGCTTAGGAGGGGTGAAGTCACTTGAATTGCTGTTGTCAATAATTTTGATTTTAGTTGTAAAGCTCAGGCTGATACTCTGCTGACCAGTAAATATTGTCTATTGATTCTGTCACCTGAATTCATGTCCCTGAACTGGATCCTGCTTCCCCTTAATGCTTGCTTTCTTAGTGTCAGATGCAAGAGGCAGAAGCAATGTGAAATTATAATTTATTGTTTTAAAACATCAGTTTGGGCTGCATAAAACTTGACCAAATGTATAACCCATGTGAATACTTCATTGTGGTTGTTAATACAGGACCACTGCATTTGTGCTGGGGAGAGATGGAATATTGCATGGCCTGGGGTTGTGCCTGAATAGCACTTACTGCACCGTGCTGTTCTGATGATTGGAATATTTTAGTAGCCTTTTATTCTTTTTCACCCAAAGAAAACCAGGCACAAGCAAAATTGCTTTGTTAAAGTAAGAATGAAGTGAGTTTTACTTCTGAAGTAGTAGTGTTGTCATAAAAGCATGTCCCCCAAAAGCAGTGTTTTCCATTAAGAGCAGAAGTGTAGTGAATGTCCATTAGAATGGGATATCTTCTGGTAATAGGCAGTCCCAGGAGCACTTTCTCTCACAAGCTTTTTACAGAGCAAATCCTTGAGGATCGTTTGTGGTTTTATACCATAAAAATTCTAGTCTGTCTCTTATGACATGTATAATTCTTTTTTTGTTCTGCTTTACCTTCTATCCTTAACTTCTTGGCAATTTATTCAACTCCTGATAAATCCTTTAACACATACAACTTTTTCCCTGCTAATAATAGCAAACTGTTGTTTCTGACAAAGTTCAAGTTCTGATTTTTTGGTTAAGTTGAAACCAGTCTTTTCCCCATTGTTAAATTTTAACGTTTCACATTTTTGAGTATTTGGCTACTAACACAGCTTTACTTTTAATGAGAAAACTCACATCAGATTTCTTGCCAGCTATCACAGTGAAATGATGGGCATTAAAAGTTATCAGAGAGAGAAGCTGCAAAATTACATAAATGGCTAAATAAAAAGTTTGTCATGAAATGTGTAAAAATTACATGTTTATAATTCCAAAGACAATTACAAATGGGCTGTTTTTATAACCTATCTTTCAGTATTTTAAAATGCCTCACAGTCATATTAAAAATATGATAATTCTTTGATTTTTCTGGGCCTTGTTTCCAGTTCTCTTTTCCTTCCTGTTACACAACTGACTTGCTTTTCATTATGTACTGATTCATATTTTAGGATGAAACATGGTTAAATATGGAGAAATGCTGATTTTCAAGGTTTGTACTTTAAGCTCTTCATTTTAGGTCTCCTCTCAGTTCTTTGAAATGCAATTTCCAGAGGGGACAGTTCAGCAAAAAATTCAGTTGAGCATGGTATTTAGGAACTTTCCAGGAGATAGTTTTTTCTTCTTTCTGAGGATTCTGGTCTGTTTTTCTCTTGGAGTCCTATTGCTAGAATGGGGTGGAGTGTAATGTTTAACTGATGCAATCTCTGATGTATTTTATCAAGAAAAAACATGTATTTGCTGCATAGCAGATGAACACCCTCTAATATAGCACATGGTATGTATGATATTGTGGGTGCAGTTTGAGTGAGTGAGGGAAGAATGTCCCAGGCTGTGGATGTGAAGTGAGTACACAGCATTTGTGGCTCAGGGCGGGCTTTGCCCTCCTCAACTACTGCAGAAAGCTTTATTTATTTATATAAAATATGACTTAGTTTATTTATTCCATTATTTATTTATTGAGGACCCTGGGTCCCTGCCCTGTTGTGCACATTTCCCTCCTGTGCTTCCATTTGTGTGGGGAGCTGAATCTCCTTTGGCATTCCATGTAGAAGCATTCTTGTTCCAGACAGGGATCCGAGCTTGCCGGGGCTTGCGGAGGAGCCGGAGCTTTCGGGCAGTGTCCAGCTCCACGTTCTGCACAGGTCACCGTGCTGGATTTACAGCGGGGGCAGAGCCTTCCCACAGCCTGTTCAGGTATAAACCAGAGAAAATAAACAAAGCAGGTCCCTGCAGACCTCCTGTGTCCCCTCCCTGCTCCAGACCCTCCCAGGGCAGTGGGAGAAGTGTTGTCCTTCCCGCTGTCAGACCCGCGCGCGGCTCAGGCTGGCGCTGCCCGCTGAGGCTGCCTCAGGTGCCTCACACGCCCGCTTCTGCCAGCCTGCATTCCCAGCTGCAAGGCCCTGGACAGGAAGGTTTTTAGGACAGAAGTGTTTAGTGTTGTTTGAGCACTCTGGCTCCTGGTGACACCCCCAGGCAGAACGAAATATTCATTGGTCGGCCTGACAAATCATAAGACCTGCACTGGAGACTGATTATTCTGTGGCTGACCTCTGCTTGGCTCTCTGCTGGAAACTTTTTCTTCCTCTTGTCAGACTACTTCAACATCTGAAAGTGCAGTCTTTTCCTTAGCAATTAATCCCTGCTTCACATGAAGTTCTGCATTCAAGGAGATGATGAGCTGTTGTCTGATCTTCTCAAGGAAGGGTTGAGGCTTTAAAAACAAAGCCAAAACCTGCTGAAGAGCAGCATTCCCTTCAAGATTACAGGCAGTAAAAATTCCAGAAATGGAACAGTCAAGACCTTTGCTTTTCTTACTCTTTCTGTGGAAGTAGTGTAGGGATATCACAAAACTGAAGAGTAGGTCATTCCACAGTGTTGGTGGAACCTCTGAAGTTTGTTCCGGAATTAGGTAACACCTCCTCAGCAGCTGATTTTTTCTCACCAAAGTCACTGTGGTGTTGGTGTTCTTGCACTTTTGTCGTGGCATATGATGGTGGGGGAATTCAGTTCCTGTGCTTTCTGCGGCACCACCAGCACATCCCAGATGTCATCTGAGCTCAAAGATCTGATAAACTTCTGTTGGCAGAGCAGAGACAGGGAAAGTTATTACTGTTAGAACTCTGGTACTTCAGTAAGACCAGCATGTACTGCAAATCTTGTATGAAATGTGTAATCTCATTTATATGGATTTGATTTTAATTTGAAGCTTGCCAGTTCTGTAAAAGAGAACAAAAAAAAAATCCTTGAAGCATATTTGCAATTTCTGTTTTCTTCCCCAGAAGTTAGACAGTGCTATTCCAGTATAAGTTAGAAGAGAGTTTTCAAATATCAAATATTCATAACCTGAACTAATTTTGTCCAGAAAATGATGGGTGGAATTGCCATCTACTAATGATAAAGAAGGATGTTTCTGAAAGAACAAAGTCTCTAAAAACTGAAGCTAGGGCATTGTTTTAAAGTCCCCTCAGACTCTGGTATTTTTACCTGCTTCTGTACCAGTTGCGCGTTGTAGAGATTGCAGCAGACCTTTGAAATTTCCAATTATTCAAGACCTTCCAATTATGTCTCTTATTGATCAGCATGCTGAGACTAGTCTAGGCAGAACCAATGATCTGTGACCCTCTGGGAGGCCTCTTGTGTGCTAATTCAAAACTTGTGGATAATTCAGGAACAATAGCACAAGCCTTTGTGGGCTTAGGATGTTTGCAGTGGAATTAATGCACTCACTAGTTCAAAGGCTTTGCAAGCCAAATGTCAGCTCAGCTCCCTGTTAAACTCTTTCCTTGGACGTGTCACTGGGAGCCTGTGAAGTTACACTGATAATCTTCATCAAATTCCAAATACAAACCCAGCGTGTTTTTGTTAATAATCTAAAAAAGCCTTGAACAGAAAAGCCTTTCCATACTGCAGCATTTTCTCCATTTCATAAATGGAGAGAAAAAATACAGCCTGGTCATTTCATGACTACTTCAGTGGTCTCAAGGCCATAATTTACTGAAATGTAATGAATTATTGTTGTGAGGAGGTACAACATCGTTGATTATTTTTTCCTTGAAGTTTTTTTCTTGTGGTTTTTTTTTGTTGTTGTTGTTGTTGTTTTTTTTTTTTGTTTGTTTGTTTGGGGCTTTTGGTTTTTTTTGTTTAGTTGGTTTTGTGGTGTGGTTTTTTTTAATTTAGGGGTTTTGTTTTGGATTTGGTTTTGTTTGTTTGTTTAGTTTTTTTTTTTTTTTTGGTGGAGTTTTTTTGTTTGTTTTGGATTGTTTTTGTGTTTTGGTTCATTTTCTTTTTTCACCTTGGAGAATAAATTGCACAGGAATGCCTTTTAGGACAGAGATGATGTAGGTGATTTTCCCAGAAATGAAAAGTCTGCTGTGTGATTAGTTTGTGAAGGAAACATTGAAATAAAAACCTCTCCGCTGTGATAATTTAGTGTTGATTCTGCTCTGCTTTTGGTGTTTGTCTGAGTGCCAGAGACCTGATCACAGACAACTGGCGTGGTTTTTCTCCTAGCCCCTGTGGGTACACACAGTAAGTTCAGAAAATTCCCAATTCAAGCTGCATAGTATAAGGAAACTCAGCTTTCTGTTCACCTTTCTGGGGCTGTACTTCAACGATATTGCTGCAAGAGTCAATAAAAATGAGGATTTGTAGGAGTAATAGAGATTCTGTTACACTGCTAGCTTCTGAAATTTCTTGAGGGCTTTTTTTTTTTGGTGATCATTGACAGACTGTGTATTATTAGCCTTGAGTGAAATAAAGGCATTCAACTTTCTTCAACATATGAAATTTTTGTTTTTTAAAGATTAGAAAAAAGTAATTTTTCATTTTGAAATTGTGTTTTCCTCAAGTCCACATTTTAGCTGTCAGGATGTTTTAGCACATCTGGAGCTGGGTGAAAGCAGTAAGTTCTGTTGATGAAGATGCCTATCAATATTTTCAAACATCTTTTTTCTGTCATTTCTGTCCAGAATTGTGTCTGTGCTGAAGTGAACCCAGCCAGCCCCAAACTCTCTCAGTGCCTTTGGTGTTCCCTTTCTATAAATGGTGCTTTGCTGGAAGTCAAAGCAGGGCAGAGGAAGGTGAGCTGCTGCAGTGTGCTCTGGGCTCTGGCAATGCCCATGTGCAGTCAGCTGCAATCTTTCATTTTTGCATCGTGAGAGCCCCTCTGGCCCCGCCAGGGCTCAGCCAAAATTGCCTCTGAGCCCCTCCTGGGAGGCAGAGGTGCCTGCAGAGCAGCTCAGTGGCTGCAGCTCCGCTCTGACTCTGTGAGTCCCCAGGGGGCTGCCACAACACCAAAAGCTCAGTTAGCTCAGCTCTGGTCCTGCTGTGGGCAGTGTGGCATTGGGTTGTGCCACCGGTGTCCCTGGTGTGAAAAATGCGTACTTTATGACTGGCTTTTTGCAAATATTAAATTGAATATTATATGTGTTACGTTAGAAAGTTATGCTGTATTGATTTTCTTCAGTAGTGTGTTAAATATAGTTTTAGGATATAATGTTAAAACAGAAGCTGTGTATGTGGGATATTTTTTTAAAGAGAGGAATGAGGTACTCTCACCAGACAGCAGCCATAGGACACCTAAATCTTTCAGGGAAAGAGAATTTATTGTGCCATTATCAGAAGAAACTAACTTCTTCCTGCCTTGCTCAGCCATGAAGATGCTGTCAGGATTAAGAGGAAGAAGGTGACAGTGACCAGACAGAATCCTTTGTTTGAATGGAATTTATGCATCATGTATGAGATGTATGAATATGCAACAGGCTGTTGTTTTTAAGGGTTAATCCTCTGTTAACTGGTGTCCTTTTTTGGGTTTATTTTGCCCAGAAAGAGGTACCTGGACGGCTGTAACTCTTTGTTTTTATTGTCTAGTATCGTCCTAATCTCAATTGTTCAAATTTTTATTTACTCTTAATTGTATTGCTATTTTTATAATCATTTTATTACTATTAAACTTTTAAAATTTTAAAAACAAGTGATTGGTGTTTTTCACACCTGGCAGTGCCTCCCTTCAGGAGCAGCAGGGGCTGGAGCACGGTGCTGAGGTAACAGCTCTGTGTGCAGTGCTCCGTGGGGATCAGCAGATCCTGGGGCAGCACTGGGGGATCCGCTGGGGCTAAAGAGCCCCAGCAGCTCAGGAGGCTGGAGCCTGCACACGGGATCATGGCTGGGGTGCAGTTTGGTGATGGAGCTGTGTGTTCAGCCATGGGCACTGAAGTTCTCCTCCTGCTCTGGCAGTCTGCAGCACATGCATGGGTTATGGCAGAGAAATGGGGACTGCGTGGGTAAAAGAGGAGAAAAAGCTGTCAGGGCTTATTTATCTTTTCTCTTTCTCTGCTACCCTTTGGTTAGTTTATAAATCAATTTACTGTGCATTTAACTCAATAAGTAAGAAGTTTTATGAGGAAAGTGGATGATCTGAGATCATCTTTGCTTTTGTAGAGTTCTTAATTTTTTATTAAGCACAAATGGAGATCATGTTTATACACACACACACACACACATTTTTTTCTATGCTGGATTGTTCCCTTGGCATTTAAATGTCCTCTGTAGTCGTAGGAGACACACAGCCCTCTAAAGTAGATAGAAACCATTGTACAGAGTTTGTGTCAGATTATACAGGAGCACAGAGAGGGAGAAAACCCACTGAAATGTAATGATGTGTTGCAACCAAAGGCTGTGTATGTTTTGTCAAAATCAAGTGTCCTGTGTCCACTGGCAAGGAACTGCTGTGATCCAGATTAAAGACACCTGTTAATTAGCTAATCATTTATCTGTCATACCAGCTGCTTGAGCTATTCTGGTTTGTTGTTTGCAATTAAATTTACGGCAGCCACTTCCTTTTTATTTCTTACAGATAAAACCACAGCCTTGGGACTTCTCATTTCAGTGGGAAGTACTGCAAGGGTTGTTTTTCCCTGTCTCATTCCACCAGGTTACCCAGTGCAGGATTTTCAGGTGCAGTCCTGAATCTGGCATGATGTGAGCTCGATTTCTTTCCTCTCTAGGCTCTGCAGTTGTGGTCACTGGGGCTGTTCCCCAACTTTTTTCCTATTACAGGAGCAGGAGCTGTGTGGAAGCTCAGCAGTACAAGATGCTGTAATGTCACTTGTTTCTACCCACATGGATTTCATTGTAGCAGCTGCTCATTTATCAATGTGGATATCAAATAGTGCTTGGTAATACAGGCATAGCAAATTAGAAAAAAAAAGACAACTTTTTGAAAGGCTTTTATATTTAATCATTTTTCTATCTCTTTAAAGCCATATGAAAGTCAAGGTTCAATGGAAGTTTCCTCAAAATGTGATTTGCTCCTATAATAATATGGATCTACAAAAAAGTCAGACATGTTTGTTCCTTGGGTGTGAGTTAGCTCTGTGTCCAGTTCTGTGGCTTCCCTGATGAATTATCCTGGAGTGTTTGTTAAATAATAGGTTCCAAAAGACCTTTACAAGGTCACCCTGACAGATGAAGTCTAATTTCATGCATCACTGACTGATTAGTTCAACAGGAGTGGATACTTAGGATATAGAAAAATCTCTCTCCCCCCCAAAATAAAAGATTGCAGCATTTTTTGGAGGTAGGGTAATTTCCACAATTAGAAACACCTTATCAGCTTTCATGAAATATGTATTTCTCTTTGCAAATTAAGCTTTCCTTGCAATCAAGCCTTGTCTTAATTGCTCTACAGAAAATAACTGCCAATAAACAAAAAAAGAATAATATTTAAATACTTCTGTCAGTAATGCTTGCTGATCTTCAGAAAAGAGTAAACAGTTCCCTGTGAAGAGCTTGGTTTTGCCAGGAATTGCTCTATGAGAGTAACTAATTGTTGGTTTGGGGTTTTTTTTTCAAGATACATGCTAAAAGTTTCCTCTAATTCCGGGTACGTTCAGTTGCTTGTTTAATATATAATAAATCAGTTTATTACGTCAACTTAAACTTGGTTTGGAAGTGGCCGAACACATCCATGCCTGTGTACTCTGCTGGCTACAGAAGTTTAGTGAGGTTAAAATGGATTGTTCCCAATGGATTGAGAAGTGCCTTCTCAAGTCATGAATTATTTCTTTTTTTTTGGGGGGGAAGGAATGAAAAGGGATTAAATTAGTCTTGTTATGACCCAAGAAGAAAGTAATAGGTGGTATTCCTGATGTGTATCCTGCTTAGTTGTGCTTTGGAATAGCCGTGCTGGGTGGCAGCTGGGGAATTGTGGAACTGAGCACAGGAAAGGTTCAAAGCTCCAGGAACCACTGAGATAATTGATGTGTGTGACCTGCAGCCTGAAGTGCCTCTTTTTCAGGCACCTCTGGTAAGCAGATGTGTTCTTGATGCATGGAGTGTCTGTCCATGGAGACACTTCAAAGGAAAAGTGTCACTCAGTCACTGATCAGCCTTTGTTTGGCACTGCAGTTGCTGAAGGTAGGAGGATCCACCAGGATTATTCCTGGGAGGTGAAGCACAGCTCAGTTCCAGGGCAAGGACTGCCGCAGCTGTGGCTCCAGATGCTGTTCTGCAGAGGTTGGTTTGTGGCAGTTTTCTGCTGGGGGTCTGTGGCTCTGTGCTCTGGAGGTGGCGGAGCCGTGCCAGGGCAGCTGCCCGAGCAGGGACAGGGACACGGCGCTCCAGGGCTGCTCTGCACCTCCTGCCTTGCACTGGGCTGGCAGCTGCATCCTCTGTGAAAAAAGACATTTTTGAGATACAAAAATGCTGTGTTCTGCCTTTTCTTACAAGTTTATCTAAAGAGGCAGAATGGAGGTGAGGCAGGGACAAGGAACAGTGATGTATTCCTGCTAGCTGAGTGAAGATGTGGCTCAGCTGAGCTGTCCAAATAAACAGTTTCATGGGATCTCAGTAATTCCAGTCAGGAGGGAGGGGTAGGAAAAGTCCTTTGTGATGAACCTTCCAATCACCTCAATCTGTTCTTGCGTTCTGTGGCCTAGAAAAATAAGAAGTCGCTTGATTATATAAATTGCCAACATAGCAGGGAGAGAGAGATTAATGATAGCAGCTCTCTAATCTACCAAAAACCCCAGAAGCAGTAATGAGATCCAATTATGACAATTTGAAGTTGAATTAGAAATCGCAATGAGGGGATATTAGAAGCAGTTAATAGAATTAAGTGGACTCTTTCTAATGTAATGCTTTTCAGTGGACATGCCAAGCCAGCATCCTGTCGGGGTTTGTTCATACAAAAATGGGTTTCCTCCCTGGCTGACAGAGCTGGGCAGTCAAGGATTTTAGGTTCCTTTCTACTTTAAATTTGAAACTCTGAAACTGAAATAGTTAAAACAAGTACACACTTCAAATTTCAATATTGAACAGTTCAAGCTGAACTTTTATTTTATGGAATTCAGAGCTTTTTCTGTTCCTCTAAAAAGGATATTTCAGTTCTGGCTGTGATTGTTCCAGAATGGTAATTGTGAAAATGGTGAGTTTTTAACATGAAAAAAAGCACAATGAAATTTAGAGAAAGTTGTTAATTCTCCTTTTCTTCTTACACAGTTTATAATTTCAGTAGATCAGAAGTCATAAGATTAAAGGGTATATTAGAAAAAGAAAAAATAGTAATTCTGGCAGCTGGCTAAGAAAATATTGCAAAAGGTCATGGAGTTAAGTGCTCCTTTCTTTCAAAAGGTTGAAGAATTCCCTCAGAAAACTCCTTCCCACTGCCTGGAATCAGCTTCTAAGTGAGCAGCTGGATTTCAGTATGAAGTTACCAATGGTAAATACTAAGGGATTGTATTTGCAAGCACATTTTTCTCTTGACTAACAAACAGCTGAGCTATGTTATGTTGGCCATGAGGTTTTTCAGAAACCATGTTTGGGAGGGAAGGTTTCTGGTCTGTGTGGGATGGCTGCCATGTGAATTGAAGCATTTTGTGTGCCTAGATTTAAATGTGCTTTTAAACACAATATTTTCAAATCTACCTGCCTAGTGAGACATTGATGTTCTTTCCTTAGTCATGTAAATCTGTGGAAGATGCCAATAGTCTACATGGGAAGATTTCAAATTAATAATTAATGCAGGGCATAGTTTAGCACAGGCACCCGGTCTGTAGGATCTGAAAGCAAAATGTGTATTTGTGATTAACCATCTTATAAATCATCTTCAGTGTTACAACCATGGCACTTTTGGAACCCTTTTAAGCATTCTCTCCTGTTCTAACAGCAGCAGCAGCAACAACAACAACAACAAAAGTAAAAAAATCCCAAACAATTTATACTGTTCATTTCTGGTTTTCTGAACTTGCAAACCTGTCAAGGATTTCCCAAGTAGAATCTTTCTGTCCCAGCTCCCCGTCTAGAAGGTCTGCCCATCTCATGTTGCCATTTACACAATATGAGTCACAATGAGCAACTTTTTGTGTTCTCTGCTAGCAAAGCTGCTAAACTTCTTTTCATCAATGCCTTGTTCCATAGAAGATGAAAGCTGCTGAATAGGTTACTGTGTTTCCTACCTGAAACTACATTTAGCAAGTCAAATATATGCCAAAATGACCACTGTTATTTCCTAGTACTTGTTTTAAGAATTAGTAGAAGATTAGGAATTCTTCACCACTTAACAACATTGTTTAGATTATATCAAAGCTATACCAATCAAAATAAGAAATTAAAAAGTGATCCTGGCCTAAAAGGGCTGATGGAGGAGGGGACAATACAGGGTGAGGGACTTTGGCCATTGTGTTCTGGATGCCCCCTCATCCTGTCCCAGTTCTTCTGGCTCTGCTCATCAGGGGTTGCCTTGGTCCCAGGGGAGTTTTCTCTGCTGGGGTGATGGCAGAGGGGACAGGTAGGACAAGCGGGAGGGCAGTGCTGGGACCTCCTCCTGGATGGAACGCTGCCCAAATAGTCATCTGTCACTCAGGGCTCAATTACCTTCAGCATCTGCCCTTTTCAGCAGTGGGTACTAAGAGAACAAGGAACAATTCCTGATATGAAATTAAAACTAAATTTATTATTTAAAAAAATTCAGAAGAATTCAATGAGTAAAATGCTATTTCTACCTTTCTGAAATAATAAGTAGTTTGTATTTTGGTTTTGTCCTCCACAAAGCTGGTTGTATGCAATATCTTGGGGACCAGTTGCATGACATGAGTAATCAAAGTTCATATAACCGAACAAGTTTCCTGGCCTCAACAGTCCTCACTTTGCCACAGAAATATATATAGGGCCAAATTTTATTCTTGACAATTGGTGTCGTGTGGATTAGCAGCAGGAAAAGTCTTACAATTGATTAATTTGGCTGCTGTTTTATGTCTAACGTGTATTCTTAACTGAAGGGACTTGAATGGATCAAAGTAGGTTCTTGATCATAATTTGCATGTGAAATCCTAGGAGTTAAAAAATAGCTAATACAGTGTGTGCCTTTGACAAGTGCCCCCATTTGCTTTATAATATTTTACATCAGTGTTTGTGTGGTGACTTTGCCTATAAAAGTTCATTTTCCATCCACAGCTGATTTCTCACACAGTTAATCCTGGGAAGAGATGATCCCTCTGAGCCTTTGTTAGCACTGAAGCTTCCCCTTTTAGCTTTAGGCTGAATGTTTTTTCTCTTCTTTCCCTTGAAGTCTGCTCCCACTCCAGGCCTGGAGCTCAGGAGTGCATGTGAAACACAGCAGCCTGAGCTTCCCTGTTCACCTGGAGCTTCCTCTCCTTCCTTAGGGTAAATTTCTTGCTCTGTTCTGGAATGAGACTTTACAGGGTCACTCCAAAGACCTGGTGAGGTGGCATGTGCTTTGGGAAAAAATTTGGGAAAAACATGATTCTAGACCAATCACTTCCTCTGCTACATCCTTCCAGTTTCCCTGTCCTGATAATTGTTGTTATAATGTGTCAGTAAAAAATTAATGCAATCCAATGAGCAAGAGGAAACCCCCTCCAAATATTAGGAAAGACAGGATTACTGAAGGCACATAATTATTTTTACCCAAATTGATACTGTACATGCTTTTGATAGGACAAAAGTTGAAGACATCACATTTTATTCTTAAATAAATCTACTGCACAAACCTCTTGGTTCATGCCTGGCTTTAACTTCACAGATGATTTAGAAGAACTTTCCTCCTTTCAGACAGTGCATTTGTTATCCATTCATCTGACTGTACATTGAAGTGATGATAAATGTTGAAAAGTTTCATAGGCATTAATTATTCCATGAAAATGGAAATAATTTGCCTAGTTCCTAACTAATTCTTGGTGAGTTTTTTGGTAGAACTTGGAATAAATGTAATCATTATCTACATGCTTTGTGAAAATAACTTACTTTTTGGAACTGTATAACCTTTCAGATTCTTTATCATGCTGAAACCTTCATAATTAGTATATTATCAAAAAATATTTGCTTGGCTCCTTTCAAAGATGAACTAAGCAACCTACCTGGCTGCTAAGAGACTAAAGAGGTGGCCAAACAGAGACTAAATTGACACTGAGCAAAACTGACTTGTTTTTCCACTGATCCAAACTGTAAAATCTTTATCAAAGAAAACAACTCCATGATCTCTTTCTGACCAGCTCTTAATCTCCCTGATCAGTGTGTGTGTCAGTAGCGCTTATATCTAAATGTCCTGGAGGTGTGTGACACCTTATCCCTTACAGGAAATGGAGCTTTCACACCTCTGTGCTTTTCTCCTGCAGCCCAGGATCTCCTGACTTCCCAGCTCCCTGCCTTTGGCACTTGGGGTGTTTCAAATAGCCACCAGCAGCGAAGGACAAGTGGCTGTAAAACGGACAAACCTCAAAGGCTGGGCACTCCAAAAGGATGATATTCAACACCAGAACCATGTTAGGTTTCATTCCATGTTTTACTGAAGGAAAGTGGCCCGAGGCAGCTGCTCACACCTGAGCTGGTTATCTGAGAATCTAGGTGGAAAAAATCTCTTCAAAGGAGTGCAGGTTTTGGGTGAAATCTGAATGTTCATTTTCCTAGATAAGTGGACTTCCCTTTCCAGAAGGTTCAGCAATGGGATGCTCAGGCCGTGGGTGCACATCTAATTATTTCCAGTTGGTAAACATTGTTCTCCTGTGCAGGTACAAGCAAAGGTCTGCTGGACTGTCAGAGGCCCATTTCCATACCTGGTATTTTGGACTGGATGCAGTTAATTGATAGAAGTGTTGAATTAAGGCTACCTGCTCAAGCTGTGAGTTTGAAAATAAGCAGCATTTCTCTGAGAGTCTTCAAAATTCAAAGTCAGCTTGTATATTTCCCTTGTTAGTTAAGTATTGTTTTAAATTTTGAGAAAGGAATGCTTGAGGAGGTGTAGGACAGGGTCCCTTGCCTGTCCTGAGAGAGGCACATAGAGGGAAAATATAGTTGTTTTATTTGAGTACATAATAATAACAAGCCTTCCAGGTTTTTATTAATTATTATTTATTTGAAATTTGTGTTCTTACTTTCCATAAATAGCTATTCTACCATTATCAATACAACTTCCAGGTGATGTCTTGTCATTTGGTGACTCTTACCTGAGAAAGTAGATGCTTATTTTTTTTTTAATTTTATAAAAATTTTCACAGTGCAAACATATTTTATTGCCAACTAAATTATAGTGCTTTTAAAAAGAATGTTACCATCACAGACAAGTTAATATTTTACACTCTAGTAATTCAGGTCAATAAACCCAATTATTTAACTGGAGATACACAAGATCACACCAGAGAAAGGAAAAGCAATTTTTTAAATTTAAATTTTTAAAAATTTAAAGCCTAAATTTGGAATTTACTTCTTGAATCTGTAAAGGATTAATTGCTTTATTCGTTTTATACCTCAAATCAGTGAGACTGTTCACTTACACGGAAAAGGTGCTACATCTTTACAGCCTCTAACAGTGCAGGCTTTAAAAATAGAAATGGGTCAAATAGGTTGTTTGGAAGCACAGCTTGGTTAAGGCATTCTGTAATTTCAGACTTGCATCCTGATGAGCTGAATGACAAGACCTCCATGGCATTAATAGTAAATCAGATTTCATTTATATCTGCTTCCTGGCCTAATGAGCATGTTGCTGATCACAGCAGAAAATTCCAGCCCAGGGACTGAGACTGGGAATTCTGGGGGTGTATCCTGGGAGTGCCCTATTCCACCTCACGCTGGCACTGCTCTTGTCTGGCTGATGAGAAACGACCGCTCACTTAAAAAATTCTAAAAGGTTTATTAAACCTTAACAAAAAATACAACAAAAGGATTAAATAAGGAAAAATAGCAGTGCTGGGAGCACACCCCCCCACGCACGGCTGATATCCACGTGGCTGGCTCATCTACAGCATGGCTGCCCCACCTTTTCTAGCCGTGGTGTTGCACCAGGTTACCCTGGCCCCTCCTGAAGCCTGTCTGTTAGCTCTCCCTTGCTGTCCATGGTGTAGAGTGCTGTTTGTAACTTGTCTGGAGGTCAGGTGTTGCCATGCCATACCTCTAAGTGACCAGCTGCCCCTTTCCCAAAGGCCCGGACTACTCAGAGCATCCCGGGATAACAGTGCTGGGGGTGTGGGGGGGACACTTGGCAGTAACATCACTATACATATGTAAAACTTCTCTTGACATATATAAAATGTTCATCACTTAACTGTGACAGCCAACCATCTCATTACTCATCTATAACAGGCTCCTGGGAGGTGGCGTGAGAGCAGCCAGGCAGCACTGCCTGCAGCGATGCTCTGTTTTCTCCAGCTGCAGCAGAGAGAATCATCAGGGGACCTGGCCCACCCAGGGGTCACAGCCCGGTTCCTCCCCAGGCAGAGGGGATGTGACAGCTCACTGCTCCCCCTCAGCTTTTACTGGAATCACTTACTCCTCCCAGAGTGACACTTGGCTATAATTGCTCTAATTGCTGCAATAATTGAGGATGAGGTTTTATTATAAGTTCCTCTGTATTTCTGCTGGTTTTCCAGCAGCCTCTAAACATAGAGTAAATCCATTGGAGAAGGAGTAGCAAATTTAAGATGTAAAGTCCACTTAAAAGTCCGTCTTTGTTCACAGGATTAAAGAGAAGGAAAACTTAGTTATTGCTGCACCAGAAGTAAAAGTAACTTCAAAAAACTTTTATCCCCTTTTCTACTGCATTGTTCTTTTCCACATTTGTAAGTACATGGAAAATCTCTGCTTTTTTGTTGAATTTGCCTCTGATTCTCTACTAGTCTCAAAACCAGTCTTTTTGCTGCCTTTGATCTGTGAGTGTCTCAAGGCTGTGGGTGTGCTCTTGCTCTTATTCTCATCCAATACTTAGCAGCTTCAGTTTTGGAAAAGCAGATGACAGCTCACAGACAGAGTAAGGCAGTTTGGTGGGGTTTCATGGAAGTCTTCTGAGGTGCAGAATGAGGTGATTTCTCACTCCATAACTTTATCTGGAAGAAGGAATGTGTGTTCACAGCACAAATCTTGCAGTGACTGTAAACCAAAAGCTGTATGTGTGTTATAGGAGTAGAGATAAAAATTACTTGCTTCTTGGAAAAATATGGTACCAAATATATCTGTGGAAAATCTGAGGGGGAAGATGAGTGTTGGGTAAGTTCAAGGACTGAAGGGTACATGTGTGATGAGGTAAGACAGAAGAGAGGGAAAGGTGGAGGTTTCTAAAAGAAACATGGAAGAAAGCAGTAGGTGCAACACACTGTGAGTTTAGAGATGAGATTGTAGACAGTTCTGATTCCACAGGCAATGCTGCAGTCATTCCAGATCTACAGAGAAATTAATTGAAACATTACAGAAAATTGAATAAAGGAAGAGAAAAATTTTGAGGACTAGAGGGAAAGCAACACTGAAAATCAGAACATGTATCATATCATTAATCTAATTGTCAACATATGATTTCTATTTAAGCACAGATAAAAAACTCAATTTTTGTTTCATGTTCTGCAGTGAGTAGCGCAGTAAAGGAATATCCTTAATACAAGGGGAAAAAAGAGCAAAGAGTTGTAAATAGATGCTTTTAGTGCTGCTGAGTTTCTCAGGGGAGGTGTTACCACCTGAAACATTCCAGCTGAAGTTGGGAGAGCGCTGGGAAATGTGCTGTAAGAAGGGACCCTTTGTCCAGCAGATATAGCTGAACACTGTGGTGTGGGATGTCATCTAGACAGGATGGCAAGAAGGGAAAGGCAGTGGGGGGCCAAACTGGCTTATCTGAGTCTCTGATCATGCTGTGTTGATTTCAGACTCGCATTAGCCCAAGGCAGAGCAGCCTGTCCCAGTGCTGCTCATGGATGTGTCACTGAAGAGTGGTTTCCATGCTTTGCAAACCAGGCTGGCCACTGAGGTGATCTGGTTTGAGCTTGAGAAAAACAGAGTGCTTATCATGGTAGTGTCCAGTACAAACCAAAGGCAGCCCTCCAGGGGGCAAAAAGGCACTGAGCTTTTCCACACCTGCTCAGAAGAATAGGCAATATTGTGCTTTTCTTCCAGTCCTTTTTCAACACTGGGGTAACTGCTCAGTCTGCATGGTATAAATACTTTCAGTTTTCTGTTGGATTAGGGATTTAAAGGAGAAATATGATGGCTGTGGTGGGAAGTAATCAGATTATGGTACAATTGTGTGGGAAGAAACAGGATCAGTACTGGTCTAATTGAAGTCAGTGAAGAGGCTTTAATTGGATGAGGGCTTCAGTATGAGTTTGGGAATGATGAATTTCAAATTGAAAAAAAAAAATTGGCAGAACATTCATGTGACATTTCTGCTGTGGACTATGAATTTAGGGAAGTTAAATTCTGCTGAATGGTGACAAAAATACTTCCTTCTGCAAAGAGTATGAAAACAGCAATAGCAGCTCAAAACCAAACCATCACCCTTGGGGTGTGAGGGAGAATATAGACACAGAAGAGTTGGCAGGTGGGGGTGTTTGCGGGCTTCATTTTGGTGTTGGGTTTATGGAGGTTAAGTTTTTTGATTTTTTTTTTATTGGTTTTGTTTTTAGGATTGGAAGGAAGGAGTTTTTAGAAAACCCAAACTAAAACCAAAATTAAGGAGACGTCAAGCTATAATCTAACCTTGGAAGCAGGAAGAAAGGAAGGTGGTTGAGATGGATGTGAGGGTAGACATCCATCAGTCACAAACATCCCAGGTTGGAGGACTGATGAGCGACCCAGTCTCTGTGGGATCTCAGAGGGGATCGAGGAGAACCTGACCCTCCTCCCAGAGCAGCCCTTGGTGGTGGGGAAGGGATGAAGGAAGTGTCTGCAGCATTCCCTGAAATTCCGAGTCCTGTGACTTCACACATTTTGGGTGGCTGCAGCTAGAGGGTTGTTCTATACTGTGAGTTTTTCATGTATCACAAGGCATTTCCTTTAGACAAATTGTCAGGTTTTTAGACCTTGAAGGACCAGTAGTTTTATAATTACAAGTTTTTTAAGGTCAAGGTCTGAAGATCTGTCCAACACGGGTCACTAAAGCGCATCCTTTTTGAGAAAACAATACTGATTTTATGTTTCTGTGGATACCTGGGCTAAGTGCCCTTCATTAATGCAAATAAACCAAGCTTCACTTAGAAAAGCAGCAGAGGCCATCATGCTTTTCCTTCCCTTAGTCTGTAATTTGAATGCCAGTAGTTTCTAAGGTCCCTTTGATATTCAGAGGTCCCAGAAAACTTCAGGCTTGTTTTACTCAAATCTGTGTAACTGCAGCCACTCCTGAGATTTTGACTGGAGGTGACCAATGTAAGCAATGTAAGGAAAGTGTATTGAATGTGCTCTGCAGGATTTTGACTGGAGGTGACCAATGTAAGCAATGTAAAGAAAGTATTGAATGTGCTCTGCAAATACTGCTTGGACCAAGCTTTCAAAATTGCACCAAATCCCATCAAGAAGCTTCACAGCTATAAGTCTGTCAGAACTGCTGTGATTTGGGGCACATCCAGAGCAGACCTGAGGTCTACACTGATGTGGCTGTGGAATGTAGTAGGTACCCTGTATTAGGTAAAATCTGTTCAGGGGGAGATCTTTCCCCCAAACTCTGAAGGCCATTGGTTCTCTGGTAAACTCAGCACTTCCTATACAAGTGTAACAGTCTCCTACCAAGCTGGCACAATGCCCCCAGCAATCAGACCACTGAAGGGCTTTGCATTTGCGTTGTGGGTTCTTATTGTCACAATAAGAAATAAAGCCAGGCTTACATCAGACTCCAAAGTATTCCTGGGAAGGAAAATAAGCCAGTAATTACATTGTATTTTACTTTTTGGAGCACTCACAACCTTCCTCCTACTTATAATTATTGCAAGAAACTGGCAAAATAAATATTTTACCTCAGTGCACATAGCACTGTTTTCTATAAATTGTTTTTTCCTGTTAATTATTTGCAGTTCTTACTCAAAGGAAAGAAGAAGAGTAGTATGCCAAGGAAGCTGAGGAACCTCAGACAAAGTAGAGGAGGTTCAAGAGAAAGTGTAGCACCCACTATAACTTTCTTCTTCTTTTAAATGGATATTAACCTCTCCATGATCCTTATTAAATTAGCTGAAGTTTAGAACTAATTTTGCAGCTCAAATTTAGATACCAAATTTGCTGATATTAGGAAATTTGATGTAACACCTACTAGAAAATAAACTAGCAACACTGTTAATTTGACCTCGGTTTTAATTAACCCAAGTGTGTTTTGACATCCAAGCCTCCCAGGGCATCCCACAATCTAAAGGACACTGCATAAAAGCTGCTTGCCTTGCATTGCAACTCAGTGCAGATTTTGGAGCTGATCAGTTACTTTTACCTTAAGGCAACATTGATCTGCTTTGCACAAAGTTAGCAGCAATTGCTTAGTGTACTGAAATCATAATGCTTTGTAAAAGCTAATTAATGATGGAACTTGTACAGGCAACTTGTGCTTCTGTTTACTGTGCTTTTGTGAGAATAGCTGTCCTAAAACAATTTCAGAAATGGAAGATTAAAGATAAAAAAATAAATTGAAATTATCTAATTTTTCCCTAGAGAGGAATCTGGTACTGAGGTGGGTAAACTTCCCCATCCCTGTGAATACCCATATTCCATAAATCCTCCTTCCTTCTGTTCTTGGAGTTACATGCCTGAGATCCCTCACTTAGAATGCATTTGCTAATGATAACTCATTAGTGGTAATTACCCTGTACTAATAACTCTTCACAGGCTTCTTTATTCTTGTTATCCTTTTAAACTTTAATCAATATAAAAGGTTCTCTGATCTTGTGGTAACTTTCATTTCTGCCCACCTCCTCTTAAAATGGAGTAATCATTGTACATGCTGCTTTTTTTTTTTTTTTTTCTGTTTTTGAGCTGAGCCTCCTTTGCAAATCACAGACTAATTTTGTGACTGGCACACTGTGCATGGTTTGAATTGTAAAGGGTTAGAGATTTACAAGTGTGCATTTGGACTCCTTGGGAGTTAGAAACACAAAAAGAGAATGGGAGAAGACACTTGAATAACTGAGACTTTGAAGAACTAAAATTTGTATATTTTAAGTAAACATTAAATTCTAAACGCAAATTGTAGACCTATAAATATTAGTGTCTGAAATAAAACCCAGGCAATTTCAAGATAATAGGACTTAACTGTGACCTGCTCCCCAGTAGAGCAGGGGACTAAAACTCCTTGGTGGCAGGGGAATGTATTTGCAATTTAACTTCCCGGTCTGGCCCAGCTTGGTTTTGTTCCATCTGGGACTGAATTTGGCAGATTTAGGCCAGAACTTTGAGACTTGAGTGCTTTGAAATCCAAACCATCTCCTTTTGGTGGATTATGACTGCCTGGGGAAGTCAGGGCTGCAGAAGGTGAGCATGGTCCCTCTGCACCAGGTAGGATTAACTAAAAAAACACTTGAGGAACAGAAAGAGGCTTTTGAACAAGGACTTGCTCAAAGCAGTTGCATCTTCAGGTGGAGCTGCTGCTCAGGAGTAAACTCGTGCCAAGTGCTGAAGCAGTGATGTCAGCTTTGCAGAACGTTTCTAAGGTGATTGCCATTGCCAGGCAGTTTCACAGGAGGCAGAATCTTCCAGTGGCTGCTTTTCCCCTGGATGGTTGCAGGGTATGCAAAGGCCAACATCCTTCGTTTGATGAGGGTGGGATGCCTCCCACCTGCCTGGTGTCTTGGGGGAAGAGGCTCCTGAAGTTACGTGGCTGGGTAGGGATTTCCCCCTTTGTTTTTCCTTCTTACCATCTTCCCTTCAACGACACTCTAATACGTGAGAGGTGGTTGAGAATAAGTTGTTAGCGATTTGCATTTATTCTACCTGTTTCTTTCTGTGCCATGTGACTCAAATTTTTCTGTATTTCTTAGCTTCATTTGCTGGTTGGGATTACAGTTGGGGATGAGGTTAATTAATATGGAGAGGCGATGACGCTCTTGTAGAAAACAAAGGTATTTGACAGCCTTAATGTCTTAGTGTTTCATTGGTCAGGGCATTCAGAATGATCAAATTGATTCTTTGTCTTTCCAGAATAGAATGACTGGGGGTAGTGCAGAAGAAAAAGGAGGACTGGCAAGTACAAATCTACTGTTCCGCATTTGTGTCCTTCTATTTTCAGAGAAAAGAATACTTGGGTTTTTAAACCTTTTAAACCTTTTTGGCATAGCATGATCTGTGATCTATGATCTGCCCATCTTCTCTGAGTACGATATTGCAGAACCACCCTGTAAACAGGTAACGCATTCTGGAATTTTTGCAGATACCATCTGGATCGTTGCCGATGCTTTGTTTGTTGCTGGTGTTTGGATAGTGTGATGTTCCTGTTCCTGCACTGCTCAGTGGAGGGACAGCTCATGCATCTCGTGTTCCCTGTGACTGCTGCTCCCCAGCCCTGCCTGTGAGCAGTGGGATGTGATTCCTGCATTCTGCTGCCAGAGGAAGCTGGGCTGAGTTTGGAGAAATCTGCAGTAAGGGAGCTCGGTGAGAGCCGTGCTACCAGCTGCAGTGGTTGTGAAGAATGCTGGCAGTTATCATCCAGACAGAACTGATTAAAAATGAACTCCTCCTGTTGTTGTACCAGTTGTGTTTTCAGGGAAACAGTGTGATTTTGAAATGTTTGAACTTGCCAGTTTGGATCAAAAGCTCAAGCTTTCTACTAAAAGCTTTTAGTTGGGCTTTGTAGGCATCCTTGTAGAACACCACAGGATAAAAACCTGCTAATGTAGCTCTGTGTTGTTCTCTTTGAACTTCCCGCATGGATTAACTGTAGCACAGAGTAAATAATTTACAGATAATTGTGAACATAAGTTTTAAAAATTATTTTAATATGCTATTTTATACTGGTAGAGTACAGTCTGCTGAGAAATGATGTGCAGAAAGAGAATGGAACAGTTGCTTTTGGTTTTTCCAGTGATGCAGTTGACTCATCTGTACAGTTCTGTAATGGCAAATGCTGCTCCTTGTGCCTCACACAGAGCACATCAAGTTACTTTTCCTGACAAATTCAGGCTCATGTACTGGTAAAGCTGATATAGGGATGGAGAAAATTGCATTTTCTTGCATTACCAAAAGGTGACTTATCCAATTTAAGACAATCTTTGCTTTACTTCATTAAATACTTAATTTCTTGTTGAACCAATTGTTATTTCTGCTGTTAAATTTTTTTCTTTGGAAAAGGCTAAGGAGAAGCCTTGAAAGAGTATGAAGGGTTTGTTCTCTTGGCATAGTGAAGATGGGAGCATGAGTGGTGATGTGGAATCTGCTGCTCTGTAGACTCTTATTCTCTGTTGCATTTGCAGAAATAGCAGGCTCAGATTTTTGAATTCCTCTGTGATTTCACTTGTTGCAAGCTGAACTACAACACACTTTAGAAAGATGATTTAATATAGCAAAAAAACACATGCAATTCTTTCCTTTCCCAGTTATTAGTCATTTATGTATCTATAAAAGTGGCAGGCTTGCCCTTGGGTTTTGGTCATAGGTCATTATGATTTAAAATCCAGTATAGATTCTGTTGTGGCTTGATACAGGGCAGAAAAGGAGAGCCTGAGGTATGAATAAATCATTCAGTCCACTGTGGTAATGCACAGCAGTTTGTGTCACCACTGCTCTGAAAGGCCAACAGTCTGTCTTGCCAGAAGCAGAAAGTTTTAAAGAACACAGCATCCCTGCATTTTGGTCTGCAAAATGTAGCAATGATGGCTAAATGTCTGAAAGTTCTTTTTAAAGATAATGAGAGTGTGAAGTTTCGGGAGCCTTTCAGCAGTGGTTCAGCACATCAGCCTTTCAGATCATCAGTGAAACCAAGAACTAATCAGCAAACTGGACAATTCCTCTGATCAGCTTGACAGAGGCTCTTATATCTAAAATGTCAAGATTGCTATTGTGTCTACTGTAAAGGAAAAAAAGTATGCTTGAAAACCCCCACTATCTTATTTATCAGATAACAAGGAGACACCAGAGGGTTTTCAGAGTGGCATTTATACCTCTGTGCCATCTGTTGATACTGCTGAAACGACGGTGCTCATTGGACTTGTTCACTGGAATTAGTTTTGGAAAAAACCCTGGGTTGTAAACTACATTTCTCTGGTTTTTGCTTAGGCCAGGCTCTGTTTTAATTAACCTATGCACATTTTCAAAACTCAAGCTATCGATGCCTCCAGAGCAGAAATTTAGTGTTTCAGACTTGGAGCTTTCAAAGTTGTTTGAAGCAGTGTGGAAGCATCTTTTGTGGTATTTTTCCATTCTCTCCAATATTCAGTTCCTGACCTTATTATTCTGTAAAATTCATGGGAAATATGATTAGTTTTAGTTCAAATACAAAGAAGTAGGTCATGAGCAGACTGTGAAATGTGGATAAAATCCTTTAAATTAAATTGTTTTATTGAAGAAAATTATCTCAGTGCCTCTATGCTGGAAAGGCTGAACATGAAAGAGATGTTTACTGAACAAATGTATTGATAGCAGTTTAGTATTGTGGTAATGAAAATTATTTCAGTATATTCTGCATTGGCTATTGAAATCATAGCATTATTTTGATTTACACAGCAAAACTGATATAAGACAGACCTGTATCTTGAAATCTTTGAAATTACATCTGCTTTAAAATTAGATAAAATTTTTGTTAATCAGCATCCGATCATTTTATTCCAATTAATATATTTTGCTCTAGACCTTGTCCTTAAAAAGGGGAAAAAAAAAACTGTATAAGCAAAATTATCCATTTTCTGTATCTCAAAGTCTTATCTTGATAAGATCAGAGGTAAACCCTTATCCTCCTAGATCAGCTCTTGTGGAGTGTGCTCACCTGGCTGTTCAGGGTGCTGTGGGGAAGGCTGATACCACTGCACATCAGACAGTTCAGTTTAGCAGAAGAGGACATTGCTGCTGTTTGGTAAGTGGGGATCAAAAGCCATTTACGGGAGGCACGGGGATGGTGTTGTGCACAGTATGATAGAAGAAACAGAAGGATATCACTGGGTACAGCTCGTCCTGCCTGATGGATTTTGCACCCTCTGAGTCAGGCTTACACTTCTTCCAGTGGGCACACACAGAGCCTTGGCTTAGCTGTGGCTTCTGCTTAGGCTCCAAAGACCATGCAAAGTAAGGAAAGGTAATTCCAGCTGAGGCCAGAGCACGGAGTCTCTGGAGCAGATGTCACAACCACAGCCTGCTGTGCTGAGCTGCTGCTCACCCAGGCTGTTCGTGTCCAAGTGTCATCTCAGACACGAGACCAGGCAGCCCTAAATTCACCCCCAGCACAGTCCTGACAGCCCCACTCAGACAGAACTGATTTATGCCACCAGAGTCCATTCCTAACTCACATGGCTTTTGAGTCTGTATTTAACAGTGTTGACTTTTAATGGGTATGCTTGTCACATTTTTTTCCATGTTTAAAATAGTAGTAAAGCTTACTTAATTTTTTCAGTATAATAGGAAGATTAAAAGGTCTGGCCTTGCTATCATTGCTGTGATTCTGTGCAAAAAATGGCTTTTTTCAGTGGGCAATGGCAAGACTATGAGATAAAATTCAATTCTTATCATCTTCCTATATCTGGATCAACAGTGACCTAATTACTGGGCAACCCTCTATTGCAGCTGTGTGAGACACTGAGATTCTGTTGTCTATTAAAATTATGTTTTGGGTTACCATTAATAGCATTTTTCAGGGAATTTTGATTTTTTAAAATTACAAATTACAGTCAACTAGTTCTTTCATATGTGATGGTGAAATTCTTGTGCAGTTGATTCTGAGAAACATATTATTATTTCTAAGTTATATTTTTTTATTCTACTGAATGATGAAAACCATTACAATGTCCCTTTATCTATGTTGAGTTTAACATATAGAAAAAATCATGCTTAAAAACAAAAAGTGGGAGGCTGAAATAATTAGGTGTATCTTTATTGGAAGTTACAGTTGTACCTGAGTATTTGCTGCCTGTGCTAGCTGTGGTATTAAAATTATGACTTTTTCTGCAGTCTTGATTGAATTAGGAAAGGTCAAATGCCTGGAACATTCCAGTGCTGTACTCTGCAAGAACTGAGTAAAGGGGCTGTTTGAGGGAAGCGTGTCTGTATGTCTGTCTGCAAACCTTTCTTGTACGGTGAGGCAGCATCCTGCTGAATCAAAATATGCTGTTTGTACTAGGACAGAGTGCTGTGACCCTCATAATTTAAGCTGTGCTTCAGAATCCTGAAAGGTGAGGTATGGCCTTGGAGGGGAACAGGCAGGAAACGTGAGGTTGGATGGGATACAGGGGTGGGCTGGCAGAAAGCTGTGCTGCTGTTGCTGAGGAGGATGGGGATGGACTGGGAGCTGCTGAACAGGTTCCTGGACAGCAGGAAATGTGTCTGGGGCAGTGTCTGAAGGGAGGTGTGCCTAATTTGGGATGATGATCAGTGCACAGTTAAAGTGAATTTTGTTTGTCCTCATCCCAAGTCCTGCTTGATGAGGTTTCTGTTTTCTCTAGACAAGGAAACGAGGTGTAGCTGATCCAAGCAGCTTTGTTCTCCTCCTCCTTGGCTAAGTGTGTTACCTTACACCTGCCCACTGACTTTGGTACTGGCCCAGACTTCTCAGCTGTTCGATTTGTCTTTTCCTGCTGGGCTCTTGGCAGGTCCTCTGGGTGTGAGAGTGTGCTGCCAAAACTGATAGTTAATGAATTTGTGTGATTATTCTAACTTTCCTGTATGAGCTTTTTTTCCCAGACTGAGTTGACTGCTTAGAGGGCATGAAAATAGCCATTATGTAAATAAATACATTTCTAACAAAAATTATGCTGAAATTCCCTGTCCTATGAAAAATCACTAATACGGTAGTTAGTGAACAGTTTGCAGAGCAGTGGTCTCTAAACAGTTATGGGATTTTCTTTATGAATATCATTACTACTGTTCATTTCTGAATTCAGCACTCTTGAGGGAACAAGCAATTACCCACCACTGAAGGAATTCCATCTTGAGCTGCCATAAGTACATTCTGTAAAGTGATTCAAACACCTCAGAATTGTGAATCTTGTGTCTCTGTCACAGCAGTCTGTGTAATATATGTGTATGTAGAGAGACATATAGAGGTACATTTTTAATCTATTACTATAAATATTTTATTTAAGTGTGAGGGGAATTTACTATTCATAACTAAGACCTTCCTAACTGGGAGTAGGCCTACTGCAGACAAATGCTTTGCGAGCTCTTTTTGTCGTTCCAACAGTTCTTGATGATCTTACCTGTGTGATTTCTTGCTCTGCCTATTTTTCATCTCGCTTCTGTCATCTTTGTAAAAGTGATTTTCAGTCTGCATCACAAGATGCTTTGTATCATGTGGCTTAGTGATGAAATGTTGGGGGAAAGCACAGTCACTGAGTTCTGCCAATTCTTGGGAGTTAACAGAATGATTACCCAAGCTATTGGATTCCTGTGATTGATCTTGTCACACTAAAGCATTACTGGCATTGGCTTGATTATAGTCTAATATCTCTCTGTATAAAATGTTCTACATATAGAATAGCTTTAAAATGACAACAGAAATGCCATTATTGGTAGTAATTTTCTGCATTAATGCAGAGCATTTGGAATTGCTTTTTGTGAGTATATTGTTCCACTGAGAATTCTTACTTTCCATTGTGTTCTCTTCAGGATCCAACCTTCTTATGGCCTTGGAGTTTCAGCATGGTACAAATGCTGAATTTATATTTGCATCATCCCTCTGATAAGAAGAAACATTTTCTGATATGTAGATTCAAAACTGAGGGGGTGATTAGGGTGCCCAGTCTAAAGGGTCAAGAAAAAAGAGTGTCAGAGACAGGTGCCAAAATGTGGTTTGAATCTGAGATGTTTCTGAGAAAAAAAAAGGTGCTTTGGCGTGACTTGAAAGACAGGGATGCTATTAGGAGTTTGTTGACCCATACAAGGAAGATCAAACTGTGATGTGCTGTGTGCCAGCAGTCCCTGATCAGCAGGAGAAAGCTCCCTGCTGTGGTTGGCCCCCAACAGTACCAATTCCTTGCCTCGTTCTTCACCTGGGGATGGGAGCAGGATTCCTTTAGGGCCAGCTTCCTTCACAGGTGAGTGCCTGGACTTCCTAACTGTTGCTACATTTACAAACCTTGCAGAATTGCCATGCCACTTACCAGACAGCAGATGCTACCTTAAATTCATCATGACATAAAGGCTGGTCAGGTAATTGGTGGGGTTTTGTCTGGCAACTCACAGATTTATTGTTAAATTAATTATGTGTTTCTGAAAAGCACTACTTTTTTAACAGGTTTTGGTGTTTCATGCTGTTAAGGTATTTTTGAGAAACACAGCTCTTTGTTCTAACCAGATGAAATCTACTCTTTATTTCTTTATACCAATAGAATACACTGTGATCCACAGACTATCCTTATGGTTGAACTGACGGGGGCTCCCGGGGCAAGTGAAGAGACGTAAATCTTGACTCCATGCTTCAGAAGGCTGATTTATTATATTATGATATATATTATATTAAAACGATATACTAAAACTATACTAAAAGAATAGAGAGAAAAGGATTCATCAGAAGGGTAGAAAGAACAGGAATGGAATCAGGAATGATAACAAAACCTCATGACTCTCAGAGTCTGATGCAGCTGCATCTTTGATTGGTTATTAAGTAGAAGCAACTCACATTGACCAATCATAGATGCACCTGTTGGTAAACATTGTCCAGACCACATTCCACAGCCATCAGATAGTTAATTGTTTACATTTCTTTTCTGAGGCTTCTCAGCTAGAATAGAAAAATCCTAGCAAAGGATTTTTCATAAAATATCATGGCTACATATCCTGACACAACACTGCCTTATCGGAAAACTGTATTGTTCTTCTCTACTGCTGCATTTGATAACTGTCTCCACTGATACTGACAAAACTCTCAGGAGAAAAAACAAACTAAAAGAAAAGGAAAATCTAGTCCATACTATGTGCAAGCATACTGAATTGCCTGTGAAAGAGGAGAACTCTGTGGGAGTGATGAGCACCAAGTGTCCCTTTCTGAAAAGGTGGATGTGTGTCGTCTGGAGCTGTGTGCACTATCTTCACTGGAAATCTTTCTTCACTGGAAATTGAATGTCTGCATCTGACTGGATGTGCTTGAAATTTGGGCATTTTAATAGACCCAGGTGCTTTACATTTTAAATGGATCTGCTGTGCTGCCAGGCGTGGGCTGGATTCCACTCCTCCAGACAGGCAAATTCTGGGCAGCAGGAGTTTGAACCCACCTTCTGTCTTGCAAGACTCAGATCAGCTCTTTTTTTCCTTCTCCTATTTTCTTTTATTGTTAGCCAGCAAAAGCTTTAATCATCCCTTTCTATCCTTATCTGCCCTGCAAGAGAACAGTTGTGAAGATGACTCTGTGCTTCTAAACTGGTTTCTCACTCAAAGGGACCTAATAGTGGACAGATGGCCAAACCCTGGAAAATAGGAAATGACAGCAAAGAGAAAATTCCCTCTGCGAAATATCTCTGCAGCTCATTGGGTGAAGAGAGCAGAGGGGAATATTCTATTCCCATCTCTTAACGTGAATGAATCTGGCAGAATTTCATTTTGTTTGAGTCAGATTCTCTGCTCAGTGTAAGATTTGGAGCATTATCTTTTTTTATCTCTTTCATCTCTTGGATTGCTTAGCCAGGCATTTTGATGAAAATGTGCCCTAGGTGTTCTTTGAGTTCAGGCTGCAGCTACATGAACAAGAAGTGACAGATGGGGCCATTTGAGTGAAATCCATCTGCTATAATAAGAATCCTAAGGGCATCCTTTGAAGGCTTGTTGGAAGCACCCAAGCAGTCCAGAATTCCAGGAGGTTAATGCCTGCACCATTTTCCTGTTAATTCATTTGAGATTTAGAAAACTTCTGAAAGGAAATACTCCGCGATGAAACTCTTGCAACTCTGTGAGGGTGAGATATCCCTGCTATTTTGTGACTTAAACCACCCAGCAGCATTCCTTGAGATGAACTTTTTCTCATTTTCCAAGAGAAGCATTTCAAAATGTACTGTTTTAAAACAGCCCAAAGCTCCACATTTACAGAAATTTACCAAAAATATTTGTTGAAATTTTCATTAATGAACAACTCTGATATCATATGAGATCATTATGCCTGCACTTGATTTGGATGTCATTTTGAGATATGCTCATGAGATCAACAGAGGTGGTTTTTCCCCTATTTTTTCTATAGTTGAAAAAGAGAGAGGGAAGGATGGGAAGAAGACTTGCATCATGATTGGGAAATCAAACTTCCACACAAGTTAGAGGTGAGGACGCACTACTACACTATGTTCAATTGTTTAATACCTCCTGCCTCTACAGTGCTGAACGCCTTAGCTCAAGTGAAACATGCAGTTGTTGCCGCTTCTTCCGTATCCCTGTCCTCGTTTTGCTTGAAATTCAAATTTAAAGAAATCTCCAGAACTTAATAATGTGAATATTGATGTGTCATTGTCTAGGTTCAAGCATTTCTGTCTTTGTTTTGATCCCAGACGATTGATACCTAAAAGTAGAACAACTTGTTTCTTAGTGTGATGATGCATGAAGTCAAATGAACTTTCTTGTTCTGGTTTGTCTGGTGTTTTGATAGTTTACATGTGTGGATGAAACTGGTGGAAAAATGGTTGACTGGGATGTGAAGATAATGCCAGATCATTGTGGCAATGACGATAAGAATTTATTTGGGACTTATGCAGATCCACAGCAGGAGTTTACCTGCACCTGCCTTATGGAAGGAGAGCAACACAATTCTTGCACAAGAAATTCTCCTCAAAGTATTTAGCAATGAAAGTAACATAAAGTGAGCTGGCTAAAGAGCTATAATTTCACTCGCAGTTACTAATTTCTTTGTGTTAAATCTTAATTTGGCTCTATAAGAAATATTTTTTTCATTTTAGTGTATTTATTTAGAAAAAGCAAGAAGTTACTTAATATGCAGTTTCCATACATTGAAACGTTCTTTGCATTCCTCTTTGTTCCTTCAAGACTTGAAGTGTGTTTCAGCATAATCAGCCTCCCAGTGGATTTTAGCATGAAAACAAATCTCACTTTAATTTCACAAACTTCAGTTTACCAAGCAGCGCAAGGAAATTAAATTACCTGTTTGCAAACACAGCCTCCTTTCTTAGGAAACATTTTTACTATCACTTGCAATTTTCATGTAGCTCCTTTCATTGTGGGTTTTTAACTATTATGGTTGTGCCATTAATCAAGAGTACTGGCAGGGGAGCAATAAATGACAGGTTTTCTGCTTTGGGGCTTCATGGTGTATTGTGGGCTCAAGGAAAGGTGGGGTTGATGTCAAACGTGAGCTCAGTCACTGTAGGGTACATCTGCATAGTGCAGTGGTGGCAGTGGGGGATATAGCATGTTGATTTATACATTGTTGTGGGCCTTGAAAGCCATATTATCTCTATGTGTCATGTGCTTAAATAATTTCATATGTATTTTGGGTTTGAATACTCAGAATTTTGAATATGTTCTTTCTCAGTTCATGACCCTTAAGCTGTTTTGTGTTATGCCAGTGGTAGGCACATTACCTTATAGCTTTTTCACACCTTTCAGGCACTGGTGAAAACAATGTTTTAATGAAACTGCTCACCCTTTCAAAGCTAGCCCATTACTGTAGAAACAAATTACCCTTCAGAAGGATATAGGAGAAGGTGATAATTTTTTCAACACAGGATGCTTTATCAGAAATACTGATTTATTGACTGTGAAATTTCACAGGGATATATGCCAGCCTTGATGAGCCTTTTGTGGAGTATTTCTTCAGGTCTCTGATGAAAGTGATAACTTGAAAGAGAAATCCCCTAGAGAAATCCATAGACTAGAGATTAATATATTAGCCTCATATGTGGGATGTGGAGTCTCATGTGACTTGTTCCTTTCCCAGCTGATTATTTTGGAGGCGCCTTCATGCTAAAACTGTCTGCCTGGTGTCATCTGCACTGTTGTCTTGTTTTCTGGTTTTGTTTGGTGGTGTTTTTGTGGGGTTTTTTTTGTGTGTTTTTAACAAATCTTGAAATGCTTTGGCTTTCTAGTGATATAAAGTAGAAGATATTTTTTTCTCTTTTCCTTTACCTGTTAACTATTTCGTTGCCATCTTTATATGGCTCTTGTATCATTTGCTGCCTGGATTGTCCCCCTGCCCCCCCAGGGAAGGGGCTTGTCTGACACTCCAATCTCCACACAGGAAACAATCAAACAAGGATGCAAATAAGTCTTCATGGTAAACATGGCAAGCATGGGAAGAAGTGTCTCAAACATGAGGGGAGTAAATCTCTCTCCCCTCACATTAAGTGCTTCTCTGAATGACAGTTCTTTATAGATTTTTCATTGGGATGATGTACAGCATCCATTATTTTGAAGTACTGCTCTTAGACACAGGTAATCCACAGCACTGGATATTTGTGGCTTTGGTATGTATGCATTAGCAATATGAACACAGGCACAGAATTTTATGGGCTGTAGAGGTGTCTGGGATGGCAAATTACAACTCAGCCAGGCTGAGCAAGGTCATCATAGTAGATATTTTATAGAAAATTATTTGTTTACAGTAAGGGAGTGGGGTTTGGAAAGGGAGGTGTTTCCCCTCTGACTGATCAACCAAAGGCATTTTCATTAAATGCAGTTCCTGTAGGTAGGTGCATGTATAAGGTATTTATGAGGTGTGGGAGTCTCCAACTACAGACTTGGATCTCTGGCTCCTTTGACTAAAAACATCTCTTGCATGAAGTTAGTTATGAAATGGTAACTGATCAAGTTTATTATTACCTCACACTAATGCGTGGGGTGTATGTCGAAATTAGGAATTCTAGAATAATTTTTGGTTCTCTATTCTGGAGCTTACTCGTAACTGTAAAGTAGCTCTATATTTTCATTCTTTCTTTTTAAAGGAAGAAGGGAATCATGTCAGCAGCCTTCAGCAGGGTGCTGAAATAGGACTGCAAGAATGTGAAGATTTCTGTGTCTGTGTCAGTGCAGTGTCAGTGGTCCAGGCTGGGGTGTGCAAAGGAGGCACTGGGGCCCTTGTGGCACAGAGTCTTACAGCCAGGGTGAGCTTAAACAGCTTCAGGCTGTAGCAATTTACTGTTGTCAGACTGAATATAAAAGGGGCATTGGGGTGGGGGGAAAGGCCACGACAGACACTCTCCAGAAATAATTCTCTGTGTTTGTATCAGTAGGAAAGCTTAAAAAAGTTTTTGTTGTGAACATGTGCTTCCTGCCTCTGCATTTTCTTCCTGTAATGTCCTCATTTTGCTGTGCTGGTCTGGTTTTGAAATTTTTTCTGCCCAGCTTTGTTTAGTTTTAATTTTTCTTGAACTATCTAGTCTGTTTCACAATTTCCATGCATAAAATTGTACTGTATGATTTCAAAGTCCTGTGGGTAAAAAATAACACTTTTTCTCTCAGTCTTCTGTATTTTTTTTTTAAATGAAGAATTATTATGGTCCTGAAGAAATTTAAATTATCCTATTACAGTGTGACCTCACAGCACGATGCAGTGATGGTTCCCTGCAGGGGTAAGCAAGCAGTAAGTGCCATATGTACCCAGTTCTGTCCCTGTGGAAAATATGTGTGAATGTGGGGTAGATTTAGTAAAAGTTAACACCCTTCTGCTTGAGGAAAAATAGCAAAGTGTGACTGTGACTAACTGAATAATTGAATGGATAATTGAATTCATTTCTAAAGGTGACTGCTATGAGAGTTAGTGAAGAGAAAATATCTTTCCTCTTAAGATTAAGTCTTTTCTGTAAACCTACTTAGATAATAGTGCATGGAAATGGATTTTAATGTGGCAGTGGTCATTTTTTTGTATTGTTACATCATTAAAATCATGTCTAGTATGTTGAGATCAGAGCAGTTACTCTAATGCTAACAGGTGGAGAGGTCTGAAGACCTGTAGACTATATTGTGAGTTTTTATTTCTGGCTACTTTTTTTTTTGTTTGTTTTTATATGCTACTTGGCCAGCTGCAGATGTGTGGTGTGACTCTTCATAACTTAGCAGTTAAAGAAGAATTACTGAATTATTTTGATTTTTGCAGTTCCCTGCCTGCAGCTTAAATCTGAGCTCAGTGCCTCTGGATTTGTATGCAGCTTTCTTCTCCATTTGAGAGGTTATCCCAGCGTACTCTGTGCAGAGTTTTGGGTAGAAGCAAAGCAAGACACAATCCAGCACAAAGGGCAGCCAGTCTGAAGGACTCAGTACAAATGTTCCTCTGCATCTACTCTTGCTGTAAGAAGAGTTGCTTCTGACAGGCTTCTCTTCTGCATTTGGCACTTTGGCACTTGAGATGGCAGATAATCTATGCAGATACTGATCTGGTAGATTTCTCTGTCTCAATATGCTGAAAATACACAGGTGTATACCCCTAAGTTAATTAACTCACCTTGAAGACTTCAGACTGGAACTTTCACTGCTGAGTGTGTTCTGCCCTCTTTGACCAGCACTATTTAAACATGCTTCCTTTTATTAACTGTGTCTGATATTATTTTGATTTTACCTCTAACTATTGCTGTTTTGTCAGTTTCGTTGGGAATGTGCACCAGAGATGGAACCTGTCCTGTTGCCTTGCTATTACTCCATGTGGCATGGATCTAATTTCCAAAGTATTCGTTTTAAGCTAAAAAGCATCCCTAAATGATTAAAATGTCATTGCTTTTAGTAATTTTGAATGATTGGGACTGTTACATTTATTACATTAGTTCCAGTATATAGTAGATCCTGTGGTCATCTTTTCCTCTGGCTGAATTGTTTCCTCTGTTATAAAAGGGAAGTCAGATCTTTTTGTCAGATCAACATTTCATTCTACTTCAGTTCTATTTCCTAAAGAAAGATGTAGCTTCAAGGCTGATAAAACCTAACACTGACAGACTGATATCCTTACCCCTTAATTAAAAAGTTCCTGCAAGTGCAAGTTACTGCTTTTATTGATCATTCACCCATTCAAAAAATGTTAATATAATGAGACTAAAAGAGGTAATTGTATTTGTACACTTGTGGATTGCATAATCCTGTTAGTTTTGAAAGCACACTCTTACTGCCAGTACTTTCATGTGGCTGTCACTTTGCATATTTCAGCCAGAAATTATTACACCTGAGTCCTTAGTGTGTGGTGCTACCTACAATCATTTTCTTCTTCAGGGGGAATGTTTCTGCACTGCTCTATGAGCAAATGTCTGCTGTCTGTCTGGTTCCTCTGTGTTCCCCTGCCACAGAGGGAGTGGAAACATCCCCATCTTCAGTAGCAAATGGCCTGGGAAGCCAAAAGGCAGGTCTTCATCCATAGCAGAATGGAAGCAGGCAGATTCTTCATCTGCTGGCAAAGCAGTGGTCACAGAAGGGCCCCCGATCGTCTCTGGGTTTTGCCTGTCACACATGTACAGTCTCTGTCTATAGATGAGATTTCATCCCTCTGCTCTTTTGCATCTCCGCGTTCTTTCATTTCGTGCTAATTGCTATTCTGTATTTCACTTCTGTGACATGTCTGTGCCTTATCTGTCACTTTTGGAGCTTGCAGTTGCTACACATTATTAACGCAAATTGTGTCATAACTGACATCTTAATAGATATTTTCCTCATAGCGACACAACTCTACTCTTTCATGTTGGTAAAAAAAGCCATATGAGTGGACAAGTCTCTATACTTTTAATCTTCCGCTTCTCAGAAAAAGCAAATCAATGCCTCTGTTATAACAAATAGTAATAGAATTTGTTTTTCCTGCTTCTTCACGTAACAAAGCAGTCAGTTAAAAGAATAATTTATAAACACCATATATTTCCATAGAATTAAAACTTATGGGTCTTCTGAAGCTAACTGGCATTGTACTCCTAATTTTTATAAACCTCTTTTGTTAACACCTTCAGGCAAATCAAGGAGATGATACCCTAAAAGGCACAAAATTATGGCTACAAATAAAAGCTGTAAAAATATGCTGTCTGAATAAAATAATTTTGAAGGAATATTTGAGGGCTATTGAGTACACGCTTCACCATGTTGCTCAGCATTCTGTTTTCATTGTTGTAAGAGGTGTACAGAGTGTGATATTTAAATTATAAGGAGGTGAGGAGATCTGCAAATTTCTGAGGAGAATGGCAGGAGCTATGAACAGCTGCAAAGCTGTTTGTGCTGTCTTTGAACAAAAGAATAAGCACAATGTGTTTGTACTGAAGTAGGCTGGCTATACAGAGAGAGAATAATAAAAAATAGATTTATACTCTCAATTTGCTTATGTTAAACTTTTAAAATGATGAAACAAAGCTGTTACTCTGTCCAGCCATGGCCAAACACTCCCAAAGCCTACTAATACCTGCCTTTTTATCATTTATTTGTAATGGAAAAGGATCATTCAGCTTCCTCGGGGATTACAGTGGATGCACCTGCCAGTCAGGTTTGGAAAAACAGGAGTCTAAATTGGGAGAGAGAAGAGGAGGAAGAGCCTTTCCTCAGGGGAAAGAGAAGTTCACTTTTTGAAGGAAACAATGCAGTAATGAATTGCGATGGATTAATTTTAATTTAATCTTTTTCTTATTATACATTAAAGTGCTGCTGTGGAGGGTATTTCTTTAGAAGTTAAACATCAGCTGAGACTTGAAAGTGGAGCACACGGGGCAATGTGAGGAATGGGTTGGTTCTTGATGTTTGCTAAGTAAGTAGAAATTCCAAAGTTTAAAATCCAGTCACTGTTCAGCCAAAATATTTGTATCGTGCCACTGAAAGACTCGTACATTTTTCATGCTGCTTTGGAATTTGGAGCAATATGTTCTCAGGCTTTGAGTCCAGCTGTAAGTGATTAAATAGTTTTAAAAACAAGACCAAACCAAAGGCAGGCAGCTGGGCACCTGTGGGGGTGTGACAGCTGCCTCGGGCTGCCCTCAACTGATGGCTCTGGGCCACCTCTGCTTTGCTTTTCTTGCAGATTCTTTGTCTCTTGTCCAGATTTTACCTGTTTGGTAACAGAAATAGGTGAAATCTGCGGCCACATTACGAATTGCATTCGTGTTTCAGGGCTGGGGTTGGGCTGCCAAATTTTGTTCAGTGGTCAGATCCCCACATCAGGGTAGTCATTTGGTGTGGTCACTTTACACTGGTGTCTGCTGAGTTTGGACATATCACCTTGTCTGATGGGTTTGAGTCTGTGCTAGCTCTGTCAGCTGCCAGAACTGGGTTTCTGAAAGCTGGGATGTGGCTCAGACACTTCTGCCTTTCACTCATGGCTGCAGTTCCCTGCTGAGGCAGAAGTGACCCCCTGAACATTCGTGATTTCATAAAGCTTTGGCTCTGCACTGGAATGGCTTGGAGCATTCATAAATTCACACTCATAAATCACAGCTCAAGGGATTTCTTCAAAACACTGAGAATTGTGTATGGTGTTCTGAAGATTGCTATATACTCTTAATTTTCATAATTCAGAAGCTTTTCTATTCGTTAGTGCTCTGTTCACTTCAGCATTGCCGTGAGACTGCTTGGTGTGTTGGATCTGCAGTGCAAGCTTGATGTAATAGAGGTATGGTTATAATCCTGCCTTCTGAGAAATGTCCTAAAGGAAATGATGAGGGAAAGACCTGGAGAAAGGTCTGGTCTGTCTGCAGGTGGCCCCTTATAGTAACTGCTGGCTCAGATGAGGATTCATAAAAGGTATTTTAAAAGCTTAAATATGTACTCATAACTATTGCCCATCCATTTTCTTTTTCAGTGGACCCCTGCATATACTTTAGCCTTTGAATGTGCACCTTTCCCTTGGGAAGGAGAGATTTTTATTGTTATATTTTGTCCATTATATAAAAGGATGCTAAAACTGAAATGAAAAAAAGAAATAACTGAAAATATTGATGTAAAAAGGAAGAAAGAAAAAAAGTAAATACACTGTGATCAATACCAGAAACAGACAAGGATAAGTGAATCCAAACACTGACAGATGTTTGGATTAAAGTTTACTGTCTTTACCATCTAAAAGTTTAAGGCAACAGAAAAAAAAAAAAAAAAAAGAAACAAAGCAAAAAACACCCCAGCTTGTGAGCCTTACTAGTTTTTTAACTTGCTGTGGAATTGTTCTGTGTACACACTGAAGAGTAGCAAAGGTGCTTGTGGCTGTGCACTGCACACTCAGTCCTGCAAGGCTCACTGTGGGGGGGATATTCTCCTGTGTCCTGATCTCTCTGCTGGCATTGTTCTGTTCTAAGTGACATTGTGAACACTTGTGATGTTCCTTGGAGCTGAACCCTGTTGTGACCATGTGCCATCACCCATAATCTCTTGTGTAAAAAGAACTTTGATTTTAGCCTTGTTTGGTTCAGAAAGAAAATCAGTTACACGTTTTGTTAATGTTAATGCTGAGGCTGTCATTGGAGGAGCTTGAAAGCACTGCATTTGAAACTGATGATTAGAACCTTTGTTTTTCATAATGATCTTTCTATTGCAAACAGCACAAGATGACCATAGAATAAACCCAGAAGGTAGGATTAGGAGCTGGAAGAATACACATTGAAAAGCTAATTTATTTATACACTTTGGGTCTTACTGGGATTAATTCACCAAAGATTCTTCAATTCTTCTTCCTATCTTCTTTCTTCTTCAATTCTTCAATTCTTCTTCCTATCTCCAAGCTGTGTGCAAACATGACCAAGGCAGGTCATGTTTTATTGGCCTAAAACTGGAATAATATCATTGACGTCTGTGATACTATTTCAGATTGCTCTGCTACAGTTATGATGTGGGATTTTGTGACACTGTTGCACAGAAGCTTTCTGTATCTGCACAATTCACCAGGTATTTCTCACATCCTCCAAAAGAAATCAACTTCCTAACAGATGCCTTTGCAAGGGGAAGGTGTGTGGTGTGGGAGGATGGCACTATTGTACATTGTTTTGGGTATCTTGGTCTGGGGGTGATGCTGGTATGACATAGTGGCTACAGAAACCCAGGATCCAGTGAAGCTGTTGGAGTAGAGCAGACTTACATTGATTCCAGTGTCCATCAAATTATGACTTGTGTAGGTTGTTGTCCTGCTTCTGGTAAAAAAGCTTCAGTAATGAACATGGCCACAGCATTCCTCTATAGAATATGACTGATTAAAAAAACCCGAAACAAATGAAACAACTGACATGAGTATTTTTACAGACAAATACTTCCTCCCCTTCCTAAAATTCAATGGTTATAATATATTTGATGTGACATTTATTTTCTGTCTTTAAGGGGATTTTTTGGACAGTGTCCTTCATTCAGTGGCAAAGACTAGAAGCTACCAGGGCAGAGATGAGCTGCCTTTTCCCTCAGCCCTTTGTTCTCAGATTTTTCACATAACTGGCAGATCTGTCCCCCCAAAAAGACAGGACCTCTGCACCATGCTGTCTGCACATACAGATGCTGGCATTGCATTGTACTGTTACAAAAGCAGAAAACTTTCCTCTGGCAGTGCTTTTCCTGCAAAGCCTGGAGACTGCTCAAGTTGCTTCTGCTCTGCTAAGCTTTCTGAATAGGCTCTGTCCTAAAAGCTGTGTTCAACAAAACCAACCACTACAGCTTTGACCCATGGAGAAGGAGAAGAAAAAGTCTCAACCAGCTCCCTCCTTCTTCACGCCAGTGCTAGGCTGCAGAATGTTGGGGGGCTCTGGACTGTAGTCATGGGTTGTGGTCCAGGGCAGGAAATGAGTAAAGCAGCTGTGACTTTGTGGGGAGGTCTTGTCAAAACTGATGCACTGAGTTGAAGGTCTGGAGTAGTTCAGGAGCTGATTCCCAGTGGGATGCCAAGGCCCAGCCTCAGGGGAGCAGAGTTACTTGTCAAAAACGTGGGACAAAAGGAATGCAGAGGGCTTTCAGCCATGCAGTTCTACTCTAGCCCTGAAGTATGGCAAACTGTGGAGCTTGTAGTGATTATATACTTGTTACCTTTAAATCAGCTGCTTAAATTCTTGTTTGACTTGTTGCACCAGTGAAAATATGATCTGTGTGATAATCTTAACATTTTCTTTTTTATTCAGTTTTAATTTTATCAAGGAACAGTGAAAGGAAGACTTGTTGCTGGTGTGAGGGAGGAGGGAGCAGATAAATTATTTGGCTAGCATGACTCTTATTTGTGATGTTGCTTAACTAATAAGGGCTATACCAAGCAAATTCAGTGACGTTTTCCATGTTGCCCCTCACAATGATACAAGCATGTTTTTACACTTTGTTATGCAAATGTGCAGTGTAGTATCAATGCTAAGACTGATGAAAATATGTGCAGCATTTGTTAGGGCAGCTTGCTTGTCATCATTCCCCTCTGTCATATGCATCTCGTTAAAATATATGAACACATTAAACACATTGGGATAACGGTGTGTGATGTGTCTGGGAGGGGCAGTGCCTCCCAGGCCATGTTCTGCACAGCTCCATGTGTGTGGTGTGTGTGTGGCAGTGGCTCCCAGGCCACGTTCTGCACAGCTCCATGTGTGTGGTGTGTGTGTGGCAGTAGCTCCCAGGCCATGTTCTGCACAGCTCCATGTGTGTGGTGTGTGTGTGGCAGTGGCTCCCAGGCCACGTTCTGCACAGCTCCATGTGTGTGGTGTGTGTGTGGCAGTGGCTCCCAGGCCGTGTTCTGCACAGCTCCATGTGTGTGGTGTGTGTGTGGCAGTGGCTCCCAGGCCACGTTCTGCACAGCTCCATGTGTGTGGTGTGTGTGTGGCAGTAGCTCCCAGGCCATGTTCTGCACAGCTCCATGTGTGTGCTGTGTGTGTGGCAGTGGCTCCCAGGCCATGTTCTGCAGAACCTTTCAGCTCCCACATGTGTGGGCCCTGCTGTTCCCCGCCCCCGAGCTCGGATCAGGCCCGCAGGGGAATGGGGACGCAGAGCTGCTGCTGCTGTGGGAGCTTCAGAAGCATCCTTGATGTAAAGGCACTCAAAATACTGCTTTGAAAGGGAAGGTACTTTTGAAGGGTTGCCAAGCCCTGCTCAGTTCCATGTCCCTTCTGACAGCAGGGCTGTTCCTCCTTTGTATGTGGGGACTGCCCATATATGAGAGCACTCAAACACAATTGGCCCCCTCTGCCTGTTCCTGCTGAACCAGAGCAGGCCTCTGAATCTTGCCAGGCACGTGACTTTAGTTAATGGAGCTTGTAGATTTTATTACTGACACAAATAACAGAAAATACTTTTTTTTTTTTTTTCCCACCAAAGGCAAGTTAGTCTGGATTTTTAGTGTTTTGTTTTTTTGGGTTTTTTTTTGGCACCCCTGCCTTTTTAATCTCTGCCATAGCAGTAAAGGTTGATAAGCAGTGTTGAAGATGTGCTGATATAAATACAGGCAATTGCCAAATCCCTGCATCAGCCTTGTTAAATTCATGTCTACATGATTATGGGGTGTCATTTCTGCATTTATGTAGCTGCAGGCACTTTCCTGGGCTCCCAAGTGTGATCCAAACATTGAAGGAGCTCTGCTGTTTCTTGTTGCCTTTTAATATATAACAATTTTAGTGTTTTCAAGTGTGATCTTGAATGAATGAAATTTCAAAGTCACAAAAACCCTGGAATTGTGTGGGATTATTTGGGTTTTATCCAGGACAGGCTCTGGGCAGTTACAAATGTGCTTTTAGACTAGATAAAACTTGTGAATGTTGTACAGTTCAGATGAGGACATGACCAGTCCAGACCTTTTTGCTATTGCACAGAGTGACATAAATGCAGGGTGAGGTCTTTAGAACTTTAATTTATTTGCAAAATGAACAAAAAATAAATAAGCCTATAACTGTGATTTAATTCATTCTTTCTATTGTCCTTTCAAGCATTGGTCTCTCCAAATCAGGCAATAAGCAACTGTCAGTGTTGACCCCTGGAAAATACTTATTTTTTGCCTTACCACTTACAATATGGCGTAATTTCTACATTTAAATAGCTTCAGGCGGTTTCTTCTGCATCCTGGCTGACTTGTTTTGTGGAGATCTTGGCTCTTGTCAGGAAAGCCTGAGTGGTCTGGTGTGCCCCCACTGTTTGGGTTCTGCCACAGCTGCCAGGGCTGCACAGACTGATGGAGAAGGTTCTCACCAGGCTGGGGACTGAACACATTGTCTCATTTTGGTCCCTTTTGGTGTCACCCAGAATAAATGCTCAGTCACTGATGTGGTTCAGCTGTGGTCATCAAAGCTTCCTTTCATCCTCTCTTGGCTTGTATTAAGGTGTATCTGGTTTGGTGTTTCATGTGTGCTTGCTCTCCAACCGTACTCATTCCTTCCATGTATTTTCTATTTAACATGCCATATTTCTTCTATCATAACCTATTTTGGAGCCAGAACCTCTTCTTGGGGATGTCAAAAGGAAGAGCAGAACAATTTTCTATTAGCAACCTGTCATGGTTTGACGCTGGCACAATGCCAGTGCCCCCATGAAAATATGCTTTCCCCAGTGGCTACTGTGAGATGTGATCAGAAATAGAGCAAAGCAGGCTCCAACTTAGAATAGAAGAAAAAAAAAAAAACAAAACAACAACTTTATTAACTACAGTATCTAAAAAGAAACAGACACAGAAATCAGAATGAAAACTCTCCAAATACATTCCTGCTCTTCCCCCCCATTTCCTCCACAGCATGAAATAAAAACTTAGATTTTCACCCAGTCACCATCTCTCAGATAATCAACTTTCAGTCCATCACCACCCCTTAAATAATCAACCCTCAAGTCCATCAGGGAGAGAGGAGTCCCCCCTTGCACCACAGGCTTCCCCTGGAAACACAATTGAAACCTCTTGTGTTTCCGTGTCACTCGTGGCACTGCCCGGAGAACATCTGCCCTCGTGACTTCTTCCTTCCATGTTCAGTGCTCTCACCACTGCACATGGACCAGGACTGCTTTTAGGGTTCCCCCTTTAAGGATACCCCACCCAGTTCCAAAAGCAGCAGTCTCTCAGCTCCGGGACACCAGTGCCCCCCAAATTTACCCCCTGGGGCCGAGGGGCCTCGTGAACAGAGATCTTCCTGTCCACTGAGACAGAGAGCATCCCACACCCTCCTCAGCCTCTCTGTTCACACCACTGCTTCACCACACTCTCCTGGCTCCAAGGCACTGTCTCCCCCTAAATGCAGTCTCTGTGTCACAGGAAAAACATGGGTCTGTCCATGGCCATACAAGAAAAGAGTCCAGCCCAAGGCCACTCCATCATCTCCTCCCATCTGGGATTCTTCTCAACTCCACTGACATCTCTCACTTGCACCAACTTTCATCACACTTGCCCATTTCTCTCCTGTTTCATCTCTCTCTCTCTCTCCTCATTCAGATTCAGGAGGATCAGTATTTGTAAGGTTTCCATTATTCTAGAAAGGGGTTAAAATCTTTGCCTCTGTCTGCCCAGAACTCCCACGGGGAGGGTGCTGCATCCCGCACTTCTGGCCGGCCGTGCTGCCAGCACGATATCAAATTCCAAGGCAGCACAGGCACTGGCTCTCTCTCTCTATCTCTCCCCCAGGGGGTTGGGGCCCGATGCCTCTCAGGGCTCCTCCACCCTTCCATCTTGCCACGCCTTCCCCCCTCCTCTGCCCCAGGCTCCGGCCTGCCTCACCCGGCCGCATGGCTTCCCTCCCTCAGCCAGCCCGGCCGGGCAGGGCAGCTCTGAGCTCCTTCCCTGACCGAGACCAAGAGACAGTTCCTGGCAGTTCTTGCTTTTAGCCCCCCCGTGTTCTCAGAGGCAGTCCATACCTTCAGTGGCCAAACCAGGTGCCAATATTCAAATCCAAGCACTGATTGGTTTGACCACAACTTCCCAAAAAACTCACTTCCTTCTCAACCTAGGACACAACCCAAATTTTGTGAGGGCCAAACGTCCTTTGAATATACTATTGAATATATCCAGTGCAATCAATGCAGAAGAGATTCAGATTATCACCAATTGTTTCTGGTGAAAGGAGCCTCACAAACAGAGTATCCAGAGAGTTCTTACTTAAAATTGGAACATAGAAATTGGATGGAGTAGTTGCTTTAGGGAGCACAGAAAAAAGTTCTCCTTCATGTTACACATATTTTCAAGTAATCACTGGCTATCACCAGGGTGACTTTTTGCAATACAAAAAATAATGATTTCTTTGTGAGATCTGAAATACTAGGAAAAATTGAAGTCCAAGTTCATTTCTTGAAAATATGTCCAGGAGCTTTAACCTTTTCTTCAGATTTCATGGGAATGATTTATATAGTTTTATATTTTTATGCCCAAACCTAGATTTTTTAACCAGGTGTAAAAAATATCAGAAACGTGACTTCAGTCAGCTATTTCTTTGACAGCAGCCCTGAAAATTAATGTAACAAGCTAGAAGAGCCTTTTTGAATTTTAGTGTTTTTTTTTTTTTTTAATGGAAACTTGGTTGCAATCTCCTTTCAAAATTCTGTTGCTTGCTCAAATGCAGATATTGTGTTCATAATGAGGGGTAAAACTGACAGGACATGTCTGTCAGTGGAGTAATGAATATTAAATGATCAGTTTGAAATGAATGAACTGTAAAATATATAATTATCATTCAGTGTTCCATACCTTTCACAATAAAAAGCATGAAATGAAATTTGCAATAAAATGTGTCCTATCTGCAGTACTGTAGGACAAAAGCTGAGATGTCACAGGTCAAAATCATATTAGCAATTCATAGAGGTGGTTGGTAATTAGGGTCTGAGTGATGAGGGAAAATACGGTTTGATATTTAGTCATGAGACTTAACCAGTTAACTAAAAAAAACCCCAAATGGATGGAAAATGCTATTTCATTTTTCTTCCATCAGTCAGTCTTTTGTTTGACAGACAAGTTTTTCTGCACTTGCCGGAGCCCTGGAAACTCTTTTTACAGCACACAGCGGTGATTAGGAAATGATCTATTTAATTATCAGGGAATACTAATAAGCAATGAATGGAAGCTTAGCTATTTTTGAGATTAGACAGACAGAAAGGAATTAATTTATATACGTAAAGAATGTTTCTTATGCAAGTACTCTTATCTAGCTCTTGTGAGCAATTAATTATTCCAGTATTATATAGTACTTGTTTTGGAGGAAAACATACTGGTTGCATATAGTGTTCCAGTGTTTCTCAAAATCAGATGTTTTCTCCAAATGTGCATTTTCATTTTTGGAGAAGAAATGCTGCTAAGTTGTCACCTCCTAAGCAGTGAGCGTTCCTTGGGATTGTGCTGCCTGAGAGCAGGAGCTCCTGTCTGGTGGAGCAGCGATTCTGTCACTGTTGTGTGAGTTCCTGCTGGCCTGTAACACAGCAGAATGTTTTTCACCAAGACTCAGACCAGCCGTTCTCCATCATCTTATGATTTTCCTTCATTTCCCTTAGTGCTGTTTGGGCCCCAGTGGGTGCCCATACCTCGTGATCCACGTGTGACCTTGGTGGGCTCCGGGCCCCATTCCCAGGATGGCAGTGTCACCGGGCAGGCAGCAGGGCTGGGCCAGAAGGGAGGAGCTGGTGGATGCCCGTGCCTGCTGTTGGGGACAGCTGTCAAGCAGGAATTACTGCAGCAGATGTCCCTTGGTTGCCTCGCAAGCGAGTGAATATCCCATCCCACAAAACCAGCTGCCTCGTCACCTCCCACGGGTAACCCAGCTGTAGGCTTGATGAGGTTTTTAATGAGGAGGAGGTTTTACTGTGTGGTTTAGTACAGTCAGGAAGACTGGTCAGCCTTGCCCCAATTCTGTGTTTCCTGTGGGGTCCCCTGTACGGTGTGCCTCAATTCTAAATGTCTAAATTTTGGTATTGCCCAAGGAGGGCAGAAACGCAAGCAGGAACTACAAATTTTTGAAGAAGGGGGAACCCTAAAAGAAACCTTGGAATTATATTTATCTTGGCATCTGATGAAAGGCTGTGCAGACCCCAGAACACTGGCTTCAGTTATGTTTTAACTGAAACAGAGGGAGGGGAAAAGGTAAGCCACACATTCAAGTGATTTCTAGGTTTACCTTCCTCTACTTGGACATCTTCTTCCTCACCTGTTTATATGATCAGGCTAACATGAGAGGGACAGTTGTACAGGGAGGTTCTTTGGAGTCAAGATTCAGATTCAGAGTCAAGATTTAAGAGAGCTGGAAAGCTGTCTTACGTTGTTGTGGAATTTGATAGCTTGTTCTCATTCCTAAAGAGGCTATAATATAAAAAGCATCTTAGTGCTGTCACTGGATCCATATGGGGACAAGAATGTCTTAATTGTTGGGGCAAGGCCGTAGTCCAGCTCTGTCTTGGAGCTCTGGGAACTCTTGACTCCTAATGCAGGCAAATTGTGCCACACTTTCACCCCAAGCTCCACCTGTACTCAGCATTTGTTATTTAAATGCATAAATGTGGGTAGGAGGAAAGAGTACTTGCTAATGTAAGAATTGCATTTTAAAACTTGGCTGTTGGCAGTATAATTTCTATGTAAATAGACTGATATGTTTCAAAACATTCAGCAATTAGGAGACACTTGAGGATGTTGAGAGAAGAAAAATAAATAAAAGCCTGTTTCCAGGTTGAAATGAAAAAAAAATGGTGAGGGAGTTTTGAGGGAAGAGTAAACCATTCAAATAAGATCAGTGATAATTTTAGGTTTAAATCTGTAGAAAATGTACTGAGAGAAAAGACTGCCTTGGATAAAATAAAGACTGCATTGATAATGAGGAGGTGCATAAAAATAAATTAAATTAAGCATTTTGTTATAAAGTCAGAGCTATTTATAATCAGAAACAGCATCAAAGCTTAAAAATATATTTCTTTCAGGCAGTTCCTAGGTCTAGACTCAGCTGTTGAAAGAAAACAAATGCAGCAGAAAAAATTAAAGCGTAGCTAGAATATGTCTGAAGAATGCAAAATAGTTATGAAAAGCAGAGTGTCAATGTGTTCACTGTATGGATTCCGTAGCCCATGGAATTAAGACATTCTCTGCCTTGGAGAGATGAAACACAGAGGTCTTGACTCTTACAGTGTCTGGAACAGCCTCATTCCCACTGATTTTTGGGAGGTAGACAGATCATTATTTGTTTTGGAGTGTATAGAAACTTCAGTCAGGACCACCAACTAATAAGAGCTGTTGTACAAAAGTGCAAAGTTGGGCTCTGTTCCAAAACCCAGCAGTTCTTGAGGACACTACAGAGAGTCTGTCAGAAATTACCAGCGTGGATAGAACTGTACAGAATGGTACCAAAGCAGGAGACACTCCAGTGTTACCTTTGTCCTGCCTGTGTCATTTACTGCATTCCTGCCTTCTCCTGGGACTGAGAAGTACAACACCATCAACTGACACCTGCCTTGTGCACTGATGGTAGGAGAACTTAGGCAATCCTTGCTTTATTAATGTGTGGGACCATGTGACAAATGCCATTTAAAGTCATATTCTGAGAGGTTTGGAGTGAGGATGGAAAGTCAGTTAATGGATTAATTTTGAGGTACATTTTGACTTAAGACCTCTGAACACAAAATAAATAATTGCGAATGGACTTCCTGTTGTGTTTCTCTGTGGTGCCCTTCTGGCTGCATTACTGGGAGTTATTTTGACACTTTGTGGTTTATCTGTGGGTTTGGTCCATGGCTGTTGGACAGGTGGTGATGACCCTGTGCCTAGCACGGAACAGAGCTGTGCCACCCTACCTGTGAACAGCTTGCAGCAGAACAGTGGTTGTGGCACCTGCAGCCCCCCTGTGCTCTGCCCATGATGCACAAATGGTGCAAGACAATCAGAGGATATGTACTCAAAAGGGTTCTCATGCTCCCAGCTTTGGATTTCTGTGCATTTTCGCATGTCTCCTTTGACCTTTCAGCTTCATGAACCTTTGCCCACACAAACGTGTCTAGAATTTATCAATTTCTCTCAGTTTCTTGCACTCTTCCTACTATTCCCTCTTAAAGAATTGGAGTTTCTTGCTTTTCATCAGGGAATAAAGCATCTCTTCTGTAGTGCAGTCACAATTTCAAAACCAACATGATTCATTTGGAAGGAGTGGTGGCCATATGAAAGAAAAAGATGAGTAGCTTCTTTCAAGATATGCTGGATGAAGTAGAGGACAGGTAATTTGCAGCAATACCTGTCCTATACATGACCAGCATCTCTCCACTGCAATATCCTTCAGCCCCTGCTGTATGGAAATCTGTAATTTAAAATAATGAAAATATAAACATCAATACTTTCTTCTATTTATTTAAAAGAAACTACTTCTTTAAAATCTGTGGCATTAGGATTTATCTCAATTCCCAAGATTTCCAAATGTCTAGGCTCATATGTAGGAGCATAGGATTTCAATGAGATTAAACTTGTATACTGAGATAATGCTCAAATCTGTGCTATCAAAATAGCGTGGCATGAAATTTTATAAAGGCTACCATTTTTTAAGACTTTTTTTTTCATTTATTTTAGCCTCATAAGATAATAGGGGTTTTAACTTGGAATTTTTCAAAATACTGTTCTCAGCTACAGAGTATTGCTGAAACTCTTGAGACATAATTGCATAAAGCCCAAGATACCTTAATATCCTTTTTTAAAACTTCAACTCAAGGTACTATTTACAAAGGAAAATGTGCTAATCTGAATGATAAGGTGCTGAAAAACCTTTGAAAATCTGCTCAGCCAGTGTTAAGATGTCTCGAGTTCTGTAGTATCTGCAATGTTCACTTTAGAGATGTCATAATTGAGACATTCATAGGAGAAATAGCAGCAATTGGAAGCTCCTGGTGATGGTATTTCAGGCAGTAAGGGGGGTATTACAGATGCAAATTAGTTCTTGAGTTAAACAGGGCACCCTGTAGGCCTGCAGCTCCTCAGTGAGGTCTGTCTTTGGACTTCTAAGGGATTGCTCTTGCTTTTCTGCACAGCCACTGTATTTGATTTGTTTTGCTTCCATGAAAACACACTGTCATGATAGAAATGTTCACTGGGGATCTGTGTCTTCTTCAGAATTACGTGAAATATCTGGAGTATTTGCATGGTGTTGATGTTCAGACAGTGAAGCAGTGCTGGGAGCCCTGGTCAGCTCTGACAGAACCCTTCAGAGCTCACTGCATTCTTGTTTATTTAAGGAATAAGGACAAGAGTCAGGTTAAGTTAAAATGCTCATAATGGAAAAATAAATCCATGTTCTGAACAACTTTCAGCCCAAACGAAAGACATAACATTTGTAAGACTGGGGCAGCTTCATACAGTGAGTGTGGAGTTATTAAATTGTGAAGGAAGTTAAATTAAATTATAGAATGGTTAAATATTGGGCATCTCTTTTATGTCTTTTAAAATTAGAATGAAGCTGTTTATGAGTAATTAATGTTGAATTGAAGATTGGCATTGATAAGCAAGATAGGTGAAATGCTTTTTGAGTGCAGGTAAATACACAGGAAAACACCTCGTTTGTGACTTTTTTGTGCCCTTGAAACATCAATGATAACATTTTTAAGCCATTGGATACTTTCCCCAAGAATTTTAAGTGTGTAATTTTCATGTCTGAGGATTCAATCAGTAAGTGTTGTTAAAGTTCCTGTAGATAGCTGTGGGACACACTCATCCCCTAATTCTGATTTGTTCCTTAGATATGGGACCTGTGTAGCTTCCTGCTCTTAATGCTGAGGCATGGAAACTGGGAGCTCAGATTTCAGGTTTTCATTCTCTGAAGTGTGTCTGTTATGACAACTATCAGTAGATAAATTTATAAGGACATGTGGATGAAGGAGTTGAAATGTCTTTTGTGTTAATTAAAATAACTTTTAAGCGTAAAGGCACTCCAAGGCCCAGGGACCACAACTATGTGGTCCATTCCCTAAAAGAGGGCAATGAGACAGGGTGTAAAGACTAATTCCTGTATGCATATGAAAATTCAATATGTGCTTTTCTGAAATAAGGGTCAGAAGTAAAAAATGCTGCTGAAAGTTTTACATCTCAGTATTGTAAGTGGAGTTCTACAAAATCTGTGGCTAGATTGTTTTTCCTGAACAGCACAGGTTTGGGTTTGAAGTAAATAAATGGGGCAGGAGATCTTTCTCCTTTTTAATGCCTTTATTAAAAAGAATCAGCTCAGGTGGGGAGAAATCAACGGGTCGCGCCCACGCCGCCACTGCTCCCAGGAGTGGCACGAAGTAGGAGGAGGATGATGATGATGATGATGATGCATCTGTGTCCACTGGTCTGCAGGCAGAGCTAGAGCTTCCGTCCTCACGGGAGATTAGGAGATTCGGCTTTTTCGGTTTAACATTTCAGGTCCTTTCTCTAGTTAATATCTTTTAGGTTAGGGTGAGAAGTAAAAAGGATCTTAGCAGGTACTGGATTAAGTTCCTCTCCTTAGACATCACTTAGGTCTCTTAATTCTTTGTTGGCTCGTTGTTTTTAGGGGTTTTCCTGGAAAATTTGGTGCAAAATTTGGTGAAATGCATTCTCATCTGCATACCAGCTCTGATGCCACTCCCCTGCCCTGCTACCTGCAGGGTCTGGTGTCACTCCCTGGCGAGCATCAGGGGGACAATGGCTAATCACCAGCCATTAACAGGTAACTGAAGAATAACTCTCAACAATAGGTGGCTGCAACATGAAGCTAAATTAACAGCAACTGGTTCAACTTGTTTTAACTCTGCAACCTTAAAAAAAATAGATAACTTTTTATTCATGACAGGTTGAGCAAAGCATTCACAAAGTTCCTATTAAATGTGTAATATTAATTTAAAGTGTTAAGAAGTTTCTCTCCCCCACTCACAAAAAACCCCAAACAAACAGATTTACAAGAGAATTAATCATCTTTATGGCTGCATAAACATCTCAACATGTCAGAATAAGTATAGAGTATGCTATTTTACTTTAGAAATAGCCAACAACAGTGTAATTACTGATGTTATCAAGTCTATTAGGCAAGGCACTCGGTACTTTTAGTCAAATTAGTGTGTAATAAGAATTAGCTGCTAACAAAAGAATCTTCCTTTTCGAATGTTGTCCCTTTTTTAATATAAGAACAAATTTTGTTGATGGGAACTGTCATTATTGAAAGGCCTTCTCTCGGGGGCCAGAAAATGTGTTTATGGCAGAAAACTTAGTGCAGTGTGTTGGTGCAGAACAGGTTTTGCTGTGCAGCACAATCAAAGCAGTGCCAAGGTATCCACAGGAGCTCCACTGAGTAATTTAATGTTGCTGAGATGCACTGCCCATAATGTATTGCTCAGTTAAAGTGTTCTCCAAAGAGTTCACATCTCATAATCACACATCATAAATCATACAAATTCTGCTTTAACTGATCTTAATGTCAAAACTCCCATTGCCTTAATTGGGGCAGGAGTTTCATGTTATTATTTTATGTAAAAGCACATAAAGCATTATAGTTTAAAGTTGTCTGTCTAAAAATAAAACCAGAACATAACTACTGGAATTTCAGTAATTCAGGCAATGGCATCACAGGGAGAACAAAGTGTGTGGGACAGAATAAATTTCTTGTCTACAATTTGTCTTTGGCAAAGCATATAAAATGTGTTTTATATCTGAACCTTTCTGGAAAGTTTTCAGGTTTTTTGTAGGTAGGGAAACAGTTCCTCCCGATAAAGCTACTCAATTTTTTTTCCTAATGCTGAGAAAGATTTAATCCTGTAACATGCAAACATTTATTTATTTCTCCTACTTCACAGCCATTTTCAGTTTCCACTTTTTACTTAGCTTCTTTTTCCTCAAAAATGCATGTCCTTGTTTTCTCTGCCTTCCAGAGGAAGTCTTAAATTCTTTCTCAAGCTCCAATCCTCATTTCTTTAGTGACTTAAGCCCCCAAATCTGCCTATCTTCTGAACATTTTTGTTCTTAGCTGCTACTTTATGAGATCTGGGATTTTGCTGCTGTCTTTGGTTTCTATTCCAGGCTCATTCTGGAAATCCAGGTTTCCATCTCAAGACATACCTTGGAGAATTAAGGTCTCCTCTGTTATAAAGCTACACGTGCACAATACGGTCACACGTATGACCCATGTGATGAGGACTTGCTTAGTAAAACACAATCTCTGAAATACCTCTGTGTAGTGACATCTGGTTACCAGAAACTGGAGCTACTGGAGACTCCGGTGAATTTCTCTTCAAGGTTATGAGATTTCAAAACTTCTCCCTTGTTCATCAAAGAATGATCATAGCATGAGCCACACTTTTGAGTCAAAATCATCTTCTGACCTCACCATCTTTCAAGTTTCTCCTTCTTGGTCCAGAGCCAGGGCTGTTAAAGCTCTCCAGAGAGCAGCTCACAGAAACACAGTGGACAAATCATGGTTTTAGTTGCCATTTTCTTTGGAACGAGAAAACGAGCCCGAGCTGTGGCCATTGCAGACCCCACAGGTGTCACTGTGGTGTTTCCTCAGGAAAGCACTGTCGCCAGGGAGGAGTGACCGCCAGGTCAGTGCTGTCCAGGTCCAGGGGCTCTTCCAGCCAGGGGGATTGTGCCTTGCAGCTGTTCCTGTGGCAGCTGCATCCCTTGGGAATTGCTGTGCAGCATCCCCCAGCTGGGCTCGAGCAGCATGCCTTGCTGTTCAAGGGGAGGGCTTGCAGCATGCACAAGCAGGAGGTTCAGTCTGACATTCTGCAGGAGTTAATGGGATTTCCCGCGTGCCTCAAAGGCTTCCTGGGCATCCTCAGTTTGGGTGGTTCCGAGGGGAAGGCCTTTGACACCTCCACAGGATTCCAGCAGGCTGAGCTGAAGATCATTAAGTCAGCAGATGAAAAGGCTTAGAGCTGAAAGAGGTGGTAAGAAGGCTTAAATTTTCTGCCAATTTTTCTGGAATTGACAAGCTCTTTAAGCTAGAGATGAGAGAACATATTATCAACACAATTGAATGGAAAATAAATCCATTGTGCTATTTAGAGGAGAAAAAGAAAACATTTGCTTTCATAAAGTAATTATTAACCATTATAATTTGCTACCTTAGGTTTCAGCTGCCTGAAGTTTAGAAATCGTCAGTTAAATCAACTGACAGTATTGAATCTGCCCTGGTGTCAGGAGTTAAACCTTCTTAAAGTCACTTTTTTTCTTTTATAATTCTTTTATAATGTGTTATTTTTGGATCAGTGACATTTTCTAACTGATTTGAGTCAGAAACCATCTGAATTTTGCAAATACCATTGTAATGTGTCCCTTGTACACGTGCTGCTTCCCACCTACTCCCCCTCTCCCTGTGCCCTAAGAAGTGTCTGTCTCAGCTTAGAGAAAGATGGCTTTGCTCATAAGATGATGGCCTCATACATTTTGTCCTTATTGTACTCCTGTTATTATAATGCTCCTGCACTGACAAATCACAGCTGTGCTGCTCACAGGCTTTGGGACTTGGAAGATTTAATGCACAGCCTGTGATTGCCTTCAGGAAGTGCCGTGCATGTCTTGCAATCTTGAATACAGTGCACAAGGTCAGCAAGGTTTGCGGTTCTAAACATCATCTGGGCCTTTCTCTGTGTTCATCTCTGTGTTCATCTCTGTGTTCACCTCTGTGTTTCCTGTGGGGCTGTCCTTACGCTGACTTTCAGGACAGCAATCCTGGGCTGGTTCCCCAGACCCTCAGAAGGGGTCTGGTTTCCTCGGCCGTGTTCTGCTCGGGTGCTCTCGTGCCCGGAGCGCTTGCAGGGGGAGCACAGAGGGGCCCTTTCCTGACACGGTGCTTCCACTGCATCCCAAGGCTTGTGATCACAGCCTCGAGCAGGACAGACCGGGAAATGCCCTGTGGACAGCGCAGACAAATTGTAACGGATCAGCCTCGAGCTGTAATAAAGGAAGATTAATTGCCTGATCCTAGATTGTATCAATTATTTATAGTATGGGCTTATATGAATGACTAATAAATTGTAGGAAGGGAGGCAAGTTTGAAAAAGACAAACAATCCACAGCATGGGTATCTTTATGTCTTAACTAAATATGTTTGAATTCATGCAAGCCTTGTACTGATTCCAGCTTCTGATAAATGCTTCCAGAGAAGATCTTTTGTGAGGAAGACAAAACCTTTTTTTTTTTTTTTCCCCTAGGTTTAGAGTTAATATCAGTGTGCTACAATTTTATATGCCATAAGAGGGAAAAGTTTTTTTGTATAACTCTTACCTGCTGATTATCCAGCTTATTTGCTCATTTGAGCTTGACTGGCTGTGCAGTGCTCTGCCTTTTTAGTTCCTGAAACTGCACATACAAATCTGTGTATAGATCTCTTCCATCATCTTTACCAAATGCAAACCAAAGAAAAGTAGCTTGTCTATCACTTTGCTTTATAGAATGCTGTGAATTTGTAAGAAATTGTTGAGAAGCATTGACATATATTTTAACCATTCCTCCCTTTTCCCTTTTAAAGGAAAAAATTCCCATCTTATTTAAAGAGAATCCCAAAAAGGATACTTATTAATCTTTAAAATATCCTAATAAGTACTGTATATAATCAAAATTATGGAACTTTTTTCAATAATGTGAATTTTGTTTTTCTTTTCTAGTTAAACATACAGAGTTTCATATGGCCTGAAATAGACAGCATGGTAAAACATTTTTGTTGTGGTGTTTAAATAAATGCAGTGTGGCACTATTATGTTTTTGGAAACCTAAAATCCAACTGACATATCCCTAAGTAGAATCAGTAGCTCAAATAAGGCAAGACAAAACATTTCTGAATTTTAAAAATTCTCTTCTTTTGAAGACACTGCATAGGGATAGGAAAATATCAGAGATTTGAGAGCTGTGTTAACCTGTGGATAAACACTGGCTTGAACCGGTCTAATATTTTGTAGTTGTCCTTTGGTCTCTAAAGTATTCATTGATCATGTTATATGTGAAGGTTTTTCCTTCATAATATATTATTTTATGAAAGCCTGTAGAGTGGTTTCTCTTTTAGCAGGGAGAATATAAACAGCCCCCCAGCCAGAACACCAGCTGCTCATCTCAGGATTAGAGATTTGTTATTTTAAAGCAAGTATCCAAAACAGTGCAAAAGGATCAATAATTTTCATGATGTGAAAATATTTGAAGAGAGATCATCTGATGCAAAAGAATTGCTTTGCATTCCCAAAGAGCATGGATGTTTTCCATTATTTGTAAAATTTCCACACCACAGATCACACAAAGCTTATATAGCCATAGTTTTACATTTGTGGATGTATCTCCAAATGCATCTCCAAGATAAGAGCTTGCAGACAATTTGATATATTATTTTATTTTGCTTTTGCTTTATTGTTCTTTTCCTCTTCCCAATACCAGTCTCTAAGGTCTAAACTGTAGCATTTCTTCATAATGCACTTTTCTTTGCTTTCCCCAATATAATTTAAGGAATGATGTTGCTGCCACTCATTTGAGTGCTGTTATTGCTCATTGGACACCAACTGGAGAAAGCTAAGGCTGGTAGAATTGCACTCACTGTATTCTGAGAGTTCCTTAAGTAAAAGTGCCATCAAAAGTATTCCCTAGGAATCAGTAAGAGGAAAGTTTTGATGCTTTTTTGTTTATTTGCTTGTTTGGGTTTTTTGTTTGATTGTTTTTTTTTTAAGATCTCAGACCCTTAACAGAATCAGGAGGAATGAAAAGCATTTGGTACTTGAAATTTGAGTTGCATAAGGGATTCCCTTTTGATGTGAGCTCGTGTTTACTGTCTCATTATGGTTCAATTGCATCTGCCTGCAGTCAAGGGATGCCCTTTGGCTCAGTGCAGTCTGTGTCTCTCCTGTGAGCCACACCTGAGTGCCACTGGAGCACACTGCTGTGTCTGCATGCTCAGGCAATTCACGTATTCCATTAACAAATACAGAACACTTCAACTGCCCTGCAAACCAGAATCCCAAATGCCATAAAAAGCTCTGAAATTGCACCCATCACTTCTCATTTTTCAACATCGACAAGACTTTTGGCCTTCATCTATTACATAAACTCACCAATCTCTCCTCTGGCTGTACAGTCATTACAAGATAAAGAGATTTGAGATCCCTGTTTTCCATTTCACCTTTCCCTGACACATCCCCAGTTTAATCTTCCTGTTGCTTAGTTATTGCAAAAATGGGCAAAACCAACTACTGTGAAGATAAGTATGCTTTCTTCTGAAAGAAGATCTATTGCAATATAGGAATGAACTCAAAGCTCCGAGATTAGTGCTAGAATATAAAATAATTCAGCTTTAGAAGGATCAGCCTCCCAAGTCCACAGTTTCCTAATGGTTAAACAAAGAAGCAAGAAAGGAACAAAATGAACTTCAATTTGCCATAAATATATTTGTATGCTTTTCCCAAATAGCCAGTGAAAAAATAATTTGTTAATTGCCCACGTTTACCTGTGTCCGGAGCCCTCTGTGTTGTCTTGGTGATTATTGCTGCTTTCTTCACAAAGGGAGAAACTTGAATCTCATTGATGTCTGGGGGTTTTACAGAAGACAAGACATGAAAGAGTTTAGGGATTACATCTGTGGATTTTGTTTGGTTTCATAATTTTTTTATTTATTTATTTTTTAGTTTGGTTTTAGTCTAAGTGTCAACTCTCCATCTTAGAGGTGATTTCTGTTAACTCACCAGGTATTTTCCTCAGCATCTGATACACACAGCTATATAATAGGTATAGAAATTACCTTGCCATCTGAGTTTGCTGCAAGTGGGGTAGATATTCCTTGATGCAGAGCTCCGTCTTGCCTGGGGGAGTACATTCCTCAAACTGAAATTCATTTAGCTGTCACCATTGTATTCCTTATGTAGGAGTTGCAGTGACATAACATTCAGATTGTGCCTGCAGGAAGAAAGCTCAATTTATAACCAGAGCAAAGCTAAGCCTCTTACATTTCCCCCTTCTTTTTTATTTTGCGTCTTCATCCTTTCCAGTCAGTGGGAGATGGATGGTGAGAGGGGTGTAAATGGAGAGGGTTCAGCAATAAGACAATCTGATGGTGTAATGCAGCGTCTCCTTAAAGTGTCTTTTGTGTGATCTTCCTATGTGCTTCAAGATCAGATATCCAAATGTTCAACAGCTGGATTTGAAGGACAGTTTTTTTTCCAGAAAGGATTCAGATCCCCTGGTTAAATTGTGAAGAAGTGTAGACTTTTATCAGTAATTAAAATGCAGACATTTTCTCTATAATGTACAAAGCACAGAAGTAATTGTAGTATTGTTCCAAAAATACAAAGTGAGAAGGCAACCAAGAGTTGAGTGTTCTCACCTACCCTTCTGCTTTGTGTCTTGTCAAGTTGGGTTTCTCAGGATGCCCTTTCTCTTGTGCCTGGGCTTTGCAACTGAAAGTAATTCCTTCAAAACTGTCTCAACCTGTTAGGCTGACAACAGGTCACATTACAATAACACATTACAAATATTTTGCAAATTGCCTTTTTACTTCAGTGTCTTAATTGGAGGGATGTCTGCAAGTGTTGGTTTTCTCATCAGTGCAGTACAATGTGCATGTCATTTTTCTTTTATATCTGAAAGTTTATTGTAGGGATTTTGTTAGTGGCTTTTGAGTAATACCATAAATATTGGAAGTATGTTAAATAATTTCTTTTTGTAGATAAAATGAGCTGAATGGATATGAAACACAAACCAAATTAATTAGGCATGTTTTCTTCTTTTCTAGTGAATAAACACAAACCCTGGATTGAGACGTCGTACCATGGAATCATAACTGAAAACAATGACACTGTGATTTTGGACCCTCCCCTGGTTGCATTGGATAAAGATGCACCTGTTCCCTTTGCAGGTAGGAATGTACATGAGCAGCAGCATTTGAGCCTGTGGACTGCATTTTGAATTTATTGGCATTTGTAAGGAAGGAATTTCCAGTGTAATTTGAAGGGCACATGAAAAGGCTGTGTCTGAGTACTCAGGACCTGACTGTTGGCCCACAGATCCTGAAATGAGGTGTTTTCTACAGGGAATTTGTTGTGAAGCAGACCAGAATAAAGAGAATACAGACGGCACCCACTATCAATATATTTTTAATGAAAACACAATAATTACACAATTACATTTGAATTTGCTTTTATAGAAATTAATCATTGCAATTGCCTGAAGTAATAATACATAATTAATTTTGTTCACCAGTAACAGCCCCTGCTTTCTCTCTTCCTTTTCTGTTCCCTGGCTATGGACAAAATGTGCGACAAATACTTAAAGTTGCTCAAATCATATCTTACCATGTAAGCACTTTATAACTGTCAAGACTTTGACAGAAAATTTAAGGGTGGTTTTGAACATTTTTGCTCAGGTTGCTGTATGATAGATGTATGTCATATACAAGTTTGCATTTGTATTAAGTCTATTTTACCTGACATTTTTACTGTCCTGAGTCCCTTAAGCAGAATATGGGACTTCAGCATATTGAGCAAATTTTCTCTTAAATTCCCTCTTTCATTAAAAATACTTTTTGAAGAAAAGAGAGAATAGTAAAACTTGATAGCTGCTATGAAGATCTTAAGATGGTGCAGTTGTTAAAAAGATGGTATTGCTTAAGAATCTTCAGCTTTTCTAAGGAAAGGAACTGGTAAAGGTGAGTATCCTTGTTCTTGGGGAGTTGTCATGTTCAGGAAGCAGAAGTCCAAGTGCTTGTCTTAAATGGCATTTTACAGCATCCTGAAAGAATTGTTCTCAGTCCCTTTTCCCAAAAGCTTACACTGGCATCAGCTCCTACCCTGCCACACCAGGGCTCCCAAATGGTTTTTATATATTGACTCCCATTTTAATATCAAGATTGTTTGTCACTCGTGGTGCCCAGTGATTCTTGGCTGCATGAAGATCAATTCCTAGTGAAAAAATGCTCTTTTCATTTTATTCCTCTATCACTGTGGGTGTGCCATCTTAGATTTGGTTCTTTTTCCTGCATTCCCTTAGGATCCTTCCAGGGATGTTAATCAAGTGCTGTTGTAACTGACACTGCAAACTCTGCTGGACTGGGAGTTTGTTAGCCTAATTATTTTCTTCAGCTTTTACATTGGGTGAATCAACACATTTTTCATTAAATAGTGATTTACTTTTCCTGTAGAAAATCATCCTTTGAAATACTGAACTTACACAGACATACTGGCTTTTGTGATAAAGGTTACATTAGACAGTAGCTTTATTTTAGCTTCTTCATTTATTGATTTGAAGTATTTGTATTTTGAGAAGTGTCTACTTCTTACAAGGGTAAATACTTTCTGTGTATCTCTGATGTTAATAGTTCATTTCCAGATAATATTTGGCCTCATGATCTGCAGCCCAGGTATAATATTGTTCAGGGTTAGTACTGATTGAATAGTACTGATTCCCTTTATTCCCTTGAAGGGCCTGCATTCTTTATAATTTTGGAAGAACCTCTCTGCAATTTAAAAAAAAAACAAAAAAACAAACAACTCCCGTCTTTTTAAATTGTTGGAGGAATTTACTATTTCTGTTGTAGTTTTTGATTTAATATCATATACTTTTATTTGGTTTCATAATGTCATTACCTTATTAAAAGTTTTTATGGAAAATTAAATTTGCATCATGTGTTTAGTAGGAGAAAACTGAAACAGATACAAGTACAACATTAACAATATTCTGTAGCTGTACATGTAATAGTGTGGTAATGTGGAATGTCTTTTATGGCTATATTTTATTTAAATGTGGAAATTGCAGTTATATAATATATCAGTCTTCAATTGTAACAGAGAATCAGAGCTCCAACAGTTCCTTTATCATCAGGATAAAGGAATAGTTAATATTTTCAGTGTTTTGTGCAACTGTTGGAGAAGAAAGAAATTCTAGTGCTTGGAAAGTTCTCCATGTTTGGTTGGTTGGTTGTTTTTTTAATGGGCTCGGATTCAAGAATATATCAGGGCAGTTTCTGATCTGTACTGAAATGTCTGCTGAGATCTCCTTGAGCAAACTGTAGTAAGACTAACTTTTTGTGAATTCTTTCCCTGCAACAATAGTTGCAATAGACCCCTGCAATAGTTTTCAGGCAGATGATTGGCTCTTCCATCAGGATTTTTGTTACCTTATAAAAATAAACTTTTTTTCAGTAGTACCAGCGTGCATGTGACTTTAAAACACACACACAAAACCTACTGACAAAAGATCCCCTCCAACAAACCAAAAATAATGCCAAATCTCAAACCAAATAAAAAAGACAGCAACCCAGCTGCCATGTAGCCATTCACTGCAGATGGGCAGGAGTTCTACAGGACCAGAACTGGACCAAAACAGAAGGCACAGTGTCAGTTCCGCCCCCACCCCAAGGCTGATGTTCCCAGGGCACTCCTGTAGAGGGACATGGCTGGATGTTATCTGAACTGTGAAACGTCGCTCTTCTTTTCTAGTTTGAAAGCAAAACCAGAGACTCCAAGTCAGAAGTACAATTTATTAGGAAAAGGGAAAAGAAAACCAAAATACATGCAGTAATGCAAAAGAAAAAGCACTGATAAAGTCAGAATACAACCTGACTGACTCTGATAAAGTCAGAATACACCCTGTTGGTCAGGGTGTTGGTAGCAGTCCAGTTGGATTGGTAGCTGCAGTCCTCCTGGAGTGGCAAATGTGGTTCTGTTGGAGCAGTGATCCTGTAGAAAGGGTGTAGTTTTCCTCTGAAGATCGAGTGGAAAAGATGGCAATTCCTCTGGGAATCCAGTGGAAAGATGGTCTGCTCAGTCCCAAAACCCAGATTATATCCAGGTGGGGATGCTTAGCTCCTCCCCCCTGGGCGGAGCATCTCACAATGGGCTGGTATCATTCTCTGAGTCATGCCCTGGGTCCATTAAACAGAAAAGGCTCCTGGAGGGAGTTATGTCTGAGTCATGTGGCAAGACATTGATGGGCCCATTAACAAGAGATAAGGAAAAAATGGGCGGCCCTCCTGGTTTCAGCAATTCTTGAGGATGGGAATAGGAAACATTTTTATACTGTAACCTAGGACGTCTTCTTAATGGCTTCCCTTTGAAGTGTTTCAGTAACAAGTTTAGGGAAATGTACAGGATTTACCACTGTGACAGGTCATGGTAGGGGAAACGCCTATTTATTGAATAAAATTATCTACATTTATCTACTAACTTATACTTACTTATTCCATATTTATATGTTGCTAGTGAGGGTGTAGTTCTTTTGGACATGTGCTTAACTTAGTCCTTGTGTTTGCACCATGCTGGTGCACAGGTAGCTCATGCATTTCGAATTTTTCACCTGGGCAAATAATTTTTCACCAGGTAACTGCTTTGTTACTAAGAATAACCAAGCTGTTAAGAGGCATTTGCTATTCAGTGATTCTTACCTGCCCTTAGTGCTTTGACATGCTTTCTGTACCCATTCCTATGGTATCCGTTTTAGTTTAAATGTTACTTGTGGCACAGGCCTACTCCAAACTGCAAACAGTGTTTTGGTTTTCACTTATGGAAACTTAATTTTTTTTCCTCATACCTCTGCCTTTTTTCATCACCATGCCTACTAAGGTAAGTCTGTCAACCCCTTCTAGGAGTCCACACATTATGGTGCACGTCAAACCTGAGTGGTTACAGGAGAAAATTACTGTAATCTGCACCTTTTTGCACCTCCATCTAATGTTCAACATCAAGAGTGATGACAGGAGAAAAAGGAGTCTTCCATGCAGTTACCTTCCTGACAGGTCTGTGTTTCCAGGAAGGACTAAGGAGAGACTAACAGGACTAAATGTGCCTGTGAAAACGCTGGCTGTCAAATGTGATCAGCATTTTTCATAACTGGAGCACAAAGACTTTCACAAGATTGCAATGAATAGCTTTTCATGTCTCTTTATCTAATGAATTTATTGTGAATAATTGAAATATATGTAAAGTCCTGGTTCTTAAAATTATCATGGTATAAGCATACCTCACTCTCTCTTTTTTACGCAATTGTATTTTTTGTCTCCTAGTTTGGAAGGAAAGCTTGAAAATATCAGTATAAGCTTGTAAGTGTGAGAAGTTTCAGGATCAGCAGTTTACCATATTTCAGTTTTTTAGGTCCTGGCCCAAAAAGGATTTTCACAGACTGGTGTTGAAATACAACTGACCTTTAAAATAACTAAACTCACCATGGTGTCCTGGAGCCTTTTGCAGGATATCAGAGACATTCCCTGACCCTTCTCCCCTCCCCTTGGCCAAAAAATACCCCCAGAAAATGAACCCCTACAAAACCCACAAAGAAATTGTAACCATTCAGGCTTAGGGGTAGTTTGCCTAGAAACAAGGAGGGATCTGCTGAATCAGTTTGTCAGGATTCGGTCCGTAACAAAATGCTGTGAGAGGATGGAGGGCTTTTGGAAGAGACATCTACCTGCACTCCAACTACAGCAACTACGTTTCATCAGCAATGCTGTGCAAAATAGACCTGAAAGGAACTTCAGGATGTCATCAGTCCATGCTCCTGCCCAAGGCAGGCCCTTGTCATTCCTGAGAAACAGTTTTTTGTCCTAATCTTACAGATCTGGAGTGGCAGAGATGCAACAGCTTCCCTGGGCAATCTATTGCACACTTCACCATACTCCTGGTTTTTCATGAAGCTTGGTCTGAACTTTCTGTACAGTGGTTGCAGCCCATTAATTTTAGTCCTAACCACAAGGCAGAGCAGATTATTCGCACTCTTTTTGTGCAAAAGCCTTTTATGTTACTCCCTAAAAGCACTGTGAGCATCCTAAACAGTCTGGTGTGGAGGTGAGTCCTGCTGCTCGTGGTGTTTTCCGAAGCAGAAAAATAGGAGGTAACATTCAGGGCAGTGAGGTGATGGATGTCCCTTCTCACCCTGGAAGAGAAGATCCAGACTTGTCACTGTGCCCCATTTCTGGGCTAATAGTCACATTTGAGTGCCTTGTGTCCCAGCAAGGCTGAGCTGGGCAATTGTACCAGGGTGAGCTGTGCCCATCACGTCTTCAGCTACTTTTATGCTCTTGATAAAATTATAGAGAGCCTTTCTTAGCAAGATCAGAGTCTGGCTCCCTCCAGACAAGTAATCTGCATCTCAGAAGCAGTTCCACTTCACACCTCCTGGGCAGATGGAGTCCCAGTCTGACTGTGTTTTGGCTGTGCTAAAAGCACTGTAAAGAATAAGAAGACAACAAAACCAGCCAGGAAGGATGCCAAAATATTCACTAAACTACAAGATGCAACCACAAACTCTCCAAATCTTCTTTTTTATTTTAGTAGCTCAGAGGAGTGTGTGTTCTCAGCTACACCACAGCAAACTCAGCACTTGTCAGCCCACTTACACCCAGGGACTGAACACAAAGTCCCATTTTTCTGTATCAGACTGTGAAGCTGCCCAGCCTCCCTGTTTGTTTGTTTGTTTGTACTGAAAAACAGTGGCATTAATAACAGCAACTACCCTTTTGGTACAACATTGAAAGTACAGAGTTATTCTAAAATTGTCATTCGGAATATTATCATTTCTACTCACTGTCAGCGAGACTTAGAACATGAGTCAGTTTAGGATGCCCAGAATTCATTTGTGTGAATTATTTCTCTGTGAAAATGAGGTATGATCAAAACAATATGACGTGAAGGAAAAGCCATGGAGCGTTGCAGTTGTTTATAACAATTTTTTAATGATTTTTAATTTCTAGCTTTGAAGCTTACATTTATTACTGTAGCTTAATTAGTTAAGCCTTGAGCCTTCAAAGGCAAAAAAACCAATCTCTTCATGGTGATCCTAATCTAAGGTAAAATGAAAGACTGGTAATAGCACAGTTAATTCTGGGGATGCTGTTTTTGACTTAATGGATACTGCTTACTGTCCATTAAAGCTGAGAGCGATAAACATGCTCAGGTTTCAGATTTAGAATGCACTAAAAAACCAATCACTCTCACAGTGACCTCTGTTAGTCCCTGAAGCTCAGAGATGAGGGCTTTGAGGGCTTTTAAGTTTGGTTATTTTTTGTGATTGCCTTTCTTAGTCATTTTTACAGCTGTGAAGTAATAGTAGGTGACATCAGTGTGTCCAAAGAAGACTAAAGGGTCAGGGATTCAGGCTGCTCTGGTGGAGCTTTTAGTGGCTGCTAAGGGGCCTTCATTGCAGGAAAAAGGGGCTAGGGAGAAAATAAAAATTACATGTTTGAGTTGGGAGTGAATGCAAGTTCCTCCTGACAGATAAAATCAATAATGAATGGGAACGCTGAGATACTTCATTACACCTAAATATGCTAAATTACTTAAAGCTAGAAACAAGCAAGGAAAGTCATCAAGAAATTCCAGTCTGATAATATTTACTTGGACTTTTAAAACTACTTATGGAAAAGAGTGATTTGAGACACATTTGAACTGGCTTTGAGTAGTTTTCTTTATGTACAAGACCTGATCTTTAGAAAAATAGGGCAGGCTACTACAGTGGATTGCAACCCTAGACAATAAGACAGGGACAGAATCAGTCATTTTATAATCCTGAAGTGTACTAAATAACCATTTAAGTAAAAAATTGTTAAGTTAAAACAGATTGTCACTGAAGGTGCCAGGAAAATAGTGAGAGTTTTTAAACTTTTGGGCTATTCAGAACAGAAGAGAGAAACCTGAGTGGGAAGTACTGGAATTGCTAAGCCTATAGGTCCAAAAATTTCTTGCTGCTGTTATGCTTTGAGGATGGATGTAGATTTTGTGTCACACTCCTTTGAAACTAATGAAGCCTTGCTGTATGAGAGCCATTGCAGTGTGCCTGAATCTGCAGCTGAAATATGAAGTCATTTATTTCAATGAACTATAAACCCTTTTCAACAAAATATTTTAAAAGCTGGAGAAAGTATTTATTTTGTTGAGGTACTATTTTGACATTTTTTTCCTGCAATGAAACATTTTAGTGTGAATTAAGATGTAACTTGCTTTTGAGATGTGATTTTTGCTATGGAGTTAAGCATGATTTCTACACTTTTTAGACATTCTCTAAAATCAGAGGTGGTTCCTCAAGGATTTCAAATTCTGAAAGTCACAGGAAGGACAGCATAGGAAACTTACCTGTTTGGGGGTAAAAAAGGATGAGGACTTGTCATCTTCTTTTGGTTTGAGTGATACATGGAGGCTTACCTGAGGTCTGAACAGGCTCATATATTAAAAGAAGTGTTAGCAGCTGAAAAATGTAAAACTGCTCTAGTTATCCCTCATCATTAAAATTGCAGTGGGGATCATAACTGCTTAGCTTCTTACAATTTTAGGTAGAAATGAATGTTTTCTAACATGTATTGATATAAATGAAATTATTTCAAATAACTATGCTAGCAAACATAACTCCAAGCTATGAAGATTTACGGTGAGCCAGTTGAAGCAAACAAGAATGATACCCCGGGACATTTTCTCTTCTTCTGTAGTTTGATTCTCTTCACTATTTGATACTCAAGAAGTAGTAAACTTGAGCTGCTCACTTCTGCTCTCCAGTGTGTGAACCCGAGAACCCAAAATCTGCACCCATCTTTACTTCCAGTGCTGCAATAACAGGAGGGACCCTCAGAGGGAGGGCTGAAGGAACAGAGTGAGGACTCAAAAGGAAGGAACAAACTAAGTCAAATAATGGAAATTCCACTCCAATAACTTCCTTCACACTTTCATTCCATCTGTGGTCCACCCATTAATTCAATTACATCTCTCTCCTTTACATAAATAATCTCCTTTTATGTGTGAATTCCTGTGTTGTCATGTTCCTCGGTGAATGATGATGAAAACCAAAAAGGACTGCTTGTAAAAGCATTCAGCATTCTTTATACAGACTTAGAAAAATAATTTATAATGCCAGGAAGTGTTAGTAATGCAATAAGTGCAATTGGAATATTCACCACTTAAAAGTTTAGTGCAACAAAATTGGCACTGCAGGATTCCAGCTTGCTTTAAAAATAAAATCAAAAGGCTTTAAAATGTGTTCCTCAGAATGGAACTACCTGAGTTTGTGTAAAGCAGCAGGGACAAGCCTCTTGCTTGTAATGGTTTCTAAATATTAAAAACATTTTAAAAGAACAGCCTGAATAGGTAGTTATTTATTCTTTAGAGCTCATTGTGCTTATTGGTTAGCAATTCTCTTGTGGAAAGAATAGATAAGAGCCCCCACTTTTCTTTAAACCTGCTTCTTTCCACTCAGCTGAAAAAAAATTTATTTTCCTGGACAAGAACAAACACTCCACTCAACAGCCTGAAAGTGTTGTTGATCCCTTTTCTTGCTAGGGCCGCCTAAAAAATGGATGTGATGCTACTTTTATGAAGCAAGAAGGGGAAGGAGAATATAAAGAATTCAAACTCTGGACAGGTGGTTTAGGTCATTGATTTTCTGCTCAATTCCTCCTGTTTCTGGCTGTGTGAAATGGATCAAGCCAATTTGTTCTCCTGGCTTGTGGTTTCCTCCACTGTCTTTTTTTTCTGTGTGTTTAGATTATAAAAAACCTCTCCCAAGTGCTTTTATCTCAGTGACTGTGGAGCACTGAGCATCTCTGAGTGCAGCCCCAGCACAAGGAGGATTTGCTGTTCTCAGCTGTTTTCTGTTCCATAACCATTTATGGTACAGGTGTGTTTATAAGGGACATAACAGTGCCACCAGACTGGCACACAGAAATTCTGTTCAGTAATTTGGAAACAACCTCTCCCTTTATAAATGAACTCCAATGCTTCTGTATTAAATGGACCAAGTCTTTATATTATTTTAAATGGTGTCAGATGTCAGGGTGACTCTTGTTTCTCAGACTGAAAGGCAGTGTAGAAAGGACAGTGGAGGCAATATTAGATTTTTTTGTTGTTGTCTCTATTGTAGGGGTGGTGAACATAAACACAGTACTGAGTTCATAATGTTTTGAGAAAACTATATACAATTTGTATCAGATTTTTGCAGTATCACACACTCTGCCACTCCCAGGCTCAGCAGAGACTGTGCTCCTGCCCTGGTGGCAAGCACTGGAGCTGCCCAGTGAATAGGCTAAGGCCATGTTAATCCAGGAGGACATGCTGGGCTGATCAGGTGATGGAAAATGGGCACCCAATCCCATCCACACAGCTCCCATCATCTCTTGGGTGCTGTGATCCTTTCCTTGGAGAGCTGTGTGGTCCCACTCTGGGATTACTGCTCTTTGCCTCCCCCCCAGTGCCTTGTGTCACTCTCAAGGATTTCAGTGATTTGTTTGCCACCCCATGCCACAACCCTGAACCTGAGACATTCTGTGCTCAGTGAAAACACAGGAGGGCGTAAACAGACAAAATATTGGTAGGTATGAAGTATAGACAGATGTGTTACAGGCATTTATGATGCACATTATTGTAAAATTTCCCAGGTGTAACAGCAGCTTTTGGACACAATTAACCAGCATATGCACTTTGTATCCACACGCTTGCCTTACACTGAGTTTGAAATAAAGTATTTCAAATCATAGGTCAGTTTCCTTCACTTACAGCACTGTCTCTTATGTGAAAATTATACAAAGCTTGAGAGAAAAAGAACTAGTTCCTGGAAGTGATTGGTTTCTAGTTACTTCATGGACTGTGATTCCACTTAGTTAGTGTGCAATAACCATGGTGATATAAACAGACTGCAAAACAAACCTACATTACCTTTAAAAATGCAATTTTAAATTTTTTTGTTTGTTTGTTTTTTAAAAATCATTATGTACTCTAACTTACTTGCCCTTTATATAAAGTTTAAAAGAACAGAAAAATAATTTGGGTTAACAGGTGAGAGCAATTGCCAGCCTGTTATAGGAATCCATCTCCATAAAAAAGTGTATTTAAATTTAACTAATTTCCTTTAAAATTATTTCGTTAATTAAATTTTAATTCAGTTCAAGCACTTAAAATTTACATATTCCTGTCACATGACAAAGAAATTTAAGTAACTGTGATTCCGTGGCAGTGGATATGATAACCACAACATGTCAGGCCTAGTGTGTTTTGTTGTTGCTGAAAAGTTTTCAAGTCAGGGTCCCTTTTTAACCACCTGCTCAAAAAATTTCTGAAAGGCTCATTGGTACTTGATTGATTTCTTAGTGCCTGTGACAGATTTAATGGATATTTCTGACAAGACTTCTGCTCCTTACTGCTGCCTGCCTTGGAGAGCTTCCAGGTGTGCTAATGAAAAAAAGTCATGAATGAAGGCAGGAACAGTGAGCGTTGTATTTGGTGTGGCAGATCCAAAGGACAGAAATGAAATATAACACTGTAATTAATAGGCATGCTAGAATTGAAAGGATGACAGCAATTTAACCTCAGCTTTCAGATGCTTTTGGACTAGAATACATTATTTAGGACAGCAAAGCTTCTACATCCCCCCTAGCAGCTTTCCTGGAGCTGGGAGCTGTTCCTGCATGGCCTCTTCTCCCAGGGCTTCACCTCTGCAGCGCCTCACTGAAACTGGACAGAGCAAAGGGCAAATCCTGCAGCTCTGTTGGCTCAAATGGGTGTTTGCCCACTCCTTCCTCAGTGCTGTCCTTGTGTGTGGGAGCTGGGCTAGAACAGCAGCATGAAAGGCAGTGAGAATCGTGTGCAATGAAAGAGAAATCACGTGCAATAAAAAGCCCTGTACGCTTTGTATAAAATTTTTGATTAAAAAGTGTTTCCTTGAATGGAATTTGCCCCAGCTGTTGCCATCTGTCAGTTTTCCATTGCCCTTTAGAAACCACAGCAGTGTTGGTTTCGGTCCATCTCTCTGGGGGTGCTGCTATAGGATGTGCCACATATGGCAGATTATCAGCGGCACTGCAGGAGCCAAGGGCTGCTGGGTGTGGGGCTGAGCTGATGGACTGAAAACAAAACAGTCCTTTGCTTTAATCTGCAAGATTGAAGTAGCAGGCCCTGCCTACTGTTTACTGCAAAGTGCTTTTCTGTGCTGCATGTGAAAGCACAGCAGAGAAATCACAGCTTTGTCCAGAGTCCCCACGTAATTCGTTTGCTTGGTGTGCTTTTACATAGAGGGAAAAGTTAATTTGGTTAGAACGTTTCTTGCCAGTGACTGTGGCTTTATTGAGCAGAATTATATATAGAAATAACCCCCCCTTATGCTGATTTATTTTTAAGTTTTTTATTTCAGTATCATGTTATCTTCATAGAAGAGAGGGAACGAATGCTCAGGGACAAACACTTTCACATGTGTCTGTCCTGATGCTGTGACTGCAGGTGTAGAGGAGGTGGCCTGACTTCCTGAGAGGTGAAAAATAAACAAAAAGGACAATTTCTCAGACAGCAAGAGAATTGTTGGAGTAAAAAACTCCAAAATAAATAATACTGAAAATGTATTTAATGTATTTAAATGTATTAAATAAACTCTTAAGTCAGAAAGCTGTAGACCATCCTAAAATATGTTGTTGATTCTTTTGCCTTGTCTTAAGCTGCCTCAGCATATGGAGGTTTGCTGAGGTCTGAAGTAACACTGGAGGAGGGGCATTAGACAAATAGGTGAGGCATCTGGAGCCACAGGCTGGGTACATTTTGGAGTTTTCAGCATCACTTTCGGGAAGGACAACACTGTCATGGTGCAGCTAAGGTAGTGCTTAAATTTGCACTGTCATTAAACTTAATCTGAATTTTCAGTAACATTTTGCCCACAGTGCAATTTCTGTATGAATTGGCCTGAGACCCATAATAAGGGACTGAAGTACAGCTACTTTGCTTAAATAACATACATTGTTTAAAACAACCTGCAACGTCCTAGGAGTTTTTTGAATTGCTGTACTGAAGATGAAGTTAGTTCCTACACTCAGCCTTGAAACTGAGTCTTAATTGCAGAAGATACTGACTTCTCTTCAGATTGCAAGTTTAAATCATATATAAATAACATCAAATATTTATTAGATCATTCTGGGATACTTTTATTATGAAAATGGGAGATTTTTAACTCTGTTCCTACGATAAAGATGTAAAAATCCAGACATCAGAAGATAAGTGAATGTAGATTTAAAACATGAAAGTTCGGCCTTGAATGAAAAAAGAGAAATCTGAGTCGTTGTTTCCTAAAACTAATGAGAAGTAATTTAAGGTGCTGAAATAAGCAGCTGAAAAAAAGCAGATGTTGGCTTATAATTAACTTTTGAGATTGATAAATCAGAAGATAAACTCTAGGAAACAGAAGCCTGAATACACAGACAGAGAGACATGCTGAGCATTCCAGGTAGTTCTGTGATTGCTACAGTCATAATACTTATCCTGAGTTTGTGTTTGTCTCAGGAAATGTTCAGACTCAATAGTATTTTCCATATGAAGAAGGAACTGCTATCTTTCACCATGATTTATTGAAAACTCTGTTGGGTTTGTGATACTGCACTGTGGTTTTCTGCTTTCTGAGTGCACCAAAGCTGCTCTTGTTGTGCTGGCTCTTTAGTTGCCACTTGAGTAAAACCAGGCTTTTTAGGAGGTTTGCTCTGGTCAGAATCGATCAATTTTTTTTATCTGGAAACCAAAACAAGTAACTTATCACACTTCAGGAGCGTGCACAGAGCACAAAACTAGGGCATAGGAATTAATATTTCAGTGTTCTGCACTTCAGCCTCTACGTGCTGTTTTGCTGACGATAATGGAAGCAACTGAGAAAAGGAGGGAAAGAGAGGAGTGTTCCCTTTCTTCCATTAGTTGTCAGCAAATACCTGAATTGACTAAGGCTGTGATCTGATAGCTGGTGTTTTCACCTCACCTGGCAGCCAGTTTTCCCACACACTCAGTTTATTTTGTTCTTATTTAAGAATTATAAATTTGTATCATTTCTTCTTTGAGTCAGGGTATGTATCTGTAATTGTTCTTAGAAGGAATTAGAGCCCAGAGGACTTCAGAAATCAGAATTTAATACTTTCATCTGACATAGATTTTGGGCAGTCAGTTAAGAAGTGCCCAGGCTAATTGCCATTCATCATTGGGTGTCCATCATCAGTAAACATCACTGGAGAAATCTTGAAATAAATGGCTGATATTAATATAATTGCTGCTGTTCATGTTCCCTGTACAATCCTGATGACTGTAATGTGTACAATACTTCCTTTTTCATATTCCAACATCCAACTGCACTTCTTCTGCCTTGCATTTCCTTTTGGTTTGGAAAGGTGGCTTCTCCCATTTTCCAAAAGCAAGCTTGTTCCAGTTTCAGGGCCCTGTCCAAACTGGTCAAAGTACAGGATGTATGTGTATATTCATCTCCTTGAAGGAAAAATTCTTAGCAACTTAAAACCCTCAGAGAGTTTAATTTTATTTACAATGGACATTCAAAAGATGTAGGTCAGTCCTGAGAGAGAGCTGTTTGCCTCTTGAGGCTTATTGCAAATTCTTTAATTGTCTCACTTGATAAGCATTTAATTTTAGATTTCTTGCCATTTTGTTCATCACAGTCTGTACTTCAAATAGAACTTAAAGACAAAATTCTCATGTGCTTCTGTCTCTCAAATTATTCCAGATAATCAGTGCATTAGGTCAAGAAAATGCAAACTGCAGTGCTGGGCCTGAGCCCTTCCTACAGGGGACAGAGAGTTCTCAGCTATTCATTATCTTTGCACTTCATCAGAGATGTCCAAGAGATTTTACACAAAGGCTTTGTCTATCTCTCTCTCTGTTTCTAAGTGTTCTTAATCACAGGCAATAGAAATCTGATTTTAATTTATTTGTATGCTTTTAAAGTTAAATGGAGGTTGCCTTTTCTGCTGCACCACAAAAAAAATATGTGTGCATTTATGGTCTTGTTCCTGTCTCTTATTTCTCTTGCCACACAGTACTGCAGTTGTCACAGAAATTCTGATCTAATAATGATCTCATCACTAACATTTGCACCTCTGACTTGCACTGACACACATCTGAAGAGGATGACTTGTGTCAGGGCTGCACCTATTGGCAGCTTCTCCTTTCTGCTGCTTCCTTCTTCTGAATGTTTTTCAGAAGGGAAAAATAAAAAGCTTTTCATTAAGACACTCTATTTATTCTTGGCATTGGAACAGTCCAGCCACCATTTGTGCACTTAATAGATTAGCTCTGCTTTATTAAGAAAATGGACACCATCAGTTTGAAATAAGTCAGATTTTCATCTACAATGAACTATCACTGCTCTGCTAAAAGACTGAAGGCAGTATGAGTCTGGGCACACGTGGGTCTGGCACAACAATTATTTTCTCTCCTTCTAATCAGGAAAGTAGCTTTGTTTTTAAAAACCCTTTTGAAGGTATTTGTGAGAGTCAGAAAATTATTTAATGGCTTCATATTTACTATATGATTGACAAGTTTAATAGGCTACATTCTGTGATGTCAGTGAATCCTTTTTTTTCAGAGACAAGTGTAGAAAATGTGTATTTTTAAATTTATTCTTTTTAATAGATCTGATTGCTTGAAAGAGTTCACAGCTGCAATAGCTCAGTTCTGGGGCTAATTAAATAACGTGTCTCTTGGTTTCCAATGGGAATTAATTGCTTCCCTGATAAATAAAACAGTTTTCATGTTTTAGATACTAATGAGGAAAACCCGATAATGATAAAATATGTCAGTGTTCATTTTTGGTCTGTGTGAACTGTGTGACACAAAATATTGCTATTTGGGGAAAACTGACCATCCACCTGCTGTAGAGAGACAGAAAAAGCCAAGAATTCCATCTGAGCCAAAATCCCCAATCACCTTTCGTCCCTCTCTGCTTTTCTTGGAATAGCACTGCATCTTTTATTTCATTATTATGGCCATGTTATTGCAGCAGATAAATGACTGTTAGATCTGCAAATATCAAAAGTGTAATGGATTTAAAATTATACATACAGAATTAAATATTAAAGAGCTGTTTGAACCCACTGCTCTGTTAATGATGGCTCAAGTCCTGGATCTACTTTTCATTTCATTCCGTGAAATGCTGACAGCAGTTCCTTGGCTTTTTTCCCAGTGTCCCCTGTAAAAATGCTATAATTCTAATGCATACCCTTCCTGTGCTCAGCAAATAAGGACTAACCTTCCTGATGGGCCATATCTTCCTAATTTCTAGCCCTTGAGAAATTGAAAAATTGACTATCAAATAAAACCAAGTTACCTATAAAGTAAAATGAGTCAACTGCTGCAGAAAAACAGCCAATCTTTATCATTTCCAGGAGACCAGTATCTTCAGTGTGGCTGAAAATGAGCAAAAGTAAAACTAAAAGAGAAACAACCTCTTTTTTTTTTTTTTTTTTCCCTTCCCCCCCACTCTGTGTTTTCTTCTCATGACTAATTACTAATTCTAAGTGTGCAACCATCTGCTGCAGCCAGCAGTAATATCCAAGGAAGTCTGAGCTGGCATTTGCATCAGGATGAGTGGCAACTGTGTGGCATGGCAATCTTGGGCACTGTAAATGAAATAGTTCTCCTGGTTTGGAAATCTGTATTTAAGTGCTTAGCTCAGCCCTCTGGAGCACACAGGGACAGAGTTCCCAGCTATTCCCAAAGACTCAACTTGTACAGAAAGTTCATTTGTAAATCAGTGTCCTCCAAGATGCTTGGGCCTGAAATTTGCAGAAGGGGTAAATGCTCTTCCCTGCTGCTAAAGATTTACCCCACATGTTGAGGAATTGCTTTGAGTAGAAGCTCAAGATTAGAGTACCTAAGGGAATCAGAACAAATACTTATTCCAAGTTATGAAAATTGGGGAGGAACAGGAGAGGAAAGTCCTGTAGAACAGGTGTTTTCCCAGGGTTTTGAAGGGGGTGGGGTAGTGAAACTGCTGTTTTTTTGTTTTTTTTTTTTTTTTCCTTTTACAAATATCTTCTTGTAGACCTATTGAGCCAGCTGTAAGGGATTACTCAAGAGTCAAATAGTCCTTTACATGTATCCTGGGATGCTTCTGTGGGAGTTTGACTCATGTAAATTTAAGAAGCACATCTCTATTACATCCCTAAAGCAACTGTGTTTTCACTGTGGAAATGCCACGCCAGTGCTGGTTCTTTCTCTCGGATTCTTCTTGGTGCTGAAACCAGCTGTAATGATGTTTGATTGCTTTGGTGGTGGTGGTGATGATCCTTTTACCAATCCAAAAGGAAGTGATTTTGGAAGTGCTGTCCCTCCCAGCTCTCAGGCTGAGAACCTCCTTAGTGCTTGGGTGTGGAGGACAAGCAGGATTTCACTGCAGGGCAGTGGTTTGTGCCATGGGCGCTTGAGGAGTTCCCTTTTAGGACAAAAAGTTCCCTGAGTTCCTCATACCATATTTTTTAATTTCCTTCAACAGTCCTGTGAACTTGGATGTGAATCTGTAATGTCCAGGGTGCTTCCCATTCCTCCCACTGCTTCAAATAACCTATTTCTATTAGCTATTGTATCATTTCTGTCTGAACATAAAACCACTTACTTGGTTTGTAATGTTCTTTATCTCCCTTAGTTTTCATAAGTATAAAATATTTCCCCAAGCATTATGAAAAGATTAAAATTCAATTTGAGTGCTGAATTATGCATGGTTTTCAATTTAGCAATACTCTAAGAATTTTTTGTTTCCCAGCTTTCTAGTGTTATGAGAAAATATCTACTATCAAATGTATTTTTAATAGATATTTCCTGGTATTAGATGACACAGCTGACATTTAATCCATTGTACAAAGATGTCTAAATATTTAATTTTACAACTTATAGCGACCAATCTTTTTGATAAATGGAATGCTTTCATTTATGGCCGTGATTTGGGGGGAGCACGCATATAAACAAAATTACTTCCAGAGGGGAAGAAAATCAGTTCAGTTAATTATTTTACTTAACTGTGCATGGCAATATCTATCAAGCTTCCAGCCTAGGAAAATAACCATCAGCAGAATAAATGCTGAAAAGCACTAATCAAAATTCAGTATGATTAGCATTCTTAATTTGAATAAGGAGTAGGATCCTGAAGATATCCCATGCTGCTGGAAATAAGTGAATAATGGATAATAATAAAAGCCTTAAAACAGAAGAGAAGCTTTAAACACGCAGACTTTCCAAAGTCTACCATTTTTTATCTTTTAGTGTCTGAATTGAAATTACAGACATTTTGTATTTCTGCTTCATTGTAAGTTGGTCTTTCTTTTCTAAATATTCATGTAGATATATAAATGAATGTTCAGAACACAATGGAATCACTTTGCTGGAATTAAAAAATACCAAAGCTTAAGATGCTGATCTCTTTGCTTTTTTTCTTAGATCTTCATAGTTCTTTACATGGAGACCTTTCAGGGGTTGGCAAGGTGAGGTTCCTTATTTCTTGAATAGTACCAAGGAGAATTCTTTAAACATACAGCTTTTCTTTCTCTTTTGTTTTAAAGTGACATTTGCACACAGCCAATAAACTTTGTACCTTCATATAATCTTTTGTAATCTTATCTTGACCTTCTCAGGCTTGCAGAGAATCAAATGAATTTCACTTACTTGAACTTGGTTCTCTAGGTACTCTCAGCATCAGCTGTTTATATACCTATTTGCTTAAAATGCTTGCAGGAATTATTAGTGTTTAAATGTGTGTATTCTTTCTTGCTATAAATTTGACAGAGCAAATTTTATTGACTTTATTGGTTCATAATTTTTGCTTTATGTATGGAATGTGTGAAGCAGTACAGATGGATTTACAACTAAACACATTCATCTTCATGAAATGTGTAGCTGAGGTCCTTAACTCTACGATATTTCTGAACATTCACATAAATGCTTTCATTAAGTAATCAATAGCATTGAGTATTTTTACATAAACCATATGGATGAGAGATGTCAAAAAGTAATAGGGATTATAAATCCATTTTGTCAGTTCTCAGAGTATTAAGTGCCTCAATACAAAATAAAGGTATATAACTGTGCATCCATTTAAGAACTGATAGCTGTAATATTAATACACTCTAGACATGTTTTAGTAATACAGAAATAATTTTTTGGTTATTGAGTTTAGTTAGAAACCTGCAGATTTTGACCCACTGTTGGCAAATTCATATCATACCTAATAAAAATACTTTTAATCAGTCAACTCCTTTATACTTATACAACAATAATTTTTCCCTTTTGTATTAAATAAAGGTTTCCTTTTGTAATTGTTGTATTGTCTAAAGGTCTAAAACATTGAATTAACATGTTTAGTGTTGCAGATCAATCAAAAATGTGCTGGTTGCAAAGGATTTCAGAGTTGGCCACAAATGAGCAGGTATTAAAAGAATCAGTTACAGTAATCTGTGAAAATGGTACTTCATTGTTATTGGAAAATAAAATCCAACTCCAAATTTTATACAGTTCTTTCAGAGGTAATGTTTTTCCAACAGCTGCATAAATTAGGAATTGCTCAGCTGCTTAAGTTACAAGCAAAAGCCAGTGCATAAAAATCCTCCCTTAAACTTGTCTCTGAAATGAATTTGTGGGAGTGGAAAAGTAATGAAGTCAAGAGCAGGTGAGAGGATTGTGATCAGGATTGTTGTGTTGTTGTTATCACAAGGTTTTATTGATGAATACATCTTCCCACAAACAGTTCTGGGAGTGCAGTGAATTGGTCACAGGATAAAATGCTCACCAGAAGTGGCAAAGGTTCTCCTTTGTTGTGCCTGTCCTTGGTGGCACTTGGCTGAAATACCAATGTGTCCAAAGAAAACAGATTCCAGCACGTTCATGTTTGGAATCAGGGAAATCTTTTCATAAAGACAAGCAAATAGAACCAATCAAGAATTCCTGATTCCACCGATCTCATTTAATTACCAGGACTTTAATTGAGAGGAGTGTACAGAACACAGCCTGGAGGTGCAAGCATCCTGTTGAAATTCCCAGTGGCCTTGAATCTCAGGGATAACTTTGCTCCTTCTTGCCATACAACTCTTGTCTAACTTTCATATGCCTGAAAATTTACTCTGATTTCAAGATCATAAATTATCAAATGCCTGTACTGCTCCTCATGCAGGCCACTGATTCCACTGGCTGAACCTTCCTTGGCCCCATCCTTGCCTGTTATTAGATGATCTTAGGCCAAGAAAAAGTCCCTTGGCTGCTGTTCAAAGGGGCTTTAAATGAATTAAATGTGGCTTGGCTTGTAGGATCAAATCTTCTCACTTTTGACTCTCTCCAAATAATTTTCACAAAGAAGATAAAACATGAAAAGACTGCTTTTAATAATTGGATTTTACATCTGTTATACCTTCCTTGTGTGTTGTAAGCATGGGGATTCCTGACTTCTTGCTATGCCCATTATTTATTTGCAGCTCTTTTCTGTGTACACCCACAGAGTCATGCCACACTGTAGGAAGCTTGGGCAGAGATCCCAAGGAGGGACCTTAGAAGGAATTTGGGTTATTTGATCTTTTGATGAGAGGACTTCTGGAACAAAGGAGTTTTCAGGTGCATGAAAGGGTTGATAAGGGTTGTTCTAGTCCTTCTCTGCTTGTCAGAACTAGAACAAAGAATAGTACTTCAAAATTGCAGCAAGAGAACTTCTGATCCATTGCTATTTATTTTTATTTTATGATATCTTGTGGTGTGCTAACAATCATTAACTATTGGACTAGTGGAGTTTTGCACTTCTATCATTAGAAACTTCTAAACAGATGTTGAAAAAGGTTTGGGTTAAAAATATATTTGCTTAGAGATACAGTTGGAGTAAATAGTTCCTTATTACCTCTTTCAGCCAGCTTCTGGTTATTTTATGAAGGATTTGAAATCCACCCTGTTAAAGGGTTAAAAGCATATGGAAGGGAGTCTCCAGTGTGGTGTCAAGCAATGCAGTTTCCATGACAAGAACAGAAATAGCAGTTTGAAGTCTCGCTGTTTTAACAAGTTTTTTAATGGAAAATGTTGTCAGTACATCACAAGAATATAAATACTGCATCCTTCTCTCAGTTTTGTTTCCAGTTTCCCAGATAACACACAGCCTAAAACGTAAAGCATTAAGAAAGACTGTTTGGATATTTTAACATCTAATTGATTGTCCTTAAGATGGATAATATTCCTGTGGTTTAGAAGTGTATAAAATGTCACTCATGTCTCCACCTACACTGTTTTTCTCTGGTGGGTAATCAAATTTTAATGTAACTGTCTTCTGTTTTGGTTATTGTGTTGGCCCTGTTTTGTCATTTTGTAAGAGGAGCTGTTAATCTGTCTTTTTGAGGAGCCCATGTTTTGAAGACAAACTGCCCGGAATACTTTAGCCAAATAGAAATGTAAATAGGAAAGAAAATCCACATCAGTCTTTTCTTTGCAACTTAGAAATTAAAATCTCTTAACCTGCATAAGCATATTCAGTAACACAGTACATACCTTGAACATTAAGTTTTGCCTAGGTTTTCCAAAAGTAAATATTGTGCTTACAGGTATTTTGCTGTTAATTCCTTGATATTAAAACTATGGCTGGTGAGTGCTCTGTGGGCAAGGGAAAGCCCAGATATGCCCCCAAATTCTTGACTGTGACTGAGATATAGTTTTCTCTGGTAGCTTTGGGTCCTTCTTAGGCATAGTCAGTTAAATCTGCTGAGGTCTTTGCAGATGAGAAAGGTCTGGAGTTTATCAGTATTCAGAAAGAGGCTTCTGGCAGTAGAAATCTCTGACATGGTGTGCTCTTAGTGCCTTGTGCAACTGAGCACATCAACTTCACTGGGCTTATTTTCCAAGTGTCAGAATCTTTAAACGTCTTTATTTTTAGGTCTTCCAGAGTGAGAACACCTTGGTATCCTATTTCAAAGGCGTTGTATTTGCTGCTGGTCCACTGGGTCTCCACATGTTGTTTAGGATGAGTTTTTTCTGAGGGGTAGAATGATAGTTCTCTGCCAAAGGAGGCACTGGGTTACAGCACTGGATGTGAGCACTTCAGCTTGACAAGTCAATTCATGCTTGGCATTTATTCTGCAAATATTTATTCCCTTTCCTTTTTGTGCAATAAAGAATGATGCTCCATGTAAAGGCAAGAATTTCTGCCAATAGCAAAGAACTCCGCCTGACACCAGGGCATCTATATGTCTGCCTGAATTCTGATTTCCTCTTACATTTTCTCTCAATTTGAGCAGGGATTATAGTACAGGTATCTCTTGCCCTGGTGACCAAAGTGTCCATCATTTGATGACAAAATGGATTGCATTTGCAACTTCTGCTCTGAGAAGTAGAATTTTCAGGAAATGAGCGAGTGGGCAGGGAGGTGCAGGAAATGTCCAGCCACACATACGTGAGAATTTTGATCTCTCTCTACAGTATCAGTTTCCATTTCCATCAGCTCTTTTGAAAACAGGTAGTTGTTGAGGGATTTTTTTTTTCAAGACACAACCCAATTTTTGTGTGTTGTTGAAAATCTCTGTGCTGCAAAGAGGAGCAGCTCTGCTTGTCTTCTGTACCCAAGGACTAAGGGGGTTCTCAGCCTGAGAGCTGGGAGGGACAGCACTTCCAAAATCACTTCCTTTTGGATTGGTAGAAGGATCATCACCACCGCCAATCAAAGCAATTAGACAGCATTACAGTTGGTTTCAGCACCAAGAAGAATCCAAGAGAAAGAACCAGCACTGGCATGGCATTTCCACTCCTTCTGAGTATGTGCTGAGACTTGGTGAGGAGCAGAGCAAGGTTCAAACAGATCCTGCCAGAATCACAAGTGGTTACCGTGCAGGATTTAAGGAGTAATATGAAAAAATACTATAGGCTCTGTAACAGGGATGTTGTCCTTAAGGTGGCAGTTAGTACCTGGCAATTTCTGGAATTTCTCACATTTATCTGGACTTGAGAATGAGATTTGCATTACTGCATTTGAGTAGAAGAAGTTTCTGAATTATATGTTGTGTTTACTGTAGGCATGTTTCCCTAAGAGCCAGACCACGTGTAACTGGAGGTGGCTGAGAAAAGAGGAGAAATGCATAGGGAGTGATGAATGAGGGCTGGCTGGATGTTGCACCGAGCTGCTTTGGAAGGCAAACACTGAGCAGTTAAAGAGCTAATGCAGTGTGGTGAGAAACTGAGTCATTTTAAGGACAGGGCTCAGTGTAAGGCATGCAGAGGGAGCACAGCAGTGAATTGCTGGTGCCATGAGAAGCCCTGTAAAGCACTCCATGACACACAAACTTTCAGGTTCATGTCCAGGTTTAGAGCCCATCCAGGATATTTCCTGACCTTTTCAGTGGCTGTAGCTAAGTATCACAGTCTCAGGCTTTGGTAGTGTGACTTTAATATGTGTGCTTTATTCAGACATATAATTACCTCTTAACTGCAGCTAAAGTAATTTCCTATGAATAGACTGAACTAATTCCTTTCATAATGTTCTATTTTCTATTTTTATGTTGTCTTATACTTTAGATGTATTTTTTTTTTGCTAACCTTTACAGTTTTTCCTAACTCTTCCTGAACTTAATTGATACTAGTTGGGGAGTTGATTAGATTTTCATTATGATTATGCAAGTGTCTAATCTTTCTGACAGCTGTTAGCCAACCCAGTTGCTTGTAAATTATAATGCATTAGAAATCCCTGGCTCAGAAACCTTTACATATTTTATACAAGAGACAAAAAGAGCAGCATTTCTTCTGTATATAGTAAATAGAGAGGCTACTTTCCCCTGGGGGCTCCCACTTCCATGATGGTGGTTGGCTGAATATTCATATCTGATTTAGTAAATAGGTGGATGATAGCAATCAGGATGCTGCCTGCTTGAGTAATGAGATTCTGATGACAACCAGCTCCCTGATAAGAAATGCTTCAGAACTATTAAGTGCTGTAAGCTTCATGACATGGGAAGAGTGTAGCGAGCCCTTAGTATTTAAAGATTGTAGTAATTGTTTTTTATAGATTTTTTTAAAATTCAAATAAATAAATAAATATTTTCTTTGTCTGTAGTTGTGCAGTTTTTAAATTTCTGAGTTTAAGGATTGGCTGTGTTCTTCTTATCATTGGTAAGGACGTAAGCCACAGGGTTTCTGTATGGACACAGGGGGATCGTGGCAAGGGTATTTGGCAGCAGATCCACAGGCAGCCCACACACCACAGCAGCTTCAGCAGTTCCACACATTCCCTGAGAGTTTTGTTTCTCCTAGTGACCTTTCTGCAGAGAGTAGGTACATTCATATACACATTTCCATAGAGGCATACTTTACAATGTTACCAAAATCAAATATTTGATTCTGTGCAGCCAGCACTAGTGCCTGATTTAGCTGTTCCTTCGTCATCAAAGCTGTTTGTTCAATGAATACCCAGTTTTAAAATACCTTTTTAATGAATAAATGGCAGAGATTGTGATTGTTATATATTCTGCTTTTCTATAATTTATCATTAGAATGCCGTATTGTAACAACTACTGAGACCTAATCCTTTGTAATTTATTTTTTAGGTTTGCCACTGAATTTTTTACTACATTCTTCATATCTGCTAAGCCAAACATTTTAATATCACATCTCTTGGATGTCAGGATCCTCCTTAATTTTCTAGACACTCCGTAAGAACAGAAACAAGCTAAGCGAGAGAGTCCACTTGTAGAAAAAATGTTGGCATGATAATTCTGTTTAAATAATAACTTTTGTCATTAAAATTATTTCATGCTTCCTAATTTGCTGGAATAGAGAGCTTAATATGGTCTTATGAGGAACAGCTATTGTTTACAAGGACTATCAGCTGCTTTCATGAATTTTTGAAGCCTTGCTGATATGGCAGCAGATGAGTTCAGTGGGGTTTAATTAATTTGGGAAAAAGTATTAAATTCCTTTTATGAGATCATTAAATTAATATGAGTATTTAATTCATTTTAAATTCAAAAATTAATAAAAATACAAGTGAGAAGATTGGTGGATTCTGCCATATTTTTAGACTTCATGGCTTTACATTAGGCTGGGCAGTGGACACAGAATGATAGAATACTTGAAATTAAAGCAGGAAAAATGATGAACTACTCTGCTTTAGAACAATTAGGCATATCAGCCTTCCTTTATTTAGTGGAGACATTTTAGAGTCCCAGAAATAAGTTACATCACTGGAGTGCTCCCAGCTTTGGGGGCTCCTGCACTGGTATCTTGTTGTTTAGGTGAGAGATTTCTGTGTGACCTCAGCAAAATATTGTCCTGTGCTGCAGGAGGAGGAAGAGAAATGCTTCTGGGTTCTTTTCCCAGGGCTCTGATAAACATCACCATGGGTACAGCTCTAAATCTGCTGCAGTCTGCTGCTGGAGACATGAGCTGCAGTTAGTAACCTGGTGCTTTCCAGCCTGTCAGATGTTCCTGTACACAATCCAACTTCTTGGGCAGAGCTATTAGTTTGTGCTTCAGAGAAACGAAGAACCAGAACACAGCATCTTCATGCAGATGGCAATGACTCTGCCTGGATGCCCTATTCCTCTCCTTTTTGCAGAGACAAAATTATCTTTAAATAAAGCCACTGAAAAGCTCTCCAACTGCTTATACTTTCAGTGTTCTTTAAGCTGTGTTACTGAATGGATAATCCTTTATTATCAGAAAAATCAAGGGATGAAGGCCAAACACATTCAATATTATATTCAGGGATAAAAGTTTTCTGTATCCCACCTAAAGTCCATGGCAGGAGGCTTGGAACTATTGACTGGTTCAGCTCTGTTTGAAGCATTACAGGAGATGTTTCCTCACAGGAACATCTTTCAGAAAAGCTTCTGCTGGCAATGCCCTGTATCATTTGAGAGACTCAGAGACTTCACTCTTAAGTCTAACTTGTATGCTTTTTCTGTCCTATTTTGCATTGAATACAGAGGATAGAGTCAAAAAACCCTGTAAAAATAAAGAAAACTTGACTTGTCGGCTGCAAGTCTCAAGTAGCTCAGCTTATTTTCTGTCTGAATTCTGGTTTTTAGTGTATTTAGTGTGTTTTTAAGGACACTGTCCTATTTCCAGTTAGTTTAATCACCATATTAATATTGTCAATTATCACCTGTCATAATTTTTCTAATGTAACATTTAGAGCTCACTAAAACACAGACAGTGTTTCATACGTTTTCTTACAGGCTTTGACGTGGCCTTTTAGCCTAAAATGTTCATGGTAACATAATATTGTTATTATACTCCTTCACCCTTCTGTTATGATTTCTAATACTAAACCTGCCAGAAGAGAATAGAGAAAGGCAAAGAAATTGTGCTTCTGGAATGAAAGATTGTAAATTATATATGTAGCTGAAAGATAAAACAGAAAATAAATTTAATTGGAGAAAAAAATCAAGGAGAAAATAGAAAGATTCAATAAAATGGTGAATTGAAAATTATAGAGGGAAGAGATAAAACATTAATACCATTCTAATTAGAGTTGTGAAAACCACCATCTTCCTTTTTTTCCTGTTGATTTGAAGTGAGGGATTTTTTCCTGTTGTTTCTATTGATATAGAGCTCATTGAATATTACACTACTGTGCTCTTGTTCAGGCTGACATTTACAAGAGGACATTGTTGAAAGGAAGAAGAACAACAGAAGATGTAGGAACTTCAGTAGTAAGGCCATTTAAGAGGTATTAATGCTCTGACTAGTTTTCAGGCTGCTAAAAGGCTTTCAGGTAGACCACGAAATCTGAATCTAAATTCCCATTTGTTTTCATGCAGTGAAAGGTTTTAGTCTCCTAGTGGAGGAGCTGGAGTTTTTGTGAAGCAGCTTTTACCTGGCACTAGTACTTGCTTAATCTTTCACATGAAACAGATTTTTAGGATAAGCCATTGTTTTCTAACATGTGCCACTTCCCAGTGAAGATGTTTGAAATACACTGTAGAAAACTGGCTGCAGTACCACCCTCCCCCAAATAATAACAATAGCAACAACAATAATAAATTACTTTGGCAGAATAATAAGGAGATGGAATGAGAAAAGGTTTTAAAAATCTGGTAAGACCAACTGTTCCCCTTCCCCTTTTTCACGTGTGAAAAGCCTTCTAACATGCTATCATGAAGACACTTGGATTACAGAACACTGTCCCCACGGCCCTGCACCCCTCACTGACAAATGGCACTGTATTTTAAGAATACTATTTTCTCAAGTTTTGGCTACGCTACTTCTCTTCTGAGACAAACCACAGAATTGTCACAATTTCTAGGCTCCATCACTTTTTCCCAGGGAACAGCACAGGAAATAACAATGTCAGTGACTAAGCCCTCCCTGGAGCCTGTGACAAACAGCCAAATCACCTTAAACACCATCTTTTCCAAAACAGAGCATAACTGATGCACAGGTACAAACCAAGCAGAATCAGCAGATGACAAAACACAAGTCCCCATATCCAGGCCTCTCAGACAACATCTCCTGCTTCCTGTAGCATTTGCTCAGAGCTCCTGAAGGGATTAATTTCCAAGAATCTTTACCCCCTCATTCTGAGCTTACTCTACACAGGGATCTCTAGCAGATTTATGTTTGCTTTTATAAAGGTACAGCTCTGGGAAGAGTCCAGTTTTCTTCCTAAATAGGCAGTCCAATTAAACAAATTATCTGCCCTTATTTAAGGTACCACTATTTTAGTCTTGGGATTATTATTTGTATCTTCTAGCAGACCCTTTTGAATTAACTGTGCACTGACAGGCAGAACTGAAATGCACATTTAGGGTCATTAAAAATGCAGATATCTGCTTTCATTTCCTGAAACTTTAAAATCACAGTAATATGAAATATGTATAGCATTTAATGCATGATAAAAAGGCCAGTTAACCTACTCACTATGAATAGAACTACTAAAGGTTTTTAATGTTGGTGCCATCTTAGGTTATGTTTCTCGTCATGAAATCAAGTCATTGTCAGTATGACCATCTTAGGCCAGAAAACACAAAATCTTATGGGTTTAAATGAAATTTCACCATTTTAACTTGAAGGAGTAGTAACATAGCCAGAGGCAGTTAAGTGCATTAAAACTCTTGTTGGCTTCCTGAAAGAATTTTACCCTGAGGAGCAATAAGTAGCTTTAAAATATTCAATCCAGGTTTCTGTATGGCTTTGGAAATTTCAGCCTTTGTGTTTACAGTGATGTTTCTACCAAAACCATGCTTGACAGGCATCAAACTGAAAAGTTCCTCTAACTGGTCATAGGAATGAATCCAAGTTTAACAAATGCTACAAAAGATGGGCTGGACCTTTTGAAATTACTTTGTAGCATCCCTACTATGACTTTTGGAAACAGATTTGAAGAATGGGAGATTTTTCCCCCCATCTCTTTTTCAGTTTAAAGGTGTTAGTTTGGTTGCTTCAACCAAATTAAAATAATGAGAATGTTTATTTTAAGTTGTAAGTGCATGAAAAGGCAGGAGTCTTTAGGTACAGAGGAATCTCACATCACCTAGTTCTCCACAATACCTGTGTTTTTTTCCTCTACAATCCATAGCAGAAGGGAGATAGCCCTTAGCAAAGGGTGTGGAAAATCCTAAATTAGTGAAGTGTACTGGCATGGCATGATCTGTGTAACTGCCACAGTGCCCAGCACATTAATTTAGACAGGCAGAACCTAGAAAGGCAAAGTCTGGGGCACATGTTCAGCACAGCATTATTTCCCACTAAATGAACAGGAGTAAGGGTGAAAATAAAATCAATATTTTCCACTCGCATTGGGAGTATATATATATTTTATTAGACCAAGGTAGGGATAGAGCCCTGGTCAGAGTTGGACAGAGTGATGCAGTCACAAAAGCACTGTGTTAAGAGCTCAGAGTTGATGAATTGCTGTCAGATCATTCTGGCAATTTCCTCCTCGGAAGTCCTGGCAGCACCCTGCCACAGCCAAGCTCTGGTGATCCTTCAAATGCAAACGTGCTCAGGAAGGCAAAGCTCAGGCCTGGTGTGGAGAGAGCAGGGTCCAGTAACACACAGCTCCTGCAATGCTGCCATGAGGCCAGAGAAATACAGGAGTACTATTATTTATTTACTTATTTATTCCAGCTAGGAATTGGAGCCTTCTGTATCTTCCACAACATATGGAAATAATGACTGCCAACAAAGAATTGCTTAACTTTTCATGTTGGATGGCCAGGTTAGACTCCAGCACTCGGGTTCTGCTTGAGCACTCTGTCCTGTGTGCCAAAGCCTTCTGGGGTGTGGGAGGAAAGTTCTCCATCCTGCCCTGACACTCAACACCTGGCAGTCACTGATGACTTCACTGATGGAGCGAGTAATATTTTAAGGAGACTGCTAACAATCTTGTCAGCTTGTCTGTGATTTCATGTCTGAATTAAGGCAGGTGCAAAAGTGAGAACTTTTTCCATGCTGTGAATAGGCACCTGCCCTTTTTATGCTACACAGGAAAGAGCTACTTAGTCTTTGCATAAGAAATTGTGAGGAAGGACTGACTGTCCATACAGATGAGGTAATCTGGTGTCTTCAGATGTAAAAAAGCATGGGTTTTTTTCCCTCAGTAGAACATTGCTGAGTGTCAGATAAATCATTACTGTGAAATTGAGATAGCGGTAAGCAAAAGCAAGTTGAGCTCCATCAGAGACCAAGGCCTGTTCCTTCATACATGCCAGAACTGTCTGCTTTAGAGGCAATTCGTTGGAAATTGCTGCCTTTCTACACTGCTTTATTTGTCATCTGAAGGACACCATGTCCATTTTAGAGGTAATTTTTTTAACTTGGTATTCAAGCTAAATTCGTTTAGTCGGTGTACACAATGAATGCAAAGACAAGCATTTACCCACCTTCCTTTAAACCATCATTAAAGGTAGAGCTGCAGTGGGAGATACACATTGTATCAGTACAAAATTGCTCTCGATATAAAAGCACAGATTTGTTACACAAGAGTATTTTTTAGGGTACAAAAGTTTAGGAGAACTGTCTTTCCTGATTTTCCCTTGGCTGCATTCAGACTGGCACAAGGAGGAAGGGGTATGCAAGTGTTAACACATCTGTAGACATTGCTTTAATCATCAAAGAGCCTTTCCTACAAATGGCCCCTTGTTGCCTGCAGATAACCCTGTGTACATACTGGAGATTGCCCCAGCCTGCTCACAGAGGTGATTATGACTGTATGGAAGCTGGAGAGGGCTGTGAGGAATTTATTGCGGAGGCACTGCAGAACCTGTCCTGTGCCACAGCAACAAAACTGCACTTAGTCTGTGTGCTAAAGGGCAAGCATGCAGGAAGAGTAGATAAAAAAAGAACAACATCTACACTTCAGGATAATTTGTACAGCAATAGCAGTGCCTTGGCCGGCCAGCCATCTGAGCCCTCCTAATAGTACCCCACTGCTCACCTGATTCAGTGGCATTTAACAAAGTGTTGCTGGGACGATGTGAAATGATTTCAGCTGTGATCACTTTGTGGGGTTCTCGTCTCTTACACAATAAATTTCACTGAGGTGTAAAAATTTAAAAATACTAAACCCATGAAGACTATTTAGAATATTCATGCTTCTTTTCAATTTATGTTTGCTCACTGTAGTTCTAAAAATGAATTAAATATCCCAGTGTATGTCCTGTCTGGAAGCTGTAAGGTATACTTGGGTCTTTTCAGAGTAGACCAAAGGTAAGTGACACACAGATATTTGAGGAGTAAGAAATTAATTTTATCTTCCAGAGAGCTGTTAAGTATTTGTAGCAATATATAAAATCATTCTGACTTAAGAGTTGGAGAACCTCCACAAACTATGGAGAACATTCACAAACTATGTTGACCTCCTGATGGCAAAATCACTGTTTCAGAGGGCTCAAGACATATCTTCAGTTCTGATTTAATTCTGAAGCAAATGGAACCACTCTACTCGGTTCATCCATGCAGAAATATGTCAGTTAAAGAATCTTTATGTTACATTTCCATGACAGCACCTGTGACCTTTCAGAAGCTGGTGCGTGGCTGGCTGTGAGGACAGCGTCACACAGTGCTGGTGGCCTTGGGCCTGTCCTGCGTGACTCCCATCATGTGCAGCAGTGACATAAGGCACTCCTGCCTTGCCATTTCACGCTATCAAATCATGCTGTATAAATGATTGCAAAATGTACATGCTGAACTTTTAGTTCCCATTCATTTGGAAAAAAAAAAAAATAACCCCCTACCCACTTGGAAATGACAACCAGGTTCATGTCTGTAACCTGAAGAACCATCTTTGGCTTTGCTGTAAAGCACTGACATAGCACATGAAGCAAACAGAATTTTTATGCTAATTCAATTGACTTGCTTTCTGAGAATTTCTTCTCACCTGTTTTCTGGGTGGACTGTTATTAAGTCACAGGTGTTTGCAGTGGAAATAATTGAGCCACACATTGTTGGGTCTGGAGGTTTTGCAGGCAGGGGTACAGGTGTGACTGGGCAGTGCCAGCTGGTGGCAATTTTCCAATTACCCAATTACCCACAGCTGGGGCTCCAGTCCTTGGGTGGGGCAGGGTTTCCTTGTCACACATTGTATGAGGAACCTCAGGAACTTGGACTTCTCAGCATCTTGGGGGTAGGGGAGTTTATTTTCATGTTTATTTTCTAGACTCTTCTTCCTTTGGGGAGCAGCAGCCCCAGGCTGGGCTGTGGGGCAGAATTGGCCAAGCCACAGTGGCCAGGGGCTCCCTGGCTGCAGTTTGTGCCAGCAGCCCCAGTTCAGCCAGGCTGAGGGATGCTGGGGGGACTGGGCTGTGTGGGGAGCACCCAGGCTTTATCAGCTCAGGAGGAGTGTTTGCCCTCAGCTTTTCCCCTGAACGTTTCTTTTAATCTGCTCTCTTAGCAGATTGTTTCCCCCGTTAAAATGCAAGAGAAAATCAGATCTGCTGTATTACTTTAGTTGTACAAATGTAAAAGAAAATCTATCGTTTGGGGAGCTTTAAATATAACATAATTATTACACAGTCATTTTAAGGACAGGAGAATGCTGTTCCTAGATGAGAAAGTCGCCAGTAGTAATGTATTAAGCACAAAGGGAGTCAAAAGGTAAAAGTGAGGGAAATTTGACATGTGTCATTTTTCTATTTTCTTTTTCATCCTAATTTTTTGTTTTATTTAGGTTGATGAAATGGAGGAAAGGGAGTGGAAAAAGCAGCAAAGCTGTTTCATAGTAGTGTTTTGAAGGTTATGAGAGAGTTCAATTTTAAAAGTTGCACAGGGGTTTTTTTACATTTTCTTCAATTTCCTACAGCTGTTATTAAAATGGATGAAGTGCTATATTTGAACCTTTAAATGGCTGCACAGGAAATGTGTCATAACTTTGCACTTTCTTCAGGCTTTTCTTCATCTCACCAGCCCCAGGTTATAGATGAACACAGTTTAAGGAGAAGAGCAATGTGGTGGTATTAAAATACTTTCATCTTTAATGGAAGGAGGAGGGAGAACTGTTTAAAATTATCATAAAATTTTGAATGCAATTTGCAGACCATTTGGTATGTTGATTTAGGCAACAACAGAAGCAGAGATTCAGCTGTGCAGGGGTGCTAAGAGACTTGGAGTTTCCACACCGTGTTGAGCCCGAGGCCTTTTGTGCATGCTGGAAAATTTGGCTTTTACATCTACCATGAGAAATTCTGTCTGGGATTTCTTGTGACCCTAATTTTGGTGCTCTTGTGATACTAATAATGTGTAACAGAATTAACATTGAAATAATTCTATGCACTAGACAGGAAGGTACCCCGGAGTGCTCTGTAATAATTCTTGTGTATATATTGGATGTACGTATTGACTTCATGGGATGCTGCAATTGTTTGTGAGGAATGGATTGACAGCTTTGGACCTTGTTGGTATTTTTCTTCAATGATGAAATTCAAAGCTGGGAGGTTTATTTATGAACATTCTTTGTGTAAAGCATTCTTTGATCAATAATCAATGTACTTAACTGAAGTTCAGGTAAGTACATTTCACAGTCTGAACACTTAAACGTGTGCTGGGGGTGGTGGGGTTTTGTTTTTTGAGTTTTTTTCAGAATAAACTTGTAACCACCTGCAGTGATAGCATGAGTAACTACCAATATTTAATGTAACAGTAGAAAGTAGACAGGGATTTAATATTTCAGTCAGCAGTCCTTGTCTCTCTGCTAATTGCTGTGATTGTTGGACATCTCACATTCCCAGATCCACAGCTCAGTTTACATGACTGCATCTGACATTTCCTCTTCTGTCTCTCATCTCTCCACTTCAGTGATGAAAACTGATAACTTTAGAAGAGCAAGCTCTTGCTGCTTTGCTCTTTGATGTTCCTTTTGACTATTTGTTTCAGTCTTGCTTGTACTGAGATATTTTTGCTGGAATGTGATGGCCTGCTATGTCTGTGGAGGTTTAGGCAGAACAAATATAAAAGACATGCTCTGCTACATCCTCTGAATAATCTGACAACTTCTAGGATTTTTTGAACATTAGAAACTTTGCAGCCCATGGTATTGAACAGAAAATGTATGTGTTTATTTAAATGGAGTGTATCCAGTGCAGTGTTTCCCTTTGGAATCTGAAGTCAAACAGTACGAGAGTAGCTCATTGGTTTTTTCAAGATGTAGCATGGCTCAAGTTAGAGCCATCCAAGGATCCTTCAAAAATGTCACAAAATTGAATTTTGCAGCCTTTCTGAGGAGATTCCGCTTCTTTTGTTCTCTAGGATAAAGAAAGTCAGGACCATGGGAGAGTTTGGATGGTGTTATGCCCCCCTGCCCAGGACAGTGTAGCCTGTGTCCAAGGTGCTGGGTCCCAAACATTCCGCATGGCGAGTCTGCTGGTGCAGACCCCTCTTCCAGCTGGGAGACTGGGCTCTGGGAAGTCCAGCATGGGCTGAGCAAGCTCTGCTCAGCACCGCTTTGTTTTGCCTGTGTGTAAGATTTTACAGTTACAATCCACAACGTGCCCCTTAAAAACTTGTGTAAACATGAGTGAACCTGGCAGAGATCACTGCTGTTCCTTGGCACGCTCCTGGCTGTGTGGGCATTTGTAAGCTGAGCTGGTGGAGGACTTGGAAGAGTGGAGGCTTCCCTCTCCCCTAGTCACAGCAGCAAGAAGGGCAGGGAAGGAAAACAGGAAGAAAATATTTGCCTGTTGTCGTTTGACAATTAGGGAGATTTACATCAGCAGCACTTCCAGGGATGATATCTCACACGAGGCCCAAAGGCTTCCTCTAAGAAGCGTGAGTTTCAGCAGCATGTGGCTCATCATGTGACTGATTCCCAAAAAAACCCCTTCAGGTGCTGGCTGCAGGCAGCAGGTGAGGAGCTGCTTGGCTTCCTTGCCATGAGCTGGGTGTTGGGTGGACAGAACATCCCAGTGAGACAGGAGAGGCAGGAGCTCTGCAGCTGCAGCCACGAACACAGCAAATTTCCTGTACTGAGCAAGTGACTGCCTGGAGTGTGAGGTAAAGCTCAATAAAAGGCACTGAAAGGAAAACATACTCAGATTGCTATAAGCAAGTATATAAATTGAGCTGGGGAAGAATAAAAGTTGGAATTATTAGGATGAGAAGAAGAAAAACAACAAAAATATGAGGTTGCTGAGATTCTAGATCATACTTACTGGCAATTTTTTACTTTTATAATGCACGAAAATGGTAGTAATGATTGTAGTTGCAGGAGTTGTGGAGAATTTGAGCACATCAGGTGTGGGAACAAATGGGGGTGTCTTCAGCGGAGTCCTGTTCTGTAAATTAACTCTGGCACTAATTTAAGAAAAAAATCACCTGGAAAAATAGGAAGGTTAAAACAGAATGGAGTTTTAGGTTTAGTTCAGCTAAACCTATGTACAGTATGTACATGTGCTTTATGGAGTCCTAATGGAATATGTAACTGAACAATTAAAATTATTAATTGTAATTATTTTATTTGTAACCTACCCCTTTTAATACACTTCTCTGCTAAAAGTACACTGCTAATATCAGGAAGCAGTATAAGAGGTATTATTTATATATACATTTTTTTTTCATCCTATTGATTTTAATGCTCTTAATCTGAGAGAATAAATGTTGGACATGAGATTAAGATGCCCCTATGGCAGTTCAGAAAATACTTCATTAAAAAGAAAATACATCTGTTTGGGCAAATTATACATATCTTGGACACTTTAGGTTATTTTCCAAATAATGGATCATTAATTATTAATTTTGGACTTGTGAGAGCCATTACAAATGTTAAATATATAACAAAACAATTAACAAGGATCTTGGAATTGTAATAGTTTGTCTAGTGTATGTTTTAAATTAGGTGTAAAGGCAGTTCCTCAATAGTAGAAGTAGGTTCCCTGAAGCCTCTTTATGGGTTTAGTTATTATTCAAGCCTTATTGATCTGAACAGAATTATGTAAACATATTGTCTATTCTCCTTGAGCTATAGCCCAGATTTACCCATATAATTCATAGTGCTGCTGCCTGGTACTTTAAAATTAGGGAGGAACATTTACAAATGATCTTACAATTTGCATTCCTTGAATTTCTAATGAAGTTTTATATAAATATTTAGTGTGGTGGTGTGCCAGGAGTTGGGTGCTGGTGGTTTCTCAGTGTAACAGAGGAGAATGGGGTTACAAGGGCCTCTTTTGGGTTTTTGCTTGCTTTTAGGGTAATGATACAGGGGTCATACAATACCTATTTCCAGCTCTAGTATTTCTGCACATACCTCTGTACTTTTGTGCCCTGGACATGCTTCAGGTATCTGATGCAGACAATCATATATTCATTCTGTTCTAAAGTCCTGGGGCAAAGTTTCCCCAGGCAAACTACACACGACTGGTTGTGTGATCATCCCCTCACTGGGTGTGACCTGGAACGCCTGGGTGTGACAGCTGGGGGTGCTCAGGCTTTCAGTCCCTCCTGGTTTCAGAGATGTTCCTGTCCCCCTGCTTTGTGACACAGTCACAACTGAATCCCATAATTTAGTTCCTTTCTGCTGTCCCAGGAATGTGCCCAATAAACACAAATTTACCAAACTTAATCAGTGCTGAGGCTTGGCAAGGATGTAGATGGTAGGCCAAATAAGCTCAGTTTGCTGCTGTGTCCCTGCAAATTTGGAAACTTCTTTCAACTACTTTGCAGAGGACGTACTCTTTAAATTGATGTTTGTGTTTATCCCAGAGGTGACTGCGTTTCAGTGAAATGTAGCATGATGCTGACATAATCCTTAATGATCTCTTAGAAGTATTTTGCTGCAGAATCTTAACTTGTTTAAGATGATGTGAAAGGTGCCTTAGGTTAAAGCATCCTGTTGCCCTAACTTGTATTTACTTACTGTGTCCTTCTTCTGCATCTTAGTTTTACTGTTTCAAATTCTAAAGCTTAGTAGCTTAAAGAAAAAAACAAAAAACCCCAAGTATGCAAGCTTGGATTTTTGTATTCCTTTTAAAAATGTGTTGCTGTTTTCTTCAAAGACACTTTATTTCATGCTCTTGATGTTACGACTTAACAGTTGGGCTGTATGTTTTCAAAATAGCTAGGAAATTAAATATATACTGTTAATGTCAGGGAAAATAAGCAAGTGTTATGGACAGAGCTGTCTTCTAAAGTAGAAAGTATCTGAATGCTGTCCATCCAGCAAATACGATGCATCAGTGATGAGGTTGTTAAAATTCCTTCAGTATTTCTTGTAGATCTCTTCTGGTATAGACTTACTTGTGGGGCAAGCATTGGTAAACAAAGTTGAAATGGCAGTAAGTACTGTGAGTTTAGAAGCACAACAGAAATCCTAAGGAAAAAAGCTGTAGTTTGTAACTGTTTTGTAAATCTTATAAAGGATGTTCATATAGAAGAGCAGGTTTTGAAATGTCAGAATCTCCAGTGATTTTCTAGTGACATGGACGCTGCGTATTTCAGGACACGGAGCACAAGGTGTAGCCTCTCCTCTCCAGTTGGCTTGTCATGGAGCACTTGGAAAATCAGTTTGATCTTGGTGTTCTGTGCAGCAGCCCATTTTTTTGGTTTAGGCCTTTCTTTTCTTTTGACAACCTCAATACTTTGGGTGACGTTTTCTTATTTTTGCCAAACTATAATTCTTGAGGACTTCCCCTGCCAAATGCAGAAAGAGGAATATAAACATTTTCCTATGTGTCCAGAAACCTAGAAGTGGTTGCAAGTTTTATATTAACTTTAAAGAGATTCTGTGGAACTGAAAATACTTGCATGCACACATCAAATGAAATGTGTGTGTTTAAAATACTTTTAGGTCAGGCAAAAACCTTGATATTGCTTTCAGTGGCAGCATCTTTCCTAGTTTTATTCTGGTTTTCTTGTTTTGGTCCCCCCCCCCCCCCCCCCCCCCCCCTCCCCCCACTGGTCTTATGTGAATATGTAATTCACATTATTGTTTTATTTTTAATTGGAAATTAAAAATTTCCAATTTGTCCAGGTTGACTGTATTTGAAATGTATGAAACTAAGTGATTGGAAGCATCTAGAGACTGAAACTCCACTGGTGTAGGAGCTCCTGGTGAATGTCAGTTAAACCTTAAAAATAAAATCTTCACTATGGTATAGGTGTATTGTGGAATGCTTTACAAACCGAATTTTTCTACTAAGGAAGCTTCAACCCCAAAGTAGGACCAATCAGAGAAAAAAGGCTCAAAGTGGGTTTGAGAACTTGTTTGCAACTAAACCTAAAGAGAGAAGACACCTATTCTACACTTCCATGATACTGGATGTGAAAGAGTAGAATTTATAATGCAGAAAAGAATAGGGAAATTTCTCTGAGGTTCAAAACACTGGGAGATGAAGATATGTTTCCTAGGTATTCTCTGTTAGTATTTGATTTGTATGTTTCTAAATAGATGTCGACTCCCATGTCTAAATTTTACTAGTGACTTAGCTGGGAGCCTAATTTGTGTTTACTGTGTTTCCAAGTTCTGCATGAATTAATAAATCTGCATGGCTTCTGTGGTGAGAAAAACATGAAAAGGCAGTGCACACCTCAGATGCTGCCATGTCCTTTGTGTGACAAAAGCCATCCACTTTTATTCCTGATGCTATTTGATAAAAAGCCTTACAGAATCGACAGATTTCCTTCAAGGAGATGTAGCATATTTTTCTGGTGGAATAAAGGTTTTCTTTTGTCTTTTTTTTTTTTCCTGTCAATTGTATCTGTGTGACCCTGATCCTGCAGTCGGTCTGAATAGGTGGCGTTAGAAGAATGTTTAGGTCAATTTCTTTGGATCTGAAAGTGACAGGTATGAAAGGGAAGGTCAGAGGCCTTTTTTGAAGCTGAAATGCTGATGTTATTGTACACCCTGGGCACACTTTCAATATTCTGGGCTTAGTTGTATTCTCTGTCAGAGGAAAGCATTCAGCTAAATGCTTCATTCTACAAAAGGCTTGCATTTTTCCTCATATCTCTGCAGGTGGGAGCGCAATTATAAGTTCATAGAATGGTTTTCTGAGCTGAAATAACTAAAATCACTAAAATTAATAATTTTTTATGTTCAAGACCTTAAAGTGATCACAATCCTAAGCCTTCAAAAATCAAATTTACCAAACTGATTAAAAATTTGCTGTTGGCCCTTATTTGAACCAAACATTAAAAAACATAAGTGTGTCCCATTTATTTTTTTTCTTCACATTTGATACTGGCTAACCGTGGGAATAGATGGGACGGAGTGGGGCTGTGGGACGTGCCTGCGGACGCACGTGGCGGCACAGGGGGGCACACGGCGGCACAGAGCAATTGTCTCTGCCTGACCCTGTGAGCAGGAGGTGACACACGACAGAGCCCTGCAAAGAGGAGCCTGCCAGAAGCTGCCAGAGCCCTGAACAGCACGTGAAAAGGACTTTTACAAAGCGTGTTGTGACATGGTGACATGGGATGGATCGCATAGTGAGAATTACGATGTAAGGAAATCCTGTGCCTTGGAAAAGTGTACAAAATCCACTCGTTTCTTTGAATAAATGATTCCGATTCCCTGCTGGGCTCAGACAGTGTCTCAGAGCTAAGGACAGAAGGCCACAAAACAGTGAAACCTTTTTCAAGGTTCTCTGAAAGGCCCCATCATGGGAATATCTTCCAGGATTGATCCCAGTGTACACGGCACACATACAAAGATGAAGCTTTGTAGATCTGGGATGCTGATAACAGACCTTGGATTATTTAAGAGAGAATATCAGACCAGAACATTGCAATGGGATAATGTCCTCCCACTGCTGGATCAATGTCTCAGCATCCTTTGGCACTCATAGAAAATAAACACTGAGATAAAAAGGGGACATCCATTTTCAAAGTGAGAGTCATTTATCCTTCTAGAACATTGTATTTCAGGGACTCTGTTTCCAATATAACAAACAGTTGATAATGGAAGATGTTGTCATTTGATGGATGTTGATCTTGTAGAATGACAGGTGATCTTCCTGTGACTTTTATGCAAAATACACATAAGTAGTTAGAATAAGAGAAATGTTTCCTAATTGTCTTGGATGACAGGTTTGCATTTTGCTTTTAGTCATTCCAAAGGACCTTATCATAATACAGTCAATTTAAATTTTATATACTTGTCACATTGATTGGAGTATACAAGAATCAAAATTTTGTCATTCAGCTAAGAAAAATATTTAACGTAGCTGTAGCAGGTAATAGAGATGTCCTGTCACTTAATGCAGTAGCAGCTTTCATTAGTTCATGAATGGCTTGGGCACTGACTTCATCCAAAAGTGAACTTCAGCCTTTGTGACTTTTGAATCTGATTTCAGAGCTGGACAGGCCATGTTCAGCTATATTATATATATATATATATAATATATATATATATATATATATATATAATATATAGCATTAAATGATCTCCTAGGCAAAGTGTAGCCTAAGTGCTGGTGTCCTAGGGTAGCAGAAGGTAACTCCCTGCAGGGTCTGTCCCAGGTCAAATCATAAGCTGAGTCCTCTCGGAGCAGCATTTCTGGGCACTTGAAAGAGAAGAGGCAGTGGTGCACAGTCAGTGTGGGTTTACCGAGAGCAGCTCCTGCCTCGCCACCTTCCCTGGTGTGAAGTAACTTGGTTAGCGGGCAGGCAGAGACAGTGGCTGCCCTTTACCTGGCCTTGGCAGGGCGTGCCCCAGCCTTTCGCAGCACACGTGTGTGCAGGGTATGCGCAGGCTGGGCCAGGGGGCACTCAGTGCATATGGCCAGGTCAGGCATGTAGTGCCACGTGTGAGCTGGGACGTGTCCCCAGACCCGCAGCAGCACGGGGCAGTCCCTGGGGGCACTCACACGGCGTTTGCACAGGCACCCATACCGAGGGAGCAGCTCTGCTCGGGGCAAGGCTCTGTTTCAGAGCGATCGAGGCAGAATACATTTTCATGCAGGGATAACTCAAGATTTCAACACTTATTAAATATTGAGCCTGTAAAAATTCTTCTTTATATTTTAAAAAGCTTAAAATATTATGTCGTGCTGAACTCTCTGTGTTTGGAGACACAAGGTTTGACTCTATTTTCTCAGAAGGCTGATTTATTATGTTATATATTATATTAAAATACTACATTAAAACTATACTCAAAGAACAGAGAGGAAAGAAAGATCAGAAGGTTACAAAGAACAGGAATAGAACAGAATATATAATAAAATCCTGTCACTGCTCACAGGCTCGGCACAGGTGGATGTGATTGGTCTTCAGATGAAAGGAATCTACATGAATCAATGGAAGATGCACCTGTTGCATTCCACAGCAGCAGATAGTTATTGTTTACATTTCTTTCCTAGAGCTCCCAGCTCCTCAGGAGGGGAAAAAATCCTAGGAAAGGATTTTCAATAAAATATCATAACTATACATAAGTTTGATAGCATGCAAGTTGCTTTAGAAAGGCTACTTTTCAAGATTGTGTGTAATATGCTGAAGGCAAGATAACTTCACTAAATAATTTTTCACTGAAAGCTATGGTACTGCTTACCTTGTAATGTTCTCCTAATTAACATGACCATAAAAAGATGACTGTTGAAATTTAGACAGTAACTCTGATTGTTAAAATCCTAATTACAGTTCTTTTAACAACTGTAGTTTCAGTAATACTCTTTATTACTAATTCCACATCTGAGAATCAGAGAATCAGTTCATTCACATTAATTTCCATGAACTTTGGAAGTGAATGTGTGTATTGAACTAATGAGCCTGATAAAGCATTTTATGTAAGATAACTTGATATTGGACTATCCATTTCTGCTTTCAGTCTGTGGAATATGGTGAGTTTAGGAAAATAAACCAGGTTACCTGGTTTAAATGTGTAGATTTTGCAAATTAATTTACACAGTGTTGCATTAGAGAAACAGCATTGTTTTGGAGGGAGAAACACTGAGTACAAACACAGAGCAAGACAGCTGCAGGTAGCCTATGCCACTGGCCAGCGAAGCAGGGCTTGCAGTTTGAAGTGTGCAGTGGCCAGTTTAATCCCAAGGGCAGTGCGTGACTGCAGGTCTTTTAAATGTATTCCAAAGATGCAGGAGAAAAGGGAATTGCTGTTGCTAACAACAACTGACACAGTCTATTTTGAGATAACAAAAAATGTTCATTGTAGGGATGCTTGGCTAAGAGAGAGTTAATAGAGACAGTTATTTGAGAAGTTATTACTGAAGTCAAGCCTACTTCTTTTATGTGAAAAGGAGACAAATGCAGGAAAGAGGAGAGTAAACCAATAATAAAAGTGAAAAAAAGTCCTTTTTGTTTGTTTGTTTTTCATTCAGCCGTTTGCTATTGTACTGTCTCTGCAGAAACATGGGCTCAGCTCAAAGTCTTACCAGGAATTTTGTGACCTGACAAACTTGAATGAACGTTGAACTGTTTAGGTCAATGCTCTTGACTGCCTCATTGGTCACAAGCTCAGTGAAAAATGGTCTTGTCTGGATAAACCCAATACTTGCTAAGCAAAAGGCAACTAAAAAATAAAAGGAAAGAGAATAGGTAGAGAAAGAAAATTAGCAAAAAAGGGAAGGTAAACCAAACAGGTATTTTTAGGTCTGATTTAAAATTGTGGTGAATATCTAATATATTCATACAAGCGGTTTTGATCAGGGAAATAAAAATTCAGGGGCGTTATGAAGCACCCAACAAGACTAAGGGACTGTCAGCTATGCTGATAAGGGTTTCCAAATGATGCAGAAAGAATTAATGTGTAAATTGCTATATGCCATCTGTGCAGATTGTGGTCCAGTGTCAGGCCTAAATCATAGATACCAATTTGAGATTTCCTACTCTTTTGTTTAATATTGCTTTTGGGTTTCATCTATGCAATATGTTTTTTGCTTCCATTTGACATAGTAACATATGTGAATTTTGATAATTTTGAATATGTTTTTGTGGTAATTATTGTGATAAAGATTCCATAGTATAAGATACCAGAAAGAAGCATGACTGAATTGGTTGAAATGAAAATATCAGTTTGTATGTTTGCGGTTTCTTAAATTTGAAATTAAGCTACAGGTACATAGTGATGCTAGTGGAGGACAGCTGGCAGCAAAGATTAATTTTGCTTTGGAATTTTAGGTCATAAATTCCTATATTGTGTAAGGATCTGCATCGCTAGGATAGCACCTAGGTACTCAGCGGATATAATCAATAATATGGGATTTAAAAAGAGGATGTCCCTTTTGTAAATCTATTCAGTGCCCCCTCCTGAGCAGAAACTTTTCCTTTCTCTTCATCCTCTCAATCTCAGTGATTGTCATTTTGTAAGATCCTTTATTCTGGACTCCAGTGCCACTGAAAAGCAGACAGTATTTAATGACCTTCTGCATCAGTGGTTTCATCTCCTCAAAAATTAGAATTGATTTGTCTTTGATATTGAAAATCTAAAGCAGACCTTTTCTTCCTAACTTGTGTAATAGCTGCAGCTGTATTGAGGAAAGACTGGGGAAGAGGACAAAAGTTCATAAAATGTACATTGAGAATTAAGACTACTTTAAAATAAACTTTGTTAACTAACATGGTCTAAAAAAAAAAAAAAGAAGCCTTGTCACGAGGCAGTTTAACTTGTGTCCCTGAGAAGAATGAATGTTTTGCATGATCTCGGTATTATTACAGGGAGTTCAGTCTGTGTAAACTAAAAAAAAATGGCTTAATATGACCAATTGTTTCTTTGTCTATTCCATAGGACTATTTATTCTTCTCATCCTGTCTTGGAAAGCTGCCAAGTTAACCTATATATGGTTTAAGAAACCCTATACCCCCCTCCTTTAATAAGGATAAATTAGTGTTTGACCTAAAACACCTTACTCTTTTCTGTGACAGACTGTGAGTTTTGGTTTATTATTTTAACAGATCAATAGGTACATTAATTCTAACAGGAAGCTCAGACTCTGCCTGCAGTTAAATTTGCTGAGTTTTAAAATTACTTTTATTCTCCCACAAGGTTGAAATTTCTTTAGGAGAATCAAAGACAGGAAAGTAATTCACTGGAGAAACAGCAAATGATGCAGAAAATGCCAATATCAATTTCCTAAACAAGTCATAACTGGAATGCCAAGAGTCTTGTTTCTGGCTCTAACTCTAATCATATGAGTAATCTCCTTATTGGGAGGCACATTTGACAAACCTGTGATTTAACTTAAAAAGATGACTGAGATAAATTAAACCCTGCTGAGCTGTGTGAGGTAATGTCTTGGAGAGAACCCTAGAGGAACTAATGTTTGTTCTATCATGATTTATATTTTAAAGGTATTATCAACAAGTGTAGATGGCCAGGTGCTGAAGATTTGTTTAGGAACATTCCCAGTTGTATTTCTATACTGTGTAGTATATTTGAAATTGGTGGAATCTGAAAACAGGCCTTTAAAGGGAAGAAACCAGTTAGAATTCCTTTGTGTCTTTGACGTCAGTCAGTTCATACATTTTCCACCTTAGCATCACATTTTGCGGATCTACCTAGAAATTGGGTTGCTGTAATAACTTGTGGCTCAGTGGTAGAAGGAGTATAAAAATACTGGTTGGTGTTGATTTCCTCAAAGACACATGGGGACAGGACATGAAGACAAATGTAAGGTTCCAGGTTAGCCTAAACCAATTTTTTTTCTGCCTATCTTCCACACTCTTCACTTCTCTGTACCTTAGAAAGCATAGGAAATTAAACTTGTGTTCGGGGCTAATCTTGTGGAAAAGTGTGTCGGCAGTTCTTAGCCCGGACTGACTTCAGCTCAGAATGACCAGGGCCATCTTCTGAGGCTCTGTGACAACACTAAGTTGCATAATGTTCTGCTGGTGCTCTCTAAAGGGGTGACATGGCTTTGAGGAAGATTAAGATACCAACAGAAACAAACTGATGATGTAATTAATGAAAAGGAGGAATTTCCAAGTGTTAAAAGCAGTTGGGGGGAAAGTGATTTTCTTCCTGTTTTCTTCCTTGGAGCTTTAGTGCATTATCAGGGATGGATAAAACTTCCCACAGCACAACTTGTATGTGGTGCCTGCCTTTCTCCCACACTGAATTCCTGCACTGTTCAGTCCTACCCACAGCTTCCTGGGCTTCAGCTGAAAGCACATTAAGAGGTTGTTTCTTCTTTTAATTTTTTGATCACCACCTTCCACAAAGTGCAGTATTACTTCTTGTGTGTGGACAATGTCTAAGGGAAGACCAGTTGTCCCAGAAAGTCAGATGATTCTGATCCAGTCCAATTCTCATCCACACTGGTATTAGGGACTATGCTAAAGATAGATTGTTGTATTGTGCTTTTTGTTTTATCAGTGAGTCTATCGTTTGATTTGTGATTTAGTGCTTTTCCTGGTGCTGGTTTTTTCTTTTGTCTCCACCCTTTTCCCAGAGATGTCGTCAGCTAGTTTCCAGTTTCTATTTCTCCAAACTTTACCCATTTCCTAAAACTGTTTTTCTTCCTTGGAAGTTTATTGGTTCGCTCCTGTTATTCCCCGCCTAGGTTTTTACTCCCAACTCTCCTGATTTGTTGGAAGTTGGGTCTGCCCCTGCCTTTCCCCTGAGATATAAGTCTTTGTTGGCCCCTTAGTGGGGGCCCAGGAAGAAAGAGGGGAAGAAACACCATCAAATAAAGTTTCCCTGGGACCCCTGTGCGCTGCCTGTGTTTTATTCTGCGCCGAAACAACTGACAACTGGGATTCAAGGAGCTCCAGGGGGAAAACTGCCGCCCCCACTCTCAACATCAGCTAGCCGGGGAAGCGAAGCGGCAATAGATATATACTGAATAACAATTTCTAAGCTTTTTTCGTTGCTAGAGTGTGTTATCCTGGTCAGCTCCTTCAGTCTGGGCTGTATTTTGGCCAGAGTAGCTGCCTGGCTCCCTACCAGGAGAGGAGGTAGTCTAGAGCTGACTGCACCAGCTCTAGGAGAATAAACCTTTATTTCCTAAGACACATGGACATTGTGCAGTGCAAGTGTTTCATATGAGCAAACCTTGTTGCAATCTTAGGGTGACGTGCTGAAGAATGGTAGTTAATTTTTCTAGTACTTCATGTTTTAAGAGTGCACAACAGACATAGTAAGTAGAATGTGTAGATCAGCCTTTCCTGGATTAGCCATCCAGACGTTGTCTTCATTTCTCATTCCAATCACCCAGAGCAGAATTTAGGAGACATTGTGCTTACACTTGTAGTATTTCAGACTCAAGGGATTCTTCTGTGTTCTAGAAATGTCAACTTGCTATCAAAGGCTTGCTGGTTAGGTAATATTTTTCTAGAGTTGCTTTCCAATCAGTTTTTGTTTTCAATTCCTTCTTGATAGTTTTTCTCTCTCTAGCAGAGGGCCATCATATTCTGTAATACAAAGAGATGTTTAGAGCCTTCTGCTTTTAGAATACTTTTGTATTTCGATGTAGAGGATCTTTATTCTCTGATAAAAATGGCAAAGTCCTTTTTGGGTTATGTTAATCCTTAAGAGTGAGAGAAACAATCCTTTGCTATGAGAATCTGTTAAATACTGTTTTATTTTTCAGTCATGCTATCCTCTAGACACTTACAGTTTTTGGGCTTTTTGGCTCCCAAAACTGCTCACAGCACTAGAGGTGTGGCTTCAGCAATGCAGATTGTGGCAGTCGTGTCCCCTGCCCAGCTGGCAGGGCAAGATGGGTGGGCCCTTTTGTGTCAGGGTCCGCTGGTGACTTGTGTTCAACAGATCTTTTACATGGCACTGCTCTCCAGCAGTGTCCCCCAATTTGTGGTTTTATTTGATAGTATCCCATCCCAGGCAGAGAGGTCTGCATTTGCTCTTTTTAAATGTAATATGGTTGGTGATTGCCCAGCTCTGATCTAGCCAGATATGTGTCCACTAGTAACTTTCAAATTAATATTCTCCCTTTCTTCTATTTACCACAATTCTAATGGCATTAAATCAGTGCAATGACAGATGACAGTTGCTGCTGGAGAATATTCAGTGCAGTATCTAGAAGCACCCAGAAACCCTTTTAGGAATTTATCAGAGCTTAGTGAGGCACTGGATGCAGGCTGCTCATGATTTATTGTTGGAGACCTGACATAAAGAGTTCACAGCTGAAAATTACAAAGTTTTGTCCAGAACTGAGATACTGGCATAGTGAACATCCTTATTTTTCTCTGAAGAGAGTAGTCTCATCTGCTGCTTGTTTTCAAATCTTCCACTTACTTTTGAAGCATCTGATGTAGTTTATCAGAGGGAAACCTAAGTTCATTATAACCCTTTTTTTCCCCTTCAAGTTTGTAAATGCATCTGCTGTCCCCTCTGAGCTCAGTGTACAAACAGAACAGCAAGGTCTCCACCCTGCATGATTTTGCATCTGGAAGTTCATCTCTTTCTTGACCAAATATGGGCATTAGTACAATTTTCTGTCTATACAAATACCACGCACAGATAAATCTCTTGGAGTCACCTTCTGCCGTGATTGTACAAGGCAACATTTAACATGGCATCACAATGCTCCCCACCTAATGCAGTGAAACTAGAGCAAAACTAATGTCCAATAAAGTAGCTTTAAAATGCTTTCTGGTCTTTTCTTTCCTACTTTTTTCTGCTGGAAAATAATGCTTTTGATAGGCTTACTCTGCGTTCAGTAAATCCTGTCTTCTTTAGTAGCATTCCATAAAAAATATATTTTCAGAAGACTCGTAGCTAAAGACAGCAAATGAAGAAGGGAATGGGTCCAATGTGTTTATATTTACAGAAAAAGATATTTTACAAATTATTTTGCATGTCTTGTGCCACTGCAAGGTCTAACATGAGTGAAAAAAAAATCTGAAAAATCTAAAACCAAAAAGTGACTTTTTTTGTTATTAGCTTATAAATTTTGACTTCAGACTTCTGAATGTTTGCAATAAGGAAAAGAGAAACTGCCTTTGTTCTGTTTGCAGTTTTGGACTGTGTCTTAAAGTTTAATCATATTTCAATTTTAAAATATATTGTTTTGATATATTATGTTGAAGAGTCTGTATGTTGGATCTTTACTTTGAAGAGGAAACCATTTATAGATGGCTTCATTATTTTTTCATCCAAGCAAAATGCCTGTAGGTATCTAATGATAACTATTTATTTTTTGTTACATTCTAATTATTGCAAACTAAGTTTCATTACAAAATGGTGTTCAAGATGCTAATTGCTTAACATTATAAGGGCAGCCATCCTATTGGAAATAGATTAGGTGTGATTTATAAAAAGAAAACATTAATAGGCTTTTGGAAAATAATCCTGGTTATATATGTGCAGCAACAAATAAAGATCAGGACTGTAAGTATTCATCCCACAGGAATAAAACAGGACAAACAGCAGCTAATTGGAAGAATTTCTAAGGTGTGCTAGTGGAAATGAATTTTCATTATTTTACAGCTGAAATTCAAATCATGTTGACAGAAACTTCGGTTATTGACTTGCAGCTAATTAGCAGATAGCAGACTAGACAATTAGCTGGAACAGAATGGAGTTTGAGAAAAAAAAATGTAAAAGTTTATAGCACTTATTAAAAACAAGTTTCAGTTTCTAGAAATACACCACCTTAATTGCCAGCATGATGAGAGTGGTCTATGCATCTAGTCTGAAGTCTTTTTTATTAGGGGTATTTAAACCTGTGGTGCAGCTAAGATTTACAAAGCCTGCAACACACTTTCTACACATGCAGCAGAAAAAGTTAGAAGTAACAGAAGTATTCCTTGGGAGGCAGAAATGCAGGCAGTGTCAGAAAGGACAATCCTGGTTAGAACAGATGTGATAGCTTTTAAATAATTAGAACAAAGCCAATTAATAATATTTTTCCAAGGAGGTTTTGATTGTGTCCAGTGTGTGTAATGTTATGAAATGTTAGAGATTGTAGGAGAACTATTTTGTATTTTTTCTTAATGTTAAGCAGGATTTACTGTGAAGTTCAAAAAGTACTGTATTGACATGTATATTTTAAGTCATAGTGTTACAAAAATCTCTCTTTCCAGGTTCTGGTAAAGTCTTTGAGTCTGCCTGCTTGCAGTGAGAAACAGTTTTTCCAATTTTATTATACTTGGATGCAAAACATGTTGTTTTGTTACACTTAGAGCTTCCTGGATTTGCAGAATTTACCCAAACAGTTTTTCCCAGCATGCCTCTCATATGTACCACTGGGACCTTATCTCCATCTCTTGTTCCCAAGAGCTCAGATTGGGCAGGGCCTGCTCGGTTAGTGGAACCTCTGGTGTTTACTAACCATGTGGTCTTTACTAAATTAATCTCCCAGTTCTTGAAAGTCCCCCTACCCAGTGCCTTCAAGGTGGTTTTAAGGAGGCCATTGCGCCACTCAACCTTCCCAGCTGCTGGTGCATGATAAGGAATACGGTACCCCCACTCAATGCCATGTTCCCTAGCCCAGATGTTGGTAAGGTTGTTCTTGAAATGAGTCCCATTGTCTGACTCAATCCCCTCAGGGGTACCGTGCCTCCACAAGATTTGTTTTTCAGGATGGTCTTCTGGGCAGTAGCATGAGACACAGGGTAGGTTTCCAACCATCCCATGGTGCCTTCTACCATTGTGAGCACGTAGCACTTGCCTTGGTGTGTCTGGGGCAGTGTGATGTAGTCAATCTGCCAGGCCTCCCCATACTGGTACTTGGACCACCACCCACCATACCACAGGGGCTTCACCCTCTTGGCCAGTTTGATGGCAGCACACGTCTCACAGTCGTGGATAACCTGAGAAATACTGTCCATGGTTAAATCCACCCCTTGGTCTCGTGCCCACTTATACGTGGCATCTCTACCCTGATGACCCTGATGGGCATCATGGGCCCATCGAGCTAGGAAAAACTCCTCCTTGTGTTGTCAATCTAAGTCTATCTTTGACACCCCTATCTTTGCAGCCTGGTCTACCTGCTCATTGTTTTGGTGCTCCTCATTGGCTCTACTCTTGGGGACATGGGCATCTACATGGTGCACCTTCACAGGTAGCTTCTCTACCTGAATGGCAATGTCTTTCCACTCATCAGCAGCCCAGCTTGGTTTTCCTCTGCGCTGCCAGTTGGCCTTTTTCCACCTTTCCAGCCAACCCCACAGAGCATTGGCTACCATCCACAAATCAGTATAAAGGTAGAGCTTTGGCCACGTCTCTCTTTCTGCAATGTCCAGGGCCAGCTGAACAGCCTTGAGTTCAGCAAGTTGACTTGATCCACCTTCTCCTTTGGTAGCTTGTGCAACCTGTTGTGGGGGGCTCCATACGGCTGCTTTCCACTTCCGGTTCATCCCTGCAATGCGACAGGAACCGTCAGTGAAAAGAGCATAACGTGTTTCTTCTGCTGATAGATGGTTGTACGGTGGAGCTTCCTCAGCCCGTGTCACTTGTTCCTGCTCCTTTTCATCAGTGAGACCAAAGTTTTCACCTTCCAGCCAGTTTGTAATTATCTCCAAAATCCCAGGGCGATTCAGTTTACCAGTACGGGCATGCTGTGTGATGAGAGCAATCCATTTGCTCCATGTAGCACTGGTGGCATGGTGGGTAGAGGGAACCTTGCCTCTGAACATCCACCCCAGCACCGGTAGTCGCGGTACCAGGAGGAGTTGTTCTTCAGTGCCAGTCACCTCCGAGGTGGCTTGAACTCCTTCATAGGCAGCCAAGATTTCCTTCTCTGTGGGGCAGTTGGCTTTGGACTCTCTGTAGCTTTGGCTCCAAAATCCTAGTGTTTGCCCTCAAGTGTCCCCAGGCACATTCTGCCAAAGGCTCCAGGACAAGCCATTGTTCCTGGCTGCAGAGCAGAGCACATTCTTTACCTCTGGTCCCATCCTGACTGGTCCAAGGGCTACTGCATGAGCGATCTCCTGCTTGATGTGGGCAAAGGCTTGTTGCTGCTCAGGGCCCCAGTGGAAATTGTCCTTCTTACGGGTGACCAGGTAGAGAGGGCTCACAATCTGGCTGTACTTGGGAATGTGCATTCTCCAAAAAACTATGGCACCTAGGAAAGCTTGTGTTTCCTTCTTGCTGCATGGTGGAGACATAGTGGTGATCTTGTTGATGACCTCAGTGGGAATCTGATGCCATCCGTCTTGCCACTTTACTCCCAGGAACTGGATCTCTCAGGCAGGTCCCTTGACTTTGCTCTTCTTGATGGTGAAGCTGGCTTCTAGCAAAATCTGGATGATCTTCTCTCCTTTCTCAAACACTTCTGCTGCTGTGTTCCCCCACAAAATGATGTCACCGATGTACTGCAGATGTCCTGGAACTTCACCCTTTTCCAGTGCAGCCTGGATCAGTCCATGGCAGATGGTGGGGCTGTGCTTCTACCCCTGGGGCAGTTGGTGCTGAATGCCTCTCCAGGTGAAAGCAAACTGAGGCCTGCATTCTGCTGCCAGAGGAATGGAGAAAAATGTGTTAGCAATGTCAACAGTGGCATACCACTTTGCTGCCTTGGACTCCAGCTCATACTGGAGTTCCAGCATGTCCGGCACAGCAGCACTCAGTGGTGAAGTCACTTCATTCAGTGCACGGTAGTCCACAATCCATCTCCATTCTCTGTCAAACTTGTGCACAGGCCAGATGGGGCTGTTGAAGGGTGAGTGGGTTTTGCTGATAACCCTTTGGCTCTCCAGCTCACAGATCATTTTGTGGATGGGGATTACGGCATCCCGATTTGTTCAGTACTGCCAGAAGTGCCCTGTGGAGGTGGTAATTGGCATTGCTCTTCCACCCTCAGGAGTCCTACTGCAGATGGGTTTTATGATAGTCCAGGCAAGGTGTTCAATTGCTAAATGTTCTCTGCCTCTACAGCAGCTATGCCAAAAGGCCATCTGAGTCCTTTGGGTCTTTGTAATAGCCATTCTGGAGGAAGTCCATGCCCAGAATACAAGGGGCCTCTGGGCCGGTCACAATAGGATATTTCTGCCACTCCCTCCCAGTCAGGCTCACCTCGGCTCCCAACAGGGTCAACTGCTGTCATCCCCCCGTCACTCCAGCAATGGAAACAGGTTCTGACCCACATGTCCTGATTGTATCAGGGTACACTGCACACCAGTATCAACTAACACTTCAAATTTCTGTGGCTCTGATGTGCCAGATTGTCGGATCCACACCATCCAAAAGACCCAGTTTTCCCGTGCCTCTGAGACAGAGTGGAAATTATCCAGAGTAGAAATCCATTCTGATTTAGGTAAAAAGTACATCTTTGAATTAAGCCTGTAGCTTGTGAACATAGCTGTTTATTCTGACTGCCTGTTCTTGCAAAAAACCTATGTTTGAAGAAACTGCTTCAGCCGAAGGAAAGAGATAAGGGGAGACAGAGAGGCTGCGGGAGGCAGGGCAGGGTGACCCAGGAGTTCTTTCTGTACTTTTGTTAAAAAAATTAGCTGCATGTGTAATGCAAAATCAGTGAATGAATATGTATGAGCCTGTTGTGAAATTCCATGCATATGTATTAGTAAGGAAGATAAAAAGAGATCTGGAGTTCCCAGAAGTACGCATGTCTTTTTAAGGGGAGTGATCCCCACATGTGTCCAGCACTGTAATAAACATAGCAGCTTTACAACTTTCACAACAGTTGTGGAGTTTGTTTCCTTTTCCGCAATTCACCTCCCCAGGCTAGAGGCAGGGCCCCTCCAACCCTGGATGTTATTTCTTCCCTGGCATACATGGTAGAGGTACCTTCAAGGGGACCTGACAGATCATACTCAGCAGCTTGGTCATGGGAGGTTGAGGCTACCTTCACTTTAGTGGAACTCCCTTGGTTAGTGTTTCCCTCCTTGAGCTGATGCACCTGTGCTGCCAGGACAGAAGTGGGTTTTCCATCCCACCTTCCCATGTCTTCCCCATGGTCTGGCAGGAAGACCCACAGGTCAGCCCGTGGGGTGTACCCTCTCTCTCTAGCTGGGGGATGTTGGGCTCTGACTTTGGGGCCTGTGACTCGCACAGGTGCTGCACTGATCTTCCTCACCTCCTCCCTCATCTCGCTCATCTCCTCTTCAAATGTCTCTTTGAGTTCCTTAACCATGACAGAGACATGATTCTCCATCAGGCCATTGATCATACTCTCATAATTTCTAAGCTTGTTGCTGACAGAGCCCACTGTCTCTCGCTTGGTATCGGCATTAATCCTTGCAATGAAGGTGGTGTATTGAGATGGCCCCAGATTTGCCAGACTCCACAGCATTTGCCCTGTGCATCTGATCTTGTTGGAGTCATTGTCATGCTGTCCATCCCTCCCAAAGAGTACCTCCAATACTGCCACTTCTCTCAGCTATTGGATCCCATCCTTAAGGCTCTTCCAGTGCATTCTATGGTGGTGCTCCTGCATTCTCTCCCTGTGGACAAACCTCTCTCTTGCACTCATTAAAAGCCGCTCCCAGAGGGAAAGGAACCCTGGCTCCATTACAAAAATCTCATTCATACCTGAGTCCTGGGTCAACGGTCCCAGATTCCTTGCCTCACCACCATCTGGCTGGATGCTTGTACCCATCAGGTCCCAGACCTGAAGCAGCCAGGTTGTATAACGTCCCCGTTGTACAATGTCTTTGTGCAGATTATGGAGATTTTCATATGTCAGGGACTTGGAGATGATCTCAACCTCTGGCTTCCCTGCGGGTTGCGAGGGCCCTCCATTATTAACCTTATCTGGGTGCTTTGATTTCATCTCAGACTTCCTCATTTCCACAGGGGCGACTGCTGCTGGCTGTGACTGCCCTTGCTGTTCAGCTGGAACCTGGACAGTTGTAACATCTGTGGGTTCCACTGCTGCACTGTAGGACTCTCCCACTTCAAGGCAGAGGGAGGGCTTCTCACCAGCTGTGAAAATGTACTCCTTCAGCATCTGCCCCATCTCAAGCATCTCCTCCACCAGATCCCCTGCCCAGTCTGGGCGGTTAATTTCTGAGGTGGGCTGTGGGGCAGGGTCAGGCTCGGGGGCAGCAGCATTCCTAGGCTCTGGGATAGGTGTCAGGGTGGATATGCAGGTCAATCTCCCCTTACCTCTAAATGCTAAATAGAACAGGCTTATCAGCAACACCAGCCACTGTATGATATCATGAGTATTTAGAGTGGATCTGAACCCTTCGAAAACTGGTGGGGCAGACACATGGATGGTTGAAGGGTTGGGAGAAAACTTCCCTGGTGTAATTTCCTCACAGTAAGTACCCTTATTAAAGTAACCCCAAAAACATACAGTTAGTATGTGATAGCTCTGAATCCATGTGTCTGCCTTTCTGAGTAAGATAAAAATCTCTAGATTCTTCGCATTATTAACCTATAAAGCAAACTGGATAACAGCCACAGTAGCCTTGTTTATAGGACCCATCTTTAGATAAGGGCCTGCAAATGGGAGAAATAGTCACGACCACATGCCACCCAAACCAGGGTAAGGTAGACCACATGGAGATACCTAACGAGGCTTCTCTATCCAGCACACAAAAATGAAGTTACTCAGGAACTGTTATTCCTTTTCCCCTGTTTTTCTCTTGATGTCCTCAGGCCCCACCGTTGGGTGCCAAAATCTATCTTGGTATGAAAGACAGGTGTCTGCTAAGGAAGGCAGAAATTCTCCCTCATGCAGAATGTAAACCCCCTCCCTCTGAATTATTATAATTTTGAAATTAAGGGGCACTCCGGCAAAGATATGGGAATAGGAATAACAGTTCTTTACTAGTGTGTATAACACAGCGAACAAAAACCAGTAACTGTGGCACTAACAACAAACAGAACCAGGGGCCCGGTAACTCCTCTCGACTGCAGGCCCTTCCCCCTTTGGTGCAGTTCCCGTCCCAGCCGCAGGAATGAGCAGAATCCCGGGCTGGTGGGCGAGATGCAGCCGAGGTTTCACGGCGGTCGCTGGAGCTGCGGGACGGTGCCGGCTGCGGCGAGGAGAAACCCGGAGCAGGAGCGGAGAAACAGCGGGGGCGGGACAGCGGGGCCCGGCCCCGAGCAGGGCAGGGAGAGCCAGGGTCGGGACTGGGTCGGGATTGCCGGGCACAGCAGGTTCGGGATTGGGTCGGGATTCTCTGGGGCACAGCAGGTTCGGGATTCCCCGGGGCACACGAGGTTCGGGATTGCCGGGCACAGCAGGTTCGGGGTTGGTTCGGGATTCCCCGGGCACACGAGGTTCAGGATTGCCAAGGCACAGCAGGTTCGGGATTGCCGGGCACACGAGGTTTGGGATTGCTGGTGTTACAAATGAGAAGCTTGACGAGGCCAATACTCAAGCAGCAATTAATTTATTAATTAATCTGGTAAAGTATGAGCAATATAGCGCTGGGTACAGTGGGGGAAATTTTCCCTCCAACTGCACACCGATAGTTGGGGCTTACAGGTATTTATAGGGGTATTCATAAGCTTTCTCAGCAGTTTTTGTTTTTAATTTTTTTATGTCACAATTTTATACACTATTGTGATTTAGTTTTTCTCGGGATGTATCTCAGAAAGGAGTATCCCCAGATGGTGGGGTCCAGCTTCTGAAAGAAGAAAGAAGTCTCCCAGCTGGTGAGGTCCAGATTCCAGATGTGGGTCCACCTTTTAATTGCAAGGCCTATAAATCTCATAACAGTGATGTCCAGCTTCCCTTGGTGGAAACTATCAATCCTTGAGTTGGTGTTCATCTTCTTTTCTCAAGCTGCTTTTCAGTGTTTTGTTAAGGCATCGAGATAAGCATGTTTTCTTTTTATATATTCTAAAGCTATAATTTCAAAGATCTTTACTACAAGCAATATTCTAAAATTATACTTCAAAAGGTTATTATTGCAAAATTCTTTTTAGCTAGAAGCAGAAAGTTTCTGTCATACAGCAACATCCTTAAAGCTTTAATTCGAATGCTACTAAATCAACTTAAGACTTATAAAGGTTAATTGCAAAGAAAGGGTATGTTCAAAGGCTTTCTTCCATGCTTTACTTCCTCAGTTATTTATTAGAATTGTCTTTATAATTGTCCCATAGTCAGTTTGCACACATATCACAATCACAGGTACAGGCCGTGTCTGTATGTACCTGACACGAAACACAGCTTGGTATTTCACACCGGGCACATGAGGTTCGGGATTCCCCGGGGCACACGAGGTTCGGGATTGCCGGGCACACAGCAGATGGTGATCTGTCCCTCAGGGCTTGCCAGTGAACTGATTGTCCCTGCAGTAAGGGACATCCTGGCCGTCTTCCTCCGACAGAGCACCTGCCCCCATCCCTGTCTTTTTATCTACCCCCCATTCCCACAGTATCTGTGTTTCCCCCCTCCGAGAAATCTCCCAAAAACCAGAGGAGTTCCCCCTCCCCACCCTCTCAAGCACCCAGCCATCAGTGCTTCTTACCAACTCAGTGGGAAAAAGTTCCACAAGTAACAAGGAAAGAACAGAAAAAAATAAAGCCCCAACACCCAGCAATTTTAAAAACTACATTTCTCAGAGAGCTGCTATCAGAACTGTGCATTAATGAGCATCTAAATTACAGCTCTTGCCATGTAGAACAAATTAGATTTCTTTTCATTAATATCAAGGAAGCAGAAAACAAGCTGAATCCCAAGTGAATTAAATGAACATAATTATTTGCCATTTCTTTTTCTGCTACAAACCAGTCTTTATTCAATTAAACAACTCGTAATCATGTACCCACTTTTTCAGTGGAGTTCAAAACAGCTGGTGTCAAAATTAAGTATTTTTCCGATATATTGTATACAGGACTTTTGAACTCTGTTACCCTATTCGTGGCAAGTGCTCTAGTGCTTTGCTTTAAGCTAAACAAAACTGCTGGGGGCTCTGCAGAGTTTTTCTCCTACACAGGTCTTTGAAATGCTGTGGTAAAAATCTTTAAAATATGAGTGTTTCTGTGTTTTGTTGAACTTGATTCCAGTTCTAGATTAGGCTGCTAGGAAATAAATTATTTTTTCCCTGAATGTGTTTTGTGTGTGTGTGTGTTTGTTTTTGTTTGAGGAGCTTGATGGAGGAAAAAATATCTCCATCCCCAAAATCCTTAATTACTAACTGCCGATGTTTCATTCAGAGCTCTATTACTTCCATGGTGTCTTTATTGGTCCAATCAGGGCTGAAATTATGATGGTTTTATAAAATGCAGAGCCAAAACCCCTAATACTTAATCCTCGAAGGTGTTTTCTTCCTCTACTTCCAATGACATATTCCTCAGTGGGTGAAGTTCTATTTCATGGGAGACCAGAGAAAAACCTCTCGTTTCTGCTGCTTCTATCAACATAAATGGATTTGTTATTTTTTTGGGGGACTGTTCTCCCAGAACTTCTCATTTCTGCCTCATATCTAAATGTTTCTAGCTGGTAGTTAATTGTTTGTTCCTTTCAGTATCACTCCAGAGATCCCCAATGGATTAGAACTGCAGTGCAAAACATTAACATAATAAGATAATTCTCATAATGATACAAAAGAAAGTGCCCTGAAGTGATGAAAGCAGTTTTCCCTTAATGTTGTTATATTCAGAAGCAATTTATGTTATAGCTTTTTAAAACCATATTCTGCTACCTGTGCTGCAGAATCAGACTTAATTCAAAACGAGCAGACACAGCATTAGGTGAGAGTGAAGGCTTGAGCCACAAGGTGCAAGAGATGAGAAATCTTCCCGTGCCTGGGAGCCCTCCTGAGCAGCTGCGGCTGCAGCACAGCCATGCCCTGGGGAACAGAGATGCCAGAAATTCTGCCATTCTCTACCGGGGTAGATGGGAGGCTCCTCACTCTGGTTGTTCAGAAAGGAGAGAGAGCAAGCGGCTCAATCCTCTTACATAAAATCCCTGAACATTGCAGCATTTGGAAGGAATATAATTTCTTTTTCTTTACAAGCACAATTGGTGTAAAATATTATTGCTGTTGAGATGATGTTCATTGTTCTTGGAACTAGGTTATTGCCTCCACAACTGAATTCCTGGAATAATTCAAATAAGTTTGTTTGGATAGTCTTAGACTCTTGTACAGACCAGTGTTTGAGCTTGTTTTGTTTTGTTTTTACTTGTTTGGGTATTTTTGTTTGTTGGTTTTGGGGGTTTTTGTTTGTTTGTTTAGATGGGGTTTGTTTGTTTGTTTGTTTGTTTGTGGGGTTTGGGTTTTTGTTTTGTTTTGGTTGTGGTTTTTTTTTTTTTTTCCCTTTTGAAACAGTTTTTTTATTTAAGTGTATTGTCAAAGACTTTGGATATACTTCTGTGATGGTGACCTGGAAAGGACACTTGGAACAATATAAATTATATCTGTACATGTACCAGTTCATTAAAATCCAAACTTTAACAACTAAAGGGTTCCAGAGTAAAGCCAGACACTGATCTAGATTTTAACTTTTTAGTTCACATAATCTGCTTTACTGTCATCTGTTCTCTTTCCTAAATTCTTACTTTTTTGGACTTTTTTGTCTACTTCTCTGGCTTCCAGTTAGGTTCAGAAACAAAACAACATCCTGGGGCATGTGCCATCATCAATTTTTACCATCTACTATAAATTACCACTCTCTGAGATTTAGTATAGTGTCATATAATGAAGATCCTTTTTATGTGTGAAAGGATAATTAACTCTTGACTGGAATTGTTTTCTTACGTGGACAGAAATAGAATACAAGGCCATCACTGCAGGCTGGTTGTCTGCTCTTGCGTTCTGCTTTTTCCATAAGGGAAATGCATGTTATTTTTTAGGATGATAAAGGAAATTTTTTAGGAAAGATAAAATAACCTGAAACTGAGTGTGCAGCATTTGATGTGTTTTGCAGACAAGTGCTCTGGGATACACTTGTTTAATTTACAAGTAAAGCACCTCAGTATTTCTTGTTATTTTTTGGTCAGTGCTATAAACTCAGCCTGATGTAAATCAAGCTGTGTTCATCCTGGTTCATGCTCCATTGCCAATAAATTGGCTTGGGAAGTGAATCTGAGCTGGCATATCCTGGGTATTTGAATATGGAATCCAACTCACATTTCCACAGTAGTCCAGATTCTTCAGAGCTATTGCAGTACATGGTAAATATACTTTTTTTACTGTTTGTTCTCTTCTGAGGAGTTCGGGAGGACTCTTGGGCTGACTAATCAGTATTTTCAATATCAAAAAACAGTAAAAGTGCACACACATGAAACTATGCAACAATAGGGGCTAGTTTTATGAATCAAAATCACAAATTTATTAAAATAATAAATCTAATAAAAATAATAGATAGTTTTATGAAAGCATTTTATCAATAACTTAGTAGGTATATTTTTCATTAGCCAGAATAAACTAGTTTCTCCAGTGCATTTGGGAAATTCTGAAATGAACACTGTGTAGGATCCTCAGCATTAAACAGCATTTTGGTTTTTACTTTTTAAAATACCCATAATTTTATCTTTTGTCATTATTCATAAATTCAAAATTTAAAACTGTTTTAAAATCACTTGAAATTCTTGCATAAAGCTAAACACAAGTTTCTTGTAAGCTCATATCTGTGTTGGTTGAAAGAATTTTCTTCTATTTAAATTTAAATAGGGTGCTCCAGTGGCACCCTAGAATTTACTTTATTGTATGAAATTAAAGTGCCACTCAAACATCATCTCAGAGTACCTTTTCATTGAATGATGCTATAAATCAACATAATCAATGTTTTATAATATCAAGAAAACTGTACCATACTTATATGATGACAATTAATTTATATGTAATACGTAGACATTGCATTGAAATATTCAGATGAAAGCAGAATAAAGTTAACAGGAAGTAACAGGGATGGAAGGGTGGAAAATTTTTTCTCCTCTAAATAGAACATTAAAAGGGTAATTGAAATCTTGACTATTCCTGTTAGAGTTTTTCTTATATTCTCATGCTCAAGGGACGTAGAAGGCAAAAAGTCAGTCCTGCTAATGGGACAGAGATCTCGTGTTCTGTACAAATCTGAATGAATTCTCTTGGCACTCAATAGAAGAAGTATTAGTGCAGTGGGACTTGATCTTCTGCATAATTGATGGATTTCAGTAGTATTTTGTTAGTTCATAGGCTTACTTTAATTAATAGGGATATTTGAAAGTATTATGGGATGTTTGAATGAACAGTTCTCCCTTCAGTAGTAGAATGTGACCAGCAGCAGCCCCAGGTTATTATGAATGTAGCACTTGTGGAGTTTGTTCCTATGAACACAAATAGTTGTTTGACTCTGCTGAACTCCACTAATTTGAAGTCCATGGAGTAAATCAAGGTCCCCCCTGGAGTGAGCAAAACTTTGCAGGGCTGTTGCATTTGTTGTCCTGGGCTGTACCTGCCTCTGTTCAAAGCAGACAGGCTGATAAATGCCCTCTCCCATCAAACAGCAGTGCAGCTGGATCCATGCTTCACTTGTTGTTGCAGAATCAACCCCTAAATAATAGCCTGTCAGAAGAGGTTAATTTTCAGATCTGATACTCATGACTAGACTGTAAAGTATCAATTTAAATGTCCAAACATGTAAAACAGTTTGCCCTAGAAATTAAAATTAGTATGTAAACTGACAGAATATGTGCTGACATCTAATTATGGTGCATAATAGGGTTTTGTTCTGCTGTACTAACACCTCTCTTATTTTTTATTTTTTCTAATCTTATTAATCTGGACACGTAAGCTTTTTTTCTCTTTTGGGCTCTCATTTGCTAAGATTCTAATTCTGATTCAAAATCCCATTACGGTTGATTAGCAATTTTTGCTGAAAACAGTTTTCTAGTAGATTAAGTAAGAATGTTATTCAGATTCTGTCTTGTTTAAATTAATTTTAACATCAAAGCCTGAGAGAAATCTTGAAGCCAAGTCTTGGCCATATCCTGTCCTGTGACTCTTTAGCTGCTTTACTCTCTGCTATAATAAGCTTTCAACAATAAGAGATTTATGGTGTCATCTTTTGGTTCTGTTCTTTTCTGAATTTCTGATTGATGGCATTCATGGGAGTACTGACTGCATTTAGCAAGACATCTGCCGTGCTGCTGGGGGTATGGCAGTGTGCTGTGCAGTCTCATTGTCACCTGGGGAGTGTCTGAGCCCCAGTGACATAGGTGTGGTGTCCAGGAGAGCCTGATCTCCCAGAGGTGCCTGCTGCACAGCAGGGAGATGCTGGGGGACCTCATCTCCTAGCAGATGCTGGGGAGAGCTTTTGGGGAGAGGGAAGGGTTGCTGAGAAATCCAGGCTATCCTAAAGGTCTGTACCAATGTGTTTGTTTGCTTTTTACCCTGCTTGGCTAACAGAAACATTGTTGGGCACATGCAAATAACCACACCCATCATGATTCTGAGGACAGAGCAGGGGCCCAGCAGAGTCTTGGAATATGAACACCAGGGCAGAGGCTTCAAGGGAAGTAGAGTTTAATGCCCAGTGTGGTATATCACTTGATTCATCACTTGGTGTGCATGGCTTGAACACTGGAGGAGCTTGAACAGAGGGGCGAGCAACACCACACAGGTTGGGAATAAAATCTCAGGAAAACAACATAGACAGGAGGATATCTGATAGTTGCATTTTACAGATTACACAACAACAACCAAACAAAATACCAAACACAAAAGAAAGGCCAGTTCAGATATGAAAAATTAAATTGGCCATTCGAAAGTGACTCCAAGGAAGTTAAGTGCAGTTGGATATTGTTGGCCAACTGGGGCAGACTGGATTTGGCTTACACTTGGAAGTGGACACAGATTTCAGGTGCAGTTTGCTCTGTGTTCAAAGATGAGTAAAAGAGGGTGTTTCCAAATGTAGTTCAAGAGTTGTAATATGTCTGATTACCCACAGAAATGCAGGTTTGCCAAACTGATTCGAACATTAATGTTTATAGAGAAGCCTACCTTTATGAATGACAATATTTACTTATAAAGTTTGCAGACATTATAATTTAATCAGTGCATTTATTGTGGTCTACAACAGCAAATTAAATTTCCATGTTTTCTATTGACTTCAAGTAAAAGTGGGCTGACTTGTCATTGTGTTGGCTGAAATACTTGCAGTAACATGCCATACTGCTATCCATGCCTGGGGCAAAATAAATGCAAAAACAGTAAAGAAAAAGACCCAACCAGCATTTCAAAGACTATTAAGTTACTGTAGAAGGAACTTATTCTTCTACATATTATCCATAAAAGGAATATAGGGCCAGATTTTATAAAGTGTCTCCTAAAGCTTCGGAACTTGCATAGCTGTAAGTGTGTGTATTAGAGATGTTCCCATTGTGTTGGATATTTCTGGACTTCATTAAATACCAGCCACTCTGTAGCTGAGAACTTGTAAGGTAATTCAAGGTGTGAAATGTTTCTGAGGAACTGCTCCAAATTACAGGCAGTAAAACTGATGCTGGTTATTTGATAGCTGGAGTGAATCCTCTGCAGCCCCCGTCGTCCACATGACTGTTTATGGCTTTCATTTTCTGTTGGGATATAGTCCAGTGAACTCACATGCAACACCAGCTAGAAAAATCTACGTGTTCTTCAGCATGATACTGGGATGTATCAATACAGCTTCCCCATGCTGGGTCCTTAAAATTGCATTCATTGAACCACAAGTTTTATTTTGACCTTGGTCATTCTGTTCTTTATTTCTATTTTTGTTCAGTTTCTCCTAGGAAAATGTTATTAACAGCTCCTCCTTTTTTTTTTCTATTCTGTTGCTTCTTAGTGCTGTGTAGTAAATACAGATTAAATGACAATATTTACAGTTTCTGATGAGGCTTGTAAAGCTGAAGTTTATAATATTTTGTTAAGACTTCTGTTTATCAGTAAAACTGGAAAGAAAAGAGGAAAAATAGAAAAAGAAAATCTTCCCAGAATCCCACTTGGGGTCTCAGAATTTGCTTTCCTTTACGCTATTTTTAGCTGCTAACATTTATGCTTTTAACTCACTTGAAAAGGTCTGTCTTCTGTAGAAAGATTGTTATTAGGTTTACTTGGTTTTCTTATGTGGTTTTGTTAAAAAAAAAATAAATTAAAAAAAAAAAGAAAAGAAAAAAAAAATATAGGGAGACTAATGGTGGTCCAGATCTTTTTTGTTGATACAGAATTTTCTCATAGAATTTTCATTAATTTGAAAAATTAATGTATAAACCTGTTAACTGAAAATGAATATACATATCCATGTATTCTTGTATATATCCACATATTCTCTTCCTTTCTTGATTCAATGGGATTATACATTTTTTTGTGTTTTATATAATACAATGCAATTTTTCCTTTAATCTGTTGCACTTACAAAGGAAGTGCAGCACAGATGTGACCTGGAAGTATATAAAAGAGGATGTACAATAAATAAATAGAATAAATGAATGTTGCCTTGTCTTTTTCGAGGTGCCTGTAAAGTAGGCTCAGTGCAAGGAGGTGTTTGCATGGCAAAGTTCTGCTTTAATTATCCTTAGTCTTCACAGAGTGGCCTTTTCCAGTTCAGAACTGTCTCCCGACAGATCTGACTACTCTAGTTTTTATTATCTGTTTATTATTTTCTTTGTTTTGGTAATTTACATTCTCAAGGTATTTTACCAGATCTTGCCAAATGCTTAATGTTCATTAACATTTGGTTGTTTACCAGATGTTAATGAAATGGACAGAAACCGTTATTTTTTAAAATTATCCTATTCTGCCTACTTCTAGAAATAGTTTAGAGCAGACAGTCCAAGGCTGTTGTAGTTCAGTACTCAGACATCATTTGAGAATAGATAATAGCGTATATCCTGTATTTAGAATTTTTATACATGGGAACAGCAACAACAAAATCATTAGAATATTTTTTCAGTTCCTGTGAAAGGAGGTGTGTTCTGCACTATGGGTAAGAGGGGGAAAATAGCCTGTAGCTCTCTTGTCAGATTGAGGTTGATATGGTTGATATAGAAGCAAATCAATGTAGCCTACGGAATTCTACAGAGTTTTCCAGACTGTGGGAATGCTTTCTAAGTCTTATCCGTATGTATCTAATTGTTCAGTAGCTCTAGATTATTTTGTGCAGATTCATTCTGTGATGGCAGTTTTCTCCTTTAAATGCAATAGTTCCATCAATCTTGAGTTGTCCTTCCTGGTCCCTAGAGGACAAAGCTGTGACTTGAAGGACAGGGCAGAGATGAGCCCAGGCAGGCAGGAGGATCAGGATCAGGAGACTTCCTGGTACGGGAGGGCTCAGGTGAAGTCTGCAGTGTCCAAGACAAGCACACTGCTTGAAGAAGAGTTTTTTGATCACTTTCTTCCCTTCCTGTATTTTGTAAAAATATTGAAATAGTTGTTGGGATGGGAAATTGAACACCTCTCTTCTTCTATCCCAAATAAATGCCTTCACTGGTGGACTGTAGGGTGTGTTTATCTTTCTCTTTCCTGCAGAATCAGCCAAATAAAATTAATTTTAGCAGAAGAATTTATAAGAAAAAAAGAATTACACTGAGCCCAGTGTTGAGAGATTTCACTTGGAGTGCAGGAGGCAAAGTTCAAAGTTTTTCATCTGAGTCAGAAGTGAAATATGAGATTGAGTTATTTGTGCCCACAATTAATATTATGCTTTTTACTCATTCCCCTATCTCTGTGGGCTTTTTTTGTTTGTTTGTGTTTGTTTTTTTGTTTTTGTTTTCCAAAGCATCTTTTTGGTCACCATTTCATCCCTGTGCAAGATAAAGAAAAGTTTACAATGTCCAGGACTCCTTCCTCCTATAGCTCCCTCTGACAGGTTAATTGTTATTTTAATAGGCAGCACACATACAGCTGAGAGTTTTAGACAAATACAGATTTGCCAGAGGAAAGGCTGAAAACCAGGAAGTAGTATTGCAGCATCAGCTTGCTAGAATTTATTTAGTTGCACATGCTTAAAAATGGTTCTTTTTAGATTGAGCTGTGAGTGATATATGATGATTATTTGTGTCTCCATGGGATCTTTTAATTGCTGAGAACCTCAGCAGCTGGGAAAGTAGAAACTGGAGTACAGTTAATATTCCTTGTCATTCCATCCATTTACTCAAACTATGAGTAAAAAATATCCTGTGTGTACGATGTCAGTGTTCAGGTCTCAAAACAGTGCTTTATTTATAAAACACAGCAGAGTTCACATAATCTTTATTCACATTTTTCAGCCTGATTTGAAGAATTAAATGAAAGATGATAAGAAAGGAAGTTAATATTTTTAGAAGTAGCTGTTTCCTAGAGAAGTGTTTTCATTTCTGGATGGACTTTATAGTCTCATGTTCTGTTTCACAGAACTTCTGTTCCTGATGGATATATGCACCTTCCTTCTCTCCTGTGCTATCAGAGCTGTGATACTGAATTGGAAGAGCATTCTAGAACAGTATTTCCAGGTTTTACTCCTGCAGTCAGCTTTGAATTGAGTAAAAAGATGCCACAATATTTTGGAAATGAATGCTTAGCCTAGCCAATTTTTAAACCAGATATGATCACAAATGTCCCAGGAAATTAATAATTCCAGTATTATAGGGAATTAGTATATTGTAGAAAATCCTCGTGCTGCACAATAGTTTGTTTATTAAGCCATCTATTCTTTCTTTAGTATGAACACATTTTGGATAAGGACACTTTACTTGTCATTCCAGCATCCATCACTGTGGCTACTCCACTGCACTAATTCAAGATCAGCTTTATAAAATAAAAATATTTAACATACAAATCTGGAGCCCCCCCTCTCCCTTCACCATGAAGGACCACATGGCAAGAAATTTTTTCATGGATTTCAGTGCAGATTTTTCTTCCCACTTGTTCTTTAATGTGTCGAGGTTGTCATGGGTATAGGGTCTTCAAAGACACAAGAGCAGTTGTTGGTTGTAGTGAAGTTGTTTATTGCATGAAAACATCAGTCTTGAAGGCAAAGAGTTCACAGAATTAAAGTCCATGCTAAAAGCTTTCTGGCATTAAGTCCCAATGTTCTGAGTAACAGCAGCAGCAGCTCCTATACCTTCTTTCTTCTCCTTTTTTTTCCTCTTCTTTCTCCTTACACCCCAATACAGAGGGATTATATTTATAAATCATCCAATCAGCCAAAACTATGATTCTAAAACATTCTTCCTAAACCTATACTAGCTTAATTCTAATGTGTGAAAGTAGTGTCAGCTCTTACACAAACCCTACGTATATAATTGTATCTATTTACCAGATGGTTCTATCTATTCTATGTAGAAACACAAGCAATGTTCTGCTATGTTTTTGATATGTCTGGAGCTAAATTAATTTTTTGGAAGGGAACACTACTAACTTTAAACTAGGCTTTAGGACCTTTTACTAGCTAACACAGTCTCCTAGGGTACTTAATGTATTTCTACTTACTTAAAACTAAAACTTACACTCCTACTTCACATGTGTGTGGCTTAATATATTTTAATTTCTCTAAGGGCTCTGTTCAATCCCTACCTTCCTTTCTCTCTCTGAGGGCCTGAAAGAGGCTTCTACTTCATGCATTCCAACATTAATGTGAGGGTGATTTAAGGCAATGGCACATGCAGTACCATCAGCAGTCTGTTCTCTGATTATTTAATGCAGGCCAAGGCACACAAATTTCTGTGCAGCAGTACCTTGAGTGCCATCTGTGTCTCCTGGGGGTAAACTGGGAGCTGGGGGCACTTGGGATTGTGGCATTCCAACCTCCTGGATGCTGCGGCTGAGCTTTGTTTCCATCAGAGCCACACCTTGAGGCCTCAGGTGTTGTTTGTGCCACAGCAGCTTCTAATATTGAGTTAAAAATTTAACGAGTTTTAGTCCAGTCCTGGAGGTGTTCAGATTTCTGAACTCACTTGTGCAGTGACTACAGAGCTTATGCATCTGGAAATTTGAACTGCTGCAGAGGATCCACATCCTTAAGAAAGGAGCGGAGACCCTTTCTTAGTGGAGATGGGGAAGAAAACTTCAGCACCACCTTTTCACATCCAACCAGGCAGATTCTCATTAGGGTCCCCCTTTCTGTTTGAGCAGCAGATTCTCATTAGGGTCCCCCTTTCTGTTTGAGGAGCTTCCAGGTCTCCTGCCCGGGGCACTGTGCAGTGCTGCTGTTTGCTCCCTGGGACGCTGGGTGCTGCCTGTGGTGATCCCCCTCTAGGTGCCTTTGCTGTTCTGAACAGTATTTCTGTCCCAGCAGATCCACTCTGGGCTCCTTCTCCTCTCCCTCCATGGCACCACTGCTTTTGTGTGCCGGCCTTACGCAGAGTGTGAGGGGAAGGACTGCAGTGGGCTGAGATGGCCTCGTTCGAGGGGCTCAGAAAACATCCCCTGAGCAGGTGCCAGTAAGTTCTACAAGGAAAATCTTTTCCTGCTGCTAAAGTGCACTGATTCTGATGTTATTATTATTTGGAATTTGGTTCAGTCTGATTGTTCATTGAAAGGTTGATCATCTTGTAAGTGTATAAAAATTTTAATGCTGTGACATCACAGGCCTTGTAAAGCATGTTTAGCGATTTTTGCATACAGAAAGATCAGATGATGTTGATTTCTTTTGTTGTCTCACCTTTGCACTGTGAATGAAGGATCCTTGCCTCCCTGTAGAGAGGGAGGCAAGGATCCTGGTTCAGCATACCCTCAATGCACTTGGGGAAACAACCATGACTAAATGTTTTCCTGAATCAGAACCTTACTGAAATAATTACGAATTTTGTCTTACTGGAAGATAAATTATTTCCTGTTGTCTCTTCTCCATCCCTACAAGCTTGCCTCTTACCTCTAAACGTTGCCATCTGTCTTGCGTGTTTTCCTGAATTATGTTCACATTATCATTGATTTGCTCTTTGAGGCTAAACAAAGCAAAGTAGGGCAAATTGTATTGCTGCCTACATGCTTTAATCAATGGTTTTCTTCACATCCCTCAGCTCGTGAGGGACTGCAGTGGCTATGGATGAGCAGAGAATGGACCATTTTCAGTCATACAGATTTTGTGTTCAAAATGTTATGAGCCAGCACATGCCATCCCTGGGATGTGCTGTGTAGGGTGAGATCTTTAGCACAGAACTGCCTAGAAAATGTTAAGCCTTCTTCATGAGACTACACACTTTAGGATTAAAGGGTGAGTGCTCTGACATTCAGATATAAACCAGCTTTTCTTTTGAAGCAATATGTCTTTAACCCCCTCCCCCCATGTTTTAGTAGTAGACCAGTAATTGCAATGATTTTATTCTTTCTCACTACTCCCTCCAGTCATGCTCATTAAAATAAATTAATAAATTAGAAAAAGCAGAATGTAATGAAAAGAAAAAATGGCTTTGTAATTGTAGTGGTTTTGGTTCCCCAGTTTGAGATTTCCTGGCCAATGCACCAATGCATGTGGTGGGTTCAGTGCTGGCCAATCACCAGTGCACTCACTAAGATGTACTCACCCATTTCTTGCTGTGAGAGAGGACCAGGAGACAGGCAAAGCAGGCTCAAAACTTTAAAAGGGTATAAAGAAAAGTTTATTAACAGTAACTAACAGAAAGATTAGTAAGAATCAGAACAAAACCTTCAGGACACTTCTCCTCCCCCGACAACCTTTTCTTTCCCAATGACAATGTAAAGAAACAAAACCTAAAATTTGAGTCAGTTTACCACCTCTAGAAGAGTCTTCAGTTCACTTAAGGAGAGGAGTCCCTCTTGTAAATGTTATGGAGACTTCTCCACAAGAAACAGTTTTCTCGTGGCTCTCTTCACAAATAGCAGCTTCCTGGGGAAATCTGCAATTGTGAAATCCCTCCCATTTTCCACAAGCTTTTCCTGCAGATGTGTTTATCGGCCATGTCAACTTATGGGGTAGTGTTTTAAAAATGAGCTCTTCAAAGGCAAAGGTTCTCATTATCTATCTCTAAAATCATCTTTCATCTCTGGGAACAGAGGTCTTCTTGTCTCCCTGGGGGCACAGGGTCTTTGTCACTCTTCTCTCTCTCTGCTCAAACTTCCCATAGATCACAACTACTTTATCACCTGCTTACTTTGGCATGGAGGCATTTGCTTGATACCAGTTTGAATTTCTTTAACATGTGTTTTCCACAGAGGTGTGTACAGCTTTCCAGTGGCTGGAATCGTTGTATCACTTCTGTAAATGATACACATGCAAAACTGCCACAAAAATGAAGATCATTCTTCTTGGAATGACAGTTTAGTTTTGTATCCTTTGAGACTACACTAGTGAAAAAATGAGTCACCTGAGCTATCTCTGTTTTGCAGCTTTCTGGAATTAGAAGTGGTTCTGGACCTTGTGGTGTGCACGTTTGTGGGGCAGTCCTGAGCCCCAACACTGCAATTTTTTAGTTGCTGGTAAAAGAAATAATAAAAGAATTACAGTGAGAGTCCCAGAAGAAATGACAAAATGATTCTGAGGGGTGGGAAGTCGTACCATGGAACACAACTTGGCTTTTGGCACTTTCAAACCTGCTGTGTAATGGGAACTGAAGCATGAGGAGGATGGGAGCACTGGGAAATTTCTGTCTAACACAGGCTCCTGATGGGAAACAAAATGCTAATATGAACCTAAATTGTACATTTTGAAAAATAATTCCTGCAGCATAACATTCTTCTTTCTAGAATGTGCCAGGAAATTTATTAGAAAATTTTGGTTATTTAATGCTCTTAGGGTGAATTTTTACCTGTTAAGCTTTTCAGACACAGTTGACTAATTGATACTAAATCTTGCTAAAAGCCAAGATTTATCCTTATTTCCTGCTAATTTCAATTGAAAAGAGGCAGCTAAGTAGCTAAAGATAACAAACACCTTTTTCCATCTAGTATTCTGTGAAAATTACATGATAAAACCAAGGTTGTCATTGTTCTGGGAACTCTTCATAAGGTGTGCTTAAGAGACATATTTATTTTATTTTAAACTTCAAGCAAAATTAATTAAATTAACTGAAAAGCTTTGATAAAAAAAAATATCTCATTTTGATACCAGCAAAGTTACATGGAAGTATTGTAAAAATGCTAACATCAGAATGTTCATTGCATTAAAGGAAATTGATCATATATAGTGTGAATCCCATCTTTTGGCAGCTGTTACATTTTATTGGCTCAATGACCCTGAAGAATGTTTATTACTTAACTTCTCTTTTGCTGCCCCTCTTGTTCTTCCTGTTATTCTTCCACAAAGTGTTATTATCATGGTGCAGCAAAGACAGTTTCATGGCAGCAATGAAATTAATGTTATTCCTATTAATGAATGCTGTTTAAATCATTTTACTCAGTAATCGTTAGAACAGATGATTACATCATTCCACTTTGGAAAAATGTGGTAGGGCTCGCTGGTAAATGCAATAAGGTACCATCCATAAAATGGAAAAAGGCTTGTGCAGGGAGCTTGCAGGGAGCATACAGGGAGATTGTACAGTTCCCGCTGGATCTCGCCTGGCAGGATTTTACAAGGCTATGGAGGGGTTTGAGGTGTGGCATTCAGGATGATGTGTGTGTGCTGCTTGGTGTGGCTCAGGCTCACCAGAGTTACTGCTGGGAGAGAAGGGTTTGCTTTAACCAGAGGCATTCACTGGGAGCACTGCTCCAGCAGGGATAGTCCATATTCCCCTGGAAGCTGGACAGATTTACTTTTTTTTTGGGGGAAACTTTGCGGCACAAGGATGAACATCCAGTGGCACAGACAGGTGTAGGACTTTGCCACCTTTTCAACTTTAGCAGCAGAGCACTGACTGCAAAGAAACGTCATGCTCCCAGCACTTTGCTCTGATGTTCTATCCAATAATGCAGAGTTCTGGGGACAAAAGGAAGGCTCCCTTTCTCTGAACATCAGCTGTGTTGCCACCTTTTATTCCTGGCCCAGGAGTGTTCTGTGATGCAAAAGTATCCTCTAGTACAACCTGACCATTAGCAGTCATGGAAACCAAGCACTGAAGAGGGTCCAGCATTTGGGTATTCAGAAGGTACTGCTCAACTGCCACTGAACTACCACGAAACCAGTTTAATTAATGAGGATAATACAAGAAACTCAAATGAAGAGGCACAGCTAGGTGGAATACAGAGCGGCCTTAAATCAACAGCAGTCAGGCTGCATTATGAAGGAGTTGTGAGGTGCTGTTGTTCAAGGTCTGTCAAAGTTTCCTTAGCGAAATCCTGTTTTCAAGGATTTAAAACTAAGTGTAATAGCAACTTTAAAACTTGCAGCTTGAATATTGAGATTTAACCTACCATATCTGGGAAAATACAAGGATACTCAGGGAAGCAAGCATTTTTTTGAGATTTCATTTTATTTTGAGCTTGCCTCATTGTCTCTAGCCTTGATTTTGTAGGAAATGTAAGTCAACCAAGAGCTACAACTGAGAAAACATACCTCATAGTCTAAGAAAGAACTGATTTTCAGAATGAGATTTTGCAACTGACGTGCCTTATACAACTCTGTAAGAATTTGACTTCGTCTAAGTGGGAATATATAATCTTTAGTTAAGGGGCAAATAATTTTAAATAATTTATTACCAGCTTTTAAATGTCAAATTTTATAAGACCCCACAGAGATAAGGTCATGTACTCAGATATTTCCCAATCACTTGAAATATCAAATAATAAATCAGAGCATTTATTTTAAAAGATGGGGAAAATAAAAAAGAAACCCACCTGTTTTCAGTGGGGGTGTTTTGCTTTTGTTTGTTTGTTTTAAAGAAAAAACACATAATTTTTTTTGTTGAATTCATTAAGCATAAGCTTGAATTTCAGTTCAACTACTTATGCTTAGATTTGCATTCCAACTCCATACTTAGTATGAAACACACACTAGCACAAGATTTTTAGTGGGGCCTGTGTCACATATAGAAGTGTGTGCTCATTAAGGTGATCTGAAGGGGGCAGTGTCTGGAACTGCTTCTCTAATGAAATCCATAATGCTGTTTCAAGATTGATGTTACAGTGTCAGGATCACCTGAACAGTTGGAGTTCCTGGAGTTATGTGCTCTGAGTCCCCAGCTTTTGCCTTTATAGTAAGGACGAGCTAAAAGAAGTTAACAAGCACTAATATTAAAGTAATGTTTAAAGAATAGATTCCTTCATACTCTGTTTTACCACAGTGAACCCTGCTTTACTTGTTGGCTGCCTATTTATCAAGGTATTTATTTTAATAACACTAAATAAAATATGACAAAGGCTTATTTGTTTTGTAAACATTGGTAGAGCTTCAGAAGTCTGTCTGTAGTGTGAAGGAGTCCTGAGAGCAGTGCTGCTTAGGTTACGTTCATGTGAACTTCATGAATTGCAGTCTGGTTTCAAACAGATCCTACAGTGCACAGGATGGGAGGGCAGATCTGTGCTGTGGGGAGAAGAGTATCAGATTAAACATAAAGTGGCTTTTGTGATTTGTTTGAGCAAACTAGGTGACTCAAGCTAGTCACCTAGCTGATTCACAGAGGAAATTAAAAGTTTGTTCATATTTGCCCATCTGAGAGGAAGGTGACTGGGACAGAACATCTCTCCTATGCTTTCTTTGAGAACCCTTTTGCACTTCCTGGAAACCAGTGTCATACATTTCCCCTTGGAAAGGCACATTGGAATACACTGACATAGTAATGTTCATAAAGCAATATAAAGTTCTGACCTTAATAAACACCTCTAATTACTTATGGTTTTTGGACGGTTTTTTTGATCCTTATACTAAAAAATGAGGAGAAAAAAATGCATTTATGTTTTGTGGACTTATTAGGAACTTTGTGGCTTACTGGGCCAGGGAACAGCTCCCTAAATCCGCATCATGTCTGTCCACCCACAGTCTTCTGTCAGCCTGTAAACTGAAGCTGAAGGTCACATGTACGTGTTTCCATAGCCTCCCACTGGCCAGCAGACCTGGCAAAAATAATTCAGAGGGTTTTTGCAAGATCACTGCTTCGGGGTATAGAGAAATTGTACTAATCTGTTGAAACATTTCTTCTTATATAATTGCCTTTTTTTTTTCTTCCCTTTCTGAATTTGTCCCAGTAGAGAGCATGTGCTTTAGTCCCCCCTTGATTTTTCTTTTTATAGAAAAAATGTCAGCAGGACACCATTTGCAATTCCCCTTGGTGGCAAAGACAACTTCTGGGCATCAAAGTCATTTTCTTACACATGGATTAACAGGACATTGCGTTTCTGATGCATTTGCAATAGATTTTAATGTGTGGTGGCTCTTTGTGTTGAGATGGTTGTCTCTTCACATTTGTGTGTGTAACTGTGACCTCAGTGACAGCTCCTGGGTCCCCTGCTGTGGTAAATACTGGATCACAGAATGGACACAGCTTCCAATTTCCTGCATTCTGGATATTACCCTTGAAATTTCTAACAACTTTCAGATAAACAATGAATTAATTATTACACTGATCTACTTATCTGCTCTCAAGTATAACATATCCATTTGAATACTCCTCTGAACTTGAAAGGCAGCCAGTAGCTCTGTTTTCTGTCTCAGCTCATTAGTGACCTTGCTTGTTTACAGTTGCAGTTTAATTCCCCAGAACTCATTTAGGGTGCAGCCTGCTGTTAGTGCCCCTGTAGTTACTGGAGTTTGAAGTGTCTTTCAGACGTGGCATTTAAGATTTAACACCATGCTATATAAATATATATATATAAATATATAGAATAGCTTTCCCTATGGCAAATGATTGGAAGTCTGCCCTTGCTACACTGGCAACAACTGGGAAAATCTGATTGGGTTTATTAGAGGAAAGTCTAATGTTTCAAATTCCAAGAGGGCACTGTGCATGCTACAGAGCCTTTAGTGTTTGAGATCTGTCACAACCAGAGAGGATTACATCCTTTGTACCTCTACAGATTGATGGGACCTGGATAACCTAGATAAGATGTTCACCTTTTAATTTGGCTGAAAGGAATGATTTAGTTTGCATTTCTAGCTCCAGATTTTAAATCTGTCTCTCCTTTTTGATATAAAACAGAAGAATAAAGCAAACATATTTTTAATGGACCACATCCATAAGCTGCTTACTGCTCCAAGCTACAGAGATAAGCAAACTGCAGGGAATGCCAGCAAGATGACATTACATGAGGAATAATCCAAGTATATACCTCATTCTTCCATGCTGAGGGAAGCACCGTTGAAGCAACTGCATGTTAATTTGGTTAAATGTGGTGAATTCCACCTTTGTACTACGGTGTCTAACAAAAATTAGGCCTAACCTTTATTAATGGCAAATGTTTTCTTTTACAGACTTCCTAAATTAAGTAGGCCTTGCTGTGGAAATGAAGTACTCCGTAAGCAGAATGTATAAGCAGAGCAAAAAGATAGAGACCCTCATGGAAGCTGCTAAACAACTTTTCCATCCTGCATCAATGAGTGCTCTCATACACGAGTATTCTCTTTTTATTGTAGTAATCACTTATTGAACAAAACCCCTTTTTTCACAGGAACAGTTCTTTCTGCATTTTTCTCAATTTTGGTCTGTTTGCCACTAGTAATTTGTGATGCACAGGTTTGGGAAGAAATGGTACTCATCAGTTAGATTTTCTCAAAGTTCAAAACTAAAATGTTCAAAGCAGCTCCTTAGAATTACAAAGAAAAAAAATACCTTATTTTTTTCCTGCCATAAATGACAGGTTTTAACAGGTACTTTAAGAGTAAAAGTACACAATATTTTCTCTAGTAGAGCTTGGTTATTCCGTTGTCTTCAGCTGTGGGAAGTTGCCTTTTAGATAAAGAAATAAAACAATAAACTGAGACGTAGCAAATTAGCATTTGGAAGCCAAAACTCCATGTATTGTAACAGTGGTAGCAGAAAAAGATAAAAGCAAAATTTTTACTGAGAGGGTTTTGTAGTGGAGCCTCCATTTGTGAATCATTACAATCAGTACTGCTTGATGACTCCATGTATTCAGAACAGCAAAATCACACACACACACAAAAAACCCCAACACCAAACCAAACAGTTTGTTACAGCATTGTGATAGTTTATCCCTGTCAAGTCTCAGAATGTGACGGAATAAATGGATTTCAGATAACTCATGAAGCCTGCAGCATCCCAGGACAGTGGGCTAATTAGCTCGTGTGAGAGAATCCAAACTGACCAGACAAAAATATCTGTCGTTCATTCCTTATAATAACTTTGTTGTGTTTTGCCAGCCTGGCTTAACACCACAACACTGGTGAATTGCAGCTCAGCTAGGGAAAGGTGTTTCTGTTTGTTTTGTCCTCAAGCAGAGAAATCCCCAGTCCCTACTTGAATCACTCCAGAATTTGATGGCATTTCAGATGGCTGTGAGAAGGGGATGATGAAAGGCTGACAGAAGTATGTGGAGCATTCAGCTGTACAACACTCTGTGATAGGATGCATAAACAGACAGAAAGTGGTTTGGGAGAGTACAGTTCCCCAGAGGATTCTGTTTGGAACGTATCGCCTTATTCCAGCTCTCTTAGCGTTTACTTCTTTTCTGTCCAAATACACGTAAAAAATATCTGAAGCTCAGCTTCTGTTTTTCCTTCCTGTTCTTAGCATGTGCTGTGTAGCAGAGAGGGGCAGGCTGGGGAACAGCAGCAGGGTGTATTCCCCGAGAAAAGTGGAGACACATCCCATTGTTCTGGGCTCACACAGGCATGAGAGTCACTTCTGCTGTCATCCACTGTCCCAGGCAGCCCAGACACATTGGGCAGATGCAGGGTGGGAAGTCCAGAAAGCAGAACTGGGAGTATTGTTGCCATGGTACTTCTATTCTTCAATTTCTAGTATGAATCATTAAACTTAGGAATTGCACAAAATGGCAGAGGGATAAAAGGTTGATAGGGGCAATGTCTATTCTTGGGTTCCATTAGTATCTTCAGATAAATGGCCCTGGTCAGTAGGAAGTAAAGGACAGACTAATGCTGGGCACTTGTAAACACTGAGGGCTTCAAGGCAATTGCCTTTCTTTGTGATACCAAGTGTTGTCTGCTAAACTCTGCTGCTGAGGCTGTCTCTGCATGAAGAAGAGGGAAAAATTCTCCTCCAGACTCCCCTTTTCTTTTCAGATGCAGTAACTATTAGAATTCTGGTGGGGCTGGAGGAAACTCATTAATTTGGGTGTTCAGATGCCAGTTTGAGAGAGATACATCTTTCTATCTTTGAACCTCTTCATTCTCTGTGTTCCATGCAGCTGATTTTCCAGTTTTTGCTCTGGAAAATCCCTTTGTCAGCATTGTAGATCATCCTGCAGCTCATTAAATGCTTTACTCTGCAGTAACCCCAGCCTGGTCCAGATACCAAAATTTGACCAAACTCTGTAATCCAGATACATTCCTTGAACTACTGATAAACAGAACCCCAAGTGTAGAAAATTTGCATACAAAATCTGGTCTTCTGTCTCTGTAGCTAAGGCACCCATCAATCAGGATTTTCCTGCATGAATTAGGGCAGATCAGGAAACCTGAAATATTTAATGAAGAATTTACACTTTGAAAAAAAAAAAAAAGGCAAAATAAATACATTAATAGCACGGTGATCTACTGTACACCTGCTTGATACAAAAATGATGTCTAGTCTGGAGATGAAATATGATTGAATCTACCTAGTTTGTGGAAAATATCTGGCCTTATTTAAGAAGTTCTCTGAACTGTTGCTGCTTCTAACTGCACTATCAGACACTCTAATAGCCAATCACCCTCTCTCTTCAAGGGGGAATTCTGACAGTATTTGCTCCAGAAATAGCCTGTGAATATTCTATTCTCTGAATTCCTATGCCTGAAGGAACAGAAGTATTGTCTTGCCATTTTCAAACCTATTGCGGCATTTTTGATATTTGTTTTTCTCATGGACATATATTGCAAGCTTCCTGTTGTAAACAGTAATTTCAAAACTGCTTTGTTTGCTTTTAAGTGGGTTTGTCTGATCTCTACTGTGCCTGAAGGCTTGGAGGGCTTAGGATTCTTCTAATGTAATTTGTAGAAATAAAAGTGCTTCAGTCTCTATTCAATTAACACAGACTGGCTAAGACAGTTAAACTATTTTTTTCTTTTGAATTGAAAACCTCTAATTTCGTCCAAGAGTTTAAAAAATAGGTCCTGTTGTATTTTGGTGTGATTTACAGTAAGTTTATCCAGGCTGTAAAATATACCCTTCTATTCCCTCTATTGTGATGCTTTTTCTTCCCCTTAATGCAATATAAAAATTCTATTACTTTTCTCCGTGTCTATAAAACTCATAATCTGTGTAACCTTGCTGGTTTTTTGCCGTTTCATTCACAGCTCTTCCCCTTGTTCTGTTGTAGATTGTTTTCAGTCAAGGAAATGTCCTTTCTAAAATGGCCCTGGATTAAACCAGGCTTCAGCCATGCCAAAATATAAAGGAAAAGATGGATTTTATTCCCAGAAGCTTTTCAGCAGACCTGTACTTCTACACTGCATGATGTTAAAGACTGAAGGAACATCTCCTTTGGAATTAAAGGTCATCTGTTATTCTCACACTGCTGCCAGAATTTCCAAATGGTCAAAAGATCACAAGCTCTAGCTGAGCGTGGCTCCGTTGATTCTTTAAGTAATCTTGGTGTCAAAGAAATAAGATACATTTTGAGTCTCTAAATTCTCTGTTACCATCCTGGTTTTCTTTTCCCCTGAAATGCTGCCACCTTCTGTTTTGTGGTTTTGGGAGAGGGCATGTGAATAAATCAGACAAAATCCCTCACTATCTCAGGACGTAACTGAAAAGTAAAAATCTAAATGAACACCTACCCAAACATAGCCTAATTTTTTCCATTTGAATTCCATTCATCCAGCCTGACATGATTAAAATGGAAAACCATTTAGCACGTGGAAATTTCAAATGTTGAGGTTGTCTTTTCTTTCTGCAGTATATAATGAAATTAAGGGCTTGCATTTTGACAGTCTGTGTCAAAGCATACATCTATAGTCTGAATGAAAAGAAAAAATATTACAAAAGTTACTGAAAGAGAAAATACTGGTTTGTCTTAGGTATCAGGGATGAATGAGCAACGTCTAAAGTTATGCCTTTGAGGGAATACAGGTGGATGCTGTGAGGACATTTTTGGTGCTGATGTGTTGGGGGTTGGGGTTTTTTTCTGTTCTTTCCTTGTTACTTATGGAACTTTTTCCCATTGAGTTGGTAAGGGGAGGGGTTTTACATTCTGCATTCCAAGGGAGGCTTCTACCTTCCCTAGCAGACACCTGTTTTGTAAACTGAGACATGATGATAACATGGTTTAACATTTATTTACTCATTAATTAATTAATTAAATCATTCATTCATTCATTCATTGCTACAAACCCTACGCTGGATGTTTTTCTTTCCTAGTTTGAGGTTTGTTCCAACCTTCTCCTAATCTGCACCTTGAAGCCTTTGCAATCACAGTCTGAACTTGCTTGCTTTCACTTTTTTACTTCCTTCCTAATCACCTCTGCCTGGAGAAATAATTCTCTGCCTCATATCAAAGCTCCATTGTCTGTATTGCAGACTATGGTATTATATTGTATTTTATCTGCCTTTCTCATGCACAAAAAAAATTTTCTTTCTTGCTTTAGCACCATTCAGCTTTGCCTGTCAGGGATATGGATCAAGTGCTACTCAGATTAAATTTAGCGCTCTCAGGAATGAGTTGTCCTCTCAAATCTGCTGCCAGCAAAACATCTTGTGTTGCAATCCTACCATCCTGTTATTCAAGTATTGTTTTATTAGACATTAACACTTTTCAAGCAAGGCTGATTCATCAAGAGTTATCTCGAGCAAATACTGCAGAAGGCAAGCCTGTAGTAAATAATCATAGAGAAGAAAACTGTTCTCCAGTCAACACGATTAAAGTTACAAATAACTGTTACTGAGAATCCGTAACTCAGGATCTCTCCTCCTGTCCTCTGTCTCCTCCTGTCCATCATGTCTCTTCCTGTTCCAGTATATTCTTAAAGGAATGTGGCAATTTGGATCCACCTTCAGCACATAAATAAATATCTGAAGTACATCTCTGCTCACTATCGCCTACAGTCAATCACTGTATTCTGCATGTTCACCCGTTATTTAATTTAATTACCTTTTTAATAGCCTCTCTATGCAGAAAGAGGAAATTACACTATCAAAGGAAAAACAAAGCCTACTTGGACATAAGTTATTGTCTAATGAAGAAAAAAGCATCTCAAGCTGTAACAGAAGCAGTCTTAGACACGTGTGTTTGGGAGATGCAGGAGAAAATAAACCAAGTTTTGTGAAGACTTCCTCTGCTTACACTCCATCCACAATCAATGACAGCAACAACTGAGAAGGGAGCAAGCCAGTTTACCATGGAGTAAATAAAGCAAACAAATCGCTGATTTACTGAAAGACAAAGGGAACTAGAAATTGTGCATCTGAAACACTGATCTGAGGCAGGATGTAATCTCTTACTTCCAGGACTCCTATCAGCAGCAGAGAGTTCAAAGTCAAGTCCCTTCTCCATAATATTTAATATGGTCACATTCCAATTCCTCGTCCAGCTCATAATGGCCTGCAGGAAAGCTGTTTTGAGCTTTGCAAGCCCTGTGCAACATTAAAGGAGGAGCTATAACTTTCTCCCATCAAATGTCCAAGGGTTACATCTTGCATTTTCCAGGTCTAAGAGCTGAGATAGTTAGACAAACACCATTTTAAATGCTTGGGTCTATCTTCCTGCAAATGCCCAGTGTCAAATAAAGCCTTTTGTGTGCCTTTACTAACGATGGCAAAATCTGTCAGCTGTCTTCATTAACAGACTTATAAAATTTTTATCTTGAGCAAGAATCAAAAGATTATCTAGAAAGTGATGAGCATAAAATTTTTCTGAATGGAAATTCTTTCTTTATGAATCCATAGAATGTTCAGGCACTGGAGTGAAGCGATTGAGAGACAGCAGTGTCTTGCTTTGACACACTCGAACAGACCCCACTTGAAGCCAGAGTGGGAAGATAACATACTCATACAGCAGGAAACAGGATGTTCCAGGACAGATGAGTGAATAAAAGAGGGGAAAAGGCATGTACTGACAGCTGACCTCAGATACCATAATCTCAATAGGGTAATGAGTAAATGCTATGGTAGCAGATCAGTGGAGAGTCTGAAGGAATAAAACAAAATGAATCCAGCCTTGATGCCACCAACATGCTGTGGTTATTTTCTGAACAACCCAACCATCATTAAAGTGCTCTTCAGGACTCAGAGGTAAAAAGGGATGTTTTTTTTCTGACAGCAGCAGCAGCAGAGAAGCTAAAAGATGAACTGTTTATAAACACTGCTGCTTTCATGTCATGGCTTTCAACAGTATTTCACTGTTTTAGGCATGATTCCCCCTTGTGCAGTATGTTCCTGGAAGTGCATCACACTGTGCTCAGCTGGCAGGGGACTGTGATCTTGCTCAGGGATGGTACAGGACCAGCCTGGCACAGGTTAAGCTAGAGGTGAAAATCCACACACTCAGCTGTGCTATTTCTCCACACTCACTCCATTCTGAGGGCCTTTCCCTGACATCCTCAAGTGGATGGTTCTGTTGGGCAGAGGCCTCCTGGCAGGGAAATAAAGAGGGACCATGAAGCCAAACCCTAGAGGAAATAATGGCAGCTGGAGAGGAGCAATGCTCAGCTCATTCTTTGGGATTGTGTCACCTACCTGTACTCTGCAGGTGAATGCATCACACAGACCAAACACACCTTTACTCTAAATGGCATTATCACTTCTGTGGGGGACACAGCATTTGTGGCCCTTGGTTAAAAACAGAGTGAAAAGACTCTGGATTGGTAATTGGAAAGCTAAAACTCTGCAGACAGACATTGTACATAAAATAAAGCCTGAATAAGACAATAGACTAAAACCTATCAAAAGCTGTTAGAATAAACACACAAGCATTCTTTTGGTATTCCAAGACCCAAAAACTTTTTAATTTTTTTAATTTTAAAGACCCAAAAACTCCAGGAAAGAGGGGGTCTCCTGCACACAATCGCAGCACAACATTTATTTCTAAACCTGAGGATGAGAGCTGTATTCAGGGTTACTCAAAACGTGACAAATTAGAATTAGAAAGATAATGCATGTAATTCTTCCCACTGGAGTGGCAGTAACAGCTATATTTAAGGCTGAAGACTGAAATGTATACAGTAGCTGGAAAGTGCTTTTGTTGTGAATAGTGACTGCTGGGGAGAAAGACTTCAGGCTTAGTACCTATAATGCTGCAAAATTTATCATGAAAGGGTGTAGGTTCCTCCATAAAAGCTACATTTTCAGACTGATCAAAGTTTTTTACATAAGTTTTAGCTCATATATATAAGTAATCCAATAGCTGTCATTTATTTGAAAAGAGAATGAAAATAGTACTAGATTTTGTTCCTTTATAAATATTTTTTTAACATTTAAATGAAACAGAATCTTATCCTATTTCTCTACACAAAGGAATAGTGACACAATTTCCAAGCATGTATAAAGATGATTTCCAGCTGTTTCTCATCTGCTATTTGAAGTCAAACCACTAATTCCCTAGGTGCAAGATAAACTTAGTAAAAAAGGTTAAGGCTTGAAATCTTGGAGATGGTGCAATGCTAGAACTAGGTCTGAAAAAAAAGGCAGGTTTTCCATGTAAATCAAAAAGAAGAGAATCAAATATATTTAAAGGAAATGTATCAGATATGTAAATTCCCTGAAATTAGTGGAAAACTCAAATGAGCAGGAAATCAGTAGACTGCTTAGTGAATTAAGTTCTGTTTTCTTATTTACTTTTCCTAATTAAAGCTAAAATAGTAACTTGCATTCTGTGAATTTCTAGCTGTATAATTACTAGGAAATAATAATTGAATCTTTGAAAAAATTGTGGAATAAAGAATCTTTGAGAAAAAAAGTATCAATTTTTTAGTTATTCAAAATGAAAATCCCTTTCTATTAGAATTATCCTGCAATTACTTCTGAATCTTTCTTCCTTTCAAATGCCTAATAAACACAGAGTGAAGTACTCCAAAAGAATACATCCTTACCAAAACTATGTGCTATGTCCAAGATGATGAAAAAATTAGAGTGTTGCTACATTTATGTTCCACTTCAGTTCATCAGTAATTCAAATGCTTCCATCAATGTCAAAGGACCAATTAAGCCAGCTTCAGACAGTTTAATTGACCCCCTCACACACTCCTGTGAAAGAAAAGGACACATCCAAACATCTGAGCAGGAGTTAAGAAGCAGAGTCCCCAACGAGAGTGATGCCTTTGTGCTGAGGGACACCTAGTTAATGGTTCCAGGAGGGCAATAATTACGCTGTATTAACTTTGAGGAGAAATTGATGGTAAATCTATACATGGATGGGATAGGTGGGTCCAGCACACTCAGCGGGTGCAGTCGATAGCATCCAGCTCCTGGCTGACGGCTGCTTGTTGGAGCGTGAGGCCGCTCTGCCCATGAGTGGATAGATACACAACCAGCTTCTCCAAGCTGAAAATGGTGGAACTTCTGCTTTGGACGGGGAGGTTTGTGCAGGGATCCAGCTGCTACCATGTATTTCAGAGAACAGCTATTACCTCAGGCACCCCCAAATATGTCCAAATTGCACATACTGTCATCAGAGCTGCTTGTGACCGAGGCTGAGAGATGAATGGCAGCAAAGGTGCACAGCACAGGACAAAAAGACAATTATCTTCAGCAAAATTAGGGATGCACCCAAGCTTAGCAGTTATCAGTATAATCCTGCATGTAAATACACCAACTCTTCCACTGCATGCTGCTATAGGAATCAATAGAACCACTCTGGAAGTACTTTTTCATTCTTACTTGATGCTTATATGGACAAAAACTGGACTTCACTATTTCATTGCTACCGCCTTCATATTGTTTTTAAACATCCTCACTATAACTAATCACAAAGACCCTGAAACTCTTCAATTATTTAAACTATCAGAGAAGTGACCTTAAGCTGTAGTCCCAAAGTGAAACACTTGTTTTTTAAAGTCTATTTGTGTATCCACTGAAGTGAAGCACTTATTTTATAAAGTCTATGTATGTGCACCCACTAAAAAGTGTCTGATAACAAAAAAAATAAATTGATAAAAGGAGCAAGATAAAAGTGAAAAAAACCTTAACTGATTTTTATAATATTACAGTTTAGATTGAAATCCTCAATGTAAGGAAATTGATGGAAAAGATTGACATTGCTGCTTCAGATCTGCTGATTTGAATATTCTCTGTTTTTTTTTTTTTTTTTTGGGGGGGGTTTTTTTTTTTTGTTTTTTTTTTTTTTTTTTTTTGGTGGGGTTTTTTTTTTGTTGTTTGTTTGTTTTTTGTTTTTTGTGGGGGTTTTTGTTTGTTTGTTTGGTTGGTTTTTTTTTAAGGTATTGTGGGAATGCAGCCAGCTAGGATGAGCAGTGGTTTAGCCTCAGTAGCACATACAGGAGGCATCAACCTGAGACCACGGGAAGTGGGATGCTGAAAGGGAGATACCTGGTCGGGTCATGGCGAGAAGAGTGTGCTCATGGGAGTCAGTGTGTTAATGGATGTTGATGGAACTATTCTAAATTAGGTCATGTTTCTGGCTCTTGTTCTCAGTTCAGAACCTGTCACGTTCAAGGTCGTGTTCTGAGCTTGCGTTGGTGATTGGACCCTCACCCTCAGAATACCCCTGTATCTTGTTATGTTCCCCAGGCCCCCCTGTCTTTGGATCTTGCTCCTCAGATGATGAGGTTTCTATGTTTGTTATTTTGCTATTAAAGTTCTTTATTTTTGGGCAAGTTCATCACACCCATTCCTCTATCTTATGCTGTGCTTGCCCTGCCCGAGCTGGACTAGGGATCCCTGCAAGCCAGAATACAACAGGATATTTTTTACCTATTGGTGCAGACAAGATAAACCTCACATATTAGGTTCTTTTTTTGTTCTGATGCTTCAGGTCCCAGTACGAGTTAGGAAACCTGTGAGGTATTGATGTATGGCAATTTCTACCCTGTGTGAAATGTTACCAAGGATGTGGAGCTCTTGGATAGCATGGAATTCAGAAATGTGGCCTGAAAAGCAAATCTGAGCAAACTCCTATTGTTCTACCTTGTCTCGTCAGAGCACAGCATTTCTCACAGAATCCCATTAACAAAATCCCCATAACAGCATGAAACACAACATGCCACACTGCTGGGAATGCTCTTCCAGCTTCCTGCATGTACAGGCTGTAAAACTCCTTGGGTCCTTGCAACCAAACTCCTGCTTCATCTTTTCTGTGTGGATACCTGAAGATGAGAAGGATGACTGGCTACTTAGGACTGGGAATTCATTTTATTATTTTTTTTCCCCTACAGCTATTTCTTTTCAAGATTCTGCTCTTAATAAAAAGCCACCTCAGAGACACCTTACGCACTGTGAAGGCTCTAAAGAAAGTGAATGGAAAGGGATCAGGTGTGCAGAGGGCTGGGCAGCTCAGGGCTCCCATCCCAGGAAATCTGGCATTATTCTCTTGGGCAGCTCTGAAAGCATCCAGTGAGGGAACTGCACAGACTTCCTACAGGAGAAGTGTCAGGCATGTTTCAGTGTGTAGGCTATCCCAGATCCAACATTTCTGTGGCTGCTCTTTGCTTTGTCTGCAAGAATCAGTTTCAAAAGTCAAATATTTGAGCTTTGTGCAGGTAGTAATATTATTGTAGGTAATATGAATTTACACAACCTGCGTTATTATCAGGGTTTTAACTCCTACGTATTTTTAAAAAAACAGGACATAAAAATGCTATGCATCCAATAAAAATCAAGTCAGGCCAATTTTTAAGTAGTCTGGTGAAAATTGAGGCCAAGATGCCATCTGATAGCAATTTGTACATCTGATGGCAATTTATTTATTCTGCCTATTACCCTGATCATAATACATGGAATTCATTTTGCTTTCTACTATGAATTGGCCAGGGCAGGACCGACCAGAAGAGCAATTACAGTAACTTGTTATAATTAGTGCATTGAGGAAAGAAAACTAAGTCTAGAGGTTTGGTTCAGGCTAAAAGACAATACTTCCTTCTCTTGCCTGAAGGGGGAGGCATAATTGTCAGGAAAAGACAAAAATAAAAGACAAAAATAACAAGCCATCCTTTTGAAAAGCCCTGACAATAAAGCAAGTGAGAGTCCCACGGGGAGCTGTGCACCAAGAGAGAAGGGAAGATGCATGGCACTGTGCCCTGCTTTGCCCCCAGGGCATGAGGAGAACATTCTTCATCTTTTCTTTGCCCGCCTGAGACCAATGTCTCCTATAAGCTTCCAAATGAAGATGAATTAGATAGGTCCTGAGTCTATGAGTTTGTGTTCCAACAGTTTCTCTGTTCTTTCCTGTTCCAGTCAAAGCCCACCAGTTCTGTCCCTTCACCAATTCCTGTAACATTCCTACAGATTTTTGTGTGTTTGCAGACATTTCTTACAACTGTGTGTTTATACACCCCACCCATGGGCCAAAAGCAGCAATGCCATGGAGCTGCATCAATGAACTCCCCTTGGAATAATCCTGGTGTGTTTTCACAGATCAGACTGGACAAGAATTCACTTGCACTGGAAAGCAGGAACAGGTAATAAGGACTCAGCTGGACCCACCATGTGGCAGGGCTTCTAATCCAGCAAGCAGACCAGCACTCTGGAGTTAGTTACTTCTGCTTCTGAAGCTGAGTCTCCTCAAAAGCAATAAGGAAAAAATGCCCTGGAAGTGACTGAAGGATATTTATCAAGTTATTTATGAGCATGAGAGAAAGGTGCCTTGTTCCTGCTGCCTCTTCATTTGCCAGTGTCATTTTTGGAAGTGCTATAGGCCTTTGCAGCAACCTGGCTCAGAAGAAGTGGTTATACAAATATGGAGGGGCTCTCCCCATGTGTGAGAAGCTGCATGTCTTTGAAAGACACTGATATTTCAATATAATAAATTGCTGGTTCACATTTACAGAGTATTAATTACAGGTACCCTGTATTTGCTGACTGTGCATTACAGAAGTATCTAGGCTTGCAGATTTACAGCCTAGCAAACATATTCATGTCTAAGGGTAGGCAGAAAGGAGACACCTCTTTCGTGGCTGAAAACACGAAGGCTGTCCTCCATTTCCAAGCTCTCTAGAGAGGAAAGAGCAAGCCCATGTGTACACACCCTTGGCATAAAAAGTGTTAATTGCTGGCTCTGTGCCTTGAAGGGCAGAAGATTAAAAATGCATCACCATCACTGTTTTACTGGAGATAGCACACAGTAAAAGGTCAGAGAGAAAAAAGCTGGGAGTTTCCAGCAGCCAGTTGATTTTCCTGCATCCTAAAATATTTGCATACTGTAAAATACTATATGAAGAGACATAGCCTATGAACAAGTGCCACTTCTCTTTCCCTGGCTAGCTGATGTTGAGAGTGGGGGGCGGCAGTTTTTCCCCCTGGAGCTCCGTGGAATCCCAGTTGATTCGGCGCAGTATAAAACACAGGCAGCGCACAGGGGTCCCAGGGAAACTTTATTTGATGGTGTTTCTTCCCCTCTTTCTTCCTGGGCCCTGATTAAGGGGCCAACAAAGACTTATATCTCAGGGGAAAGGCAGGGGCAACCCAACTTCCAACAAATCAGGAGAGTTGGGAGTAAAAACCTAGGTGGGGAATACCAGTAGTGAACCAATAAACTTCCAAGGAAGAAAAACAGTTTTAGGAAACGGGTAAAGTTTGGAGAAATAGAAACTAGAAACTAGCTGACGACATCTCTGGGAAAAGGGTGGAGACAAAAGAAAAACCAGCACCAAGGAAAACTACTAAATCACAAATCAAACCATAGACCTACTAATAAAACAAAAAGCACGATACAACAAACAAGGTGAAGGAATTATTGAAATGTTCATAATACCACAGTAGAAACCTGTGTAATCTTTTTATAGTAGTTTTCATGGTGTATGTTAATTATTTAGGAGAATGAGTTCCCTGCCTAACAGAAATACTTAAATAAAGAGATGACAAAGAAAGAAGGAGCACAGCAGTATCTTCAAAATATTCTTTTGCAAAATGTTTTCTAAGCATATTTTTGATAGAAAAAAGTAAAAGCAGACCCTGTGTTTTTCCTACAGCATGTTTGGAAAAAAACACTTAAACTATATTCTTATATTCCAGCCTCTCTGCAGAAATCCAGGAGAGACAATTGGCAGATTGCTACAAACAATATCTTGTTCCATACACAGTTTTTCACCACTGCCGAACAGAGCGCTTTGAAATCCGTCATTAGCGGGGGGCCTCTGTTCTTTCTCAGTCTAATATCTGACTTGTTTTACACAAGCTTTTTCAGTGTCATTCCCAACGGCTTCTGACTCCCCAAAGCAGCGTCTCCAATACCCCTCCTTCTGGAAAATGAATGCTCTCCTACCTCAGAGAGCAGTAACAAAGAGACAAGAACATGCTTTCTTCAGGATTTTTGATAACTCCGTTCTGTAGTGTCTGCCTTCATTTTCTTTCATTATGGTATTCATCAGAGCTTTGGGAAACTACTCAAAATGATTCTTTGAGGCTTTTTCCCCCACAAAAATGGTTGCTATTTCACGCAATTTTACCTCTCCTCAGTTCCACTTTTCCCTAAGATTTGACAAAATTGCCTTCTTATTTTTTGTGACAAAACCAGCAAAATGGCAAAATCAGATTCTTTGTCTTGGTTTGGAATGAATAGATGTTGATCTAATTCTACTGGAAAGCAACCATTCTAGTAGTAACTTAACAATTTAAATATATAAAACCTCATAAAATTTCTTAATAACATGGAGATCCTTTGTCTTCTTGTACATCCTTTAAAACAGTAAATATTTTTGCCTCTTTAGGAAAATATTTTTGTGTTTTAAGAGTTATTGAGTCTCTCTGTGTTCACAGTTTTTTCTTAGTTTCAGAATATCTAGTTCCACATATTTTGTATAAGATATAAATTGCAGTGCAGCCTGGTATAATCCAAGTCCAGGAGGGCTCGTTGTGTATTTCAACTAAGATGTCTTTCCAAGAAATTATGTTTTTAAATAATGAACATGCTCACATCACACCTTGCTGCAGAACATTGCAATATTTATTTTCTCTGAATCTTTTGCTCAGCTCTGCATTATTCCCCCCCCCCCCCCAGTTTCCTGTTAATTATTTTATTTCTGCCCTGATAGTGAGGTGAGTCTTGTCAACACACCTAAAAATTTGATTATCCTCTCTCAGTTCTCAGTGCCTGTAAAGTGCCGTAATATTGCTTTTCTAAGTTGAGATGTTTCCTCCCAGCGATGTAGAATGTCAGCCAAATGTGCATGGAGGATGAATGCCAGGTTAAAAGTGACCACTTCAAGCATTCACATGTCAGGTGCTCTAATCTTAAGTTTTAATAGATCTTGCTGTCTGCTTACCTGGGCTGAACTTCCTCAGTCTGTCAGTGAGGATGATACAGAAACACTGTGGAAAACCTTCCTGAAGGCAAGAGGAACGATGTTCACCCCTCTCCTCTTGCCTGCACTTAGGGAATGAGAGAGGTGACCCTGCAGAGAAAGTTCAAGTGCCTTCTGTGACCAAGGAAATACCTCAAATCTTGAATATTGATTGGAATGTTCAATCAATCCTTCCTTTCTTCCTAAAATGAATTGCATCTAGCTAATGAATGGTGGTGGTGTTGTTTGTTTATTGAAATTAGTTCATTTTTCCCATGCAATGTTGATATTTTAAACCAAGGACTGATACTTAAAAGTCTGCCTTTAACCCAGCCCTAAATATTTTTATAGTGTAACCACTGTGTGTACAGTCTGTGTGAAAACTTGAGGCATTTTTTTAAGAAGGTGAAAAAAGGGGTTAAGAGAACCATATTTGGTTCATAATTTGAGTAAAATTCTGTGTAGTAAGTAGGATGAGAGACTAGATGAAAACCTAACAGCTGCTTTCTCTACTGTAGAACAACACTCGTGGCAAACTTTGGTCTGTATTTCTGTTAGCTTTTCCTTTCTCTCTTCATCTTTATTTTCTGTTGCCTTGCACAGCATATGACTGTGGCAGCCTTTTCTGTTCCACTTACCCTGAACATTTGCATCCTGCACAATCAGCAGGGGCAAGTTTTCTGCTCCGCAGTCTCAGTACATCCTCACTTGAATTGTGTGCCTTGCTGGGGTTACCATTACTGCATTCCAGGTGTGCAGACTGCACGCTTGTCTCTTGAAGGACGGTGAGGCTGTTTTGAGCAGGAGTCTGCACCCCCAGACCTGTCCCACTGCTCCCGCGGTGCCGCCGCAGTGTCGGGAGAGCAGTGGCAGGCTGGGATGGACACAGTCCTGCAGCTTCTCACAGGAGCAAGAGCTGCTTCTGTGGACTCGTGAACCTCACCTCTTTCCAGGCTGGCTCCAAAGTAGGCTGAGAATTGGATTGTCTTGCTTTCCCCCCACAAATCCACTTCCATTTACAGGTGCGACAGTGGTAACCAGAGGGGGAGCAACACAATGGAGAGCATGAAGAATGTTCTGGAGGCACTGGAGCCCCTTTGTGCTGCGCAGCTGGAAGGCTGGAACAGTGCCATGCTGTGACAAGCTCCTTTAATGCACAGCCACTTCAGCTGTGTTATTGAGTCCCTTCTTAATGTCCATGCTGCTTGCCTCAAAAAAGTAAAGTTTAATTGTCAGCTGGACCAGGGAGATTTTGCAGCCTTCAGACAAGACATAAAAATGAATTTTAAATATTTCATTTTTATTTTCATAAAAATGAAAATAATGCCACCTACATGTTTTTAGAGTGTTAGGGAAAATACATTTCATAAAAGTAACCAAAATGGAAAAGAATTTTGTAAGGTACCTTGCAAATATTGTCTCTCTTGATCATATCCCAGGCCCTGCCACACCCAAACTAAAAGTGTCCATTAGCTGAAATTTTGCCCTCTGTTGTTTTATCTTTAGTCTCATAGAGCAATCAGTATAATATTATGAAATAATACCTTAAACTGAGCTGAGTCCAAACAGCACATACTCAGTTTGTATTTAACTCTGAGGTGTTACAGAGCTAATGTATTCAGCACTCTTTGCATTGTGTAAAATATAGTTGAGGTTATTGATAATTATTTTATTGTTGCTTAATGAATTGTTTAAAAACCCTCAAAATGTTTTAGAAAATATTTATTATTTTTTAATGCCAAGTCACATTATCTGAATTTTTTTGGCCAGCTGTAAAAAAAAACGTAGTAGGGGTGTAATGTCTCAAACACAGGAAAAGATAGAGGTTTATGAAATGTGAATGTGTTGTAGTGTAAATTTTGTCCTTAGAGTTGAAAGCTTGAAGAATCTCAGACATGGATTGCACGAGGACTTGAGACCAAACGGTGGCATTCACATTCTCTGAAAACACTCCTTCAACCAGGATTTTTCTCCTGGGAAGCTGAGAAGCCTCAGAGAAAAGGAGAACAATTCTTCTCTCATTTGCTTCTCCTGTGTTTTGCTGCTTTGGAATGTGTTTGGAGATTGTTTACCCACAGGTGATTGTTCCATTGGATTCTGCTGTGAGTTGTTTTCACTCTTTGGCCAGTTGGGGCCAGGCTGTGTCAGGGCTCTGGAGAGAGTCACGAGTTTTCATTATTACCTTTTTAGCATTCTGTAAGTATCCTTTCTGTATTCTTTAGTATAGTATAGTATAGTATTCTTTAATATAATATAGTATTATAAAATAATAAATCAGCCTTCTGAGAACATGGAGTCAGATGCATCATTCCCCCCTGCCACGGGGGTCCCCTGCAAATACAATACCAAACCTTCCACATTTTAAATGGACAGGGATGTGTTGACTTTGGGAGATCAGAGTAAATTCTGGGAATAGATGGGGTGGAATTTTTTAGAAGAATTTTGGCTTTAACGAAAAACATGTGGAATCATCAGGGCCACCAAGCAGCCAGGGAAATGTGTGGACAGACAAGTGACAGAGAAGATGTGGATTGATTTGGTTTGGTTTGGTTTGGTTTGGTTTGGTTGGATCTTTTATGAGCCAAGGAAAGGTGATATGTCCCTACCCTGCAAGAGGAAAGATGGAGACTCCTCAGGCTGAGCAAGCAGTTTGCATCAAAGGACATGATGGGATGTGTTACTCAGGCTGATAAGAGGAGTGGATAAGGAGTACATCTTTGCTTTGTGATTTGTGATGAAAGGGGACAAGGACAGAAGAATAGCAGGGTAGAAAAAGCCTGTGAGATTTTCCTGATAATACAGGAGACAGAAGGGAAAATGTTGTTAGGTATTGTCAGGGTGTCAAAGGTGAGTCACAAAATTGGGACATTTGTCACAGAATTGACTGGTGTGAAAAATGAGAATGGCACAAAGTACTTTTTAAACTGAGCAGTGCACTTCCATTTTGCTGGTTGAATTGAGAAGACTTACCATTGATTCCGTCTATCACACACTGGGCAGCTGATATGTTAATATTGGGTTCTAAGTGCTAAAGGTTAGAAAGACAATGCAGGACCAAGTGATTGTAATATGACTTCCATTAAGAAGACACAACAGGAAAAAATATGTTTATAAAGAGCATAATAACTCCGCTTCAAAATATTACTGAACTTTTTCACTAAGGGAATGTTGGGTGACTTAACATTTAGAATCAAAATTATAAGCTTTTAGCCTATGCTTGTCTTTAGGGCCCCTGTTACTTATTTAGTCCCAAAATTACCCGTGATTGGCACATGGCATGTTATCATTCTGCAGTTCAAAATTGCAGGTGCTGGAAATGGGACTATTTGCACAGAGGAAGTGAATTGCCCATAATTTTGCAATTTCCTGCTTGTATATTACGAGCTTTATCACAGATTGTGTCCCATATCTGTGCCTTGGCAGGTAGGAGTGTGAGGTTGGAATAACTCTGGTTGCTAGGAGCTGATGTTATAAAAGTGGTTGAAAGGACTTCTTATTCCATCATCACAACCCAATTAAGCTTTTTAATACTTCCAAGAAATCATCCTTGATTTCTCTGTATATCAGATAAATCTTCGGCCTTTAGACAAGCCCTACTTTTGCTTGCAGAGTCACCATGATTAAATTTTGCTTTTACTTATGAGAGACAAAATACACACAGATATATTTTTGCACCTACTTGCCATTGCTTTTCTGTGGAGTCCATTGCTCTCTTAAATACTCTGTGGAAAACGCCAATCAGTTGTTTTAAAATTTTAAAAGTAAAATGGTTATAAAAATAGTAATACAAATTAGAGCAATAAGAATTTGGACACTCAGAGTTAGGACAATAAAGGACAACAAAAGCAAAGAATACAAACATTCAGATGCTTTCCTCAATAAAAGCATGACTCACTAACAAAGAATTAACCCTTAAAAGCAATAGCCTGTTGCATGATGCATACATTCCTTTCAAACTAGGGATTTCTCTAGTTATTGTCAACTTTCCTCCTTAATCCTGTTGGTGCTTCAAAGACGAGAAGGAGGTGGAATGAAGTTTGTCTTTTCTGACAAACTTGGCGATTTTGGTGTCTTGTTGCTGTTATCTCTGTGCAATGAATTTCTTGAACTAGTTAGAAAAAGTATCTTACATTGTATAGTTTTTATTTTAATATTATGTTATAGCCTAAAACTATATTTAACACACTACTGAAAATGATTAATACAGTATAACAAAAAAAAAAAAAAAAAAAAAAAAAAAAAAAAAAGGGATAAAAAAAATTAATGGGGTCAGTCTTTTGGGTTGATTGGCGTTTGCAAAGCCAGAGGAAGGTGCTGGAGCAGTGGACAGCTGGCATGGGTACCTCAGAGTGTGCCACAAGGACTCCCAGCCACAGGGCTCAGGATGGGCAAGGACCTGTTGGAGCTAACACCAGCTCACTGTAGCAGTCCACACAAGATGCCTCACAGCATTATTCTCTTCCTCTTTACCCGCCCCCCATTGTTGTTCCTGAGGAAATAGTTCTTGAATTACAATTTGTGGCTGCTTTAAATCCAAGGGCAGTTAGAAAAATAGCAACAAACAACGTGCTAAAGCTTTGTGTCTGTGCTATTTCATGCTTTGTTTCATTTTTAGTGCTTCTCTGAGTCTTTGAATGTTTTCAATGTTCTACACATGAATAACAGGACAAATTCTTGCCAAGCAGTATGACTTGTGTCACAGAGGGTGCATTATTGTAAGTCCTGTGAGGAGCAGCTGAGGGAGCTGGGGGGGCTTTAACTGGGTGTACTCAAGTAAAAGACTCAGGTTTGACAACAACAATATTTTCTGAGTTAGGTTTTGTCTGCCAGTCTCATTTCATGTGCGTGAATCCAGGTCATCTTGAACAACACTAACTGCCTGCTCTGAGTAGTGCTTTTCCTTCATGGATTATATTTCAGCTTCTTTTTTCCCACTATAATTGACTGTACAGTTTGTCGCTCTCCTCACCTGACTCTGCTCCCCAGAGAAGGGCTGCAGGATACTCTCTTTGCCTTTAGACCACCATTACAGAAAAAGCAGAGGAAAAAAATCTCGCCATTCCTTCAACAAGAGGGAGAAAGGGAAAACATAGATGTTACATTTGCTGGCTCATAAAATTATGTGACTATTCAATTGAAGTACCCAGGTTTTGTCTCTGGGGGAAGTGCATTTAAGCACATTTTTTCTTTGAAAAAAGGAGTCATGTTCCACAGGCACCAAGAGCAAATCTCAATTCCTTATTCCTCAAAAAAATGAGGAAACTTTTCTTCTTGTCTTCCAAATAAAAAGACATTAAAAAACCCCTAAACTTTTCTATGTAGACCTGGAAACTAAAAGTCAGTTTAGGTTAGCTCCTGAGATTTTCTGCCTTTAGTTATACATAGATTTAATCTCGGAATCATCAGTGAGATTACAAACCACAGTCATAGTTCTTTGTCTGTGAAACAGACACAGATGAGTGTAAGAGCAAAAGGCAAAGCCCAACCAGTATTTGCTTTTGCTTGGGTGGGTTGGTTGTGGATGTGAAAACAGTCTTAAAAAGGCTTTTCCAAGCCCCTGAGGGTTATGTCAAATTGTGAAGACTTGGCAGTGGTTTTAAGAATTATTTTTAACCCGGCTCAGCTCACAGTCTGTTTCCGAGCACGCTCCCATGTGTATTTTTCTGTGAGAAACTGAGGAAGGGGCACGGTGAGTGTGGGGAGAGAGTGAGTAGTGAGAATAGAGGCTGTGTGTCAGTGGCATCTCAGGGCCTTCCCACCTCACCTGGGCATGTCAGAGAGCAGTTCTGGCTCTTAAAATTTATTTGTCACAAATAAGATGGTGAAATGAGGGGTTGACTTCACTGATTTCACTGATCACATATGCTGGAGCAAGAAATACAGACCCATTAAAGAAATGCCTATACATTTGCTTATTGATTTAGATGCAGGAGAAGGAAAGGCAGAAAACAATAAAGGTAGTTCAGTCACATGATCCTACATGCATGGAACACTTTGAGAGGTAAATAAATAATGCTATTGATAATTTTGCATTTGTTTTCTCATAGTGTTTTGTGAGAGTGTTTTGCAGGTGTTTTTGACTGGTTCAAAAGGTTTTTTTCATCCTCTCTTTTAATTAAGTGCAAGAATGCCTGTTTTGGTTTTCTGCTGTAATAAAATAATGGAAAACTTACTGGCAAGGGAAGATTGCTCCTAATGGTGTTTCTTGCTTACACATTTAACTGAATGTATAATAAAAGAAGAGAAAGATTATTCCCTATCTGCCCCTTTTTATCAATCAGAAAATAGGAACTAAACTCAAAACTCCATCTCAGAATAATTTTCATTATTTCTTGGTATTTAAAAAAAAGTATAATATTACTGTGCTAGTGAGTTGACATTTGCCTGTGTACTCTATGTTTTGGAGTAGTAAATATTTCAGGAGGCTTTTGTGAAATGTATATATCATAAATTTCAAATAATTATTTCAGTTTCTATTTGCGAATTTTAAAAGGCATTTGCAGGAAAACACTGCTGGTCCAAAATGATCAAGTTACTGACATTAAATAATTTTTCCCTCTTACCTTTCATGTTTAATCTCAGCCAGCAACACAAGAGCCAATAAAAGTGTTCATGCTTTATTTCTGCAGATTTTACTTTGAGAAACTGGAGAGAGATGTAAATTATTAGACGAGAAGTATGTGTCAAGAGCTAATGAATTCCAGATGAAAAATATTTCTCCATAATTGGAGGCTGTATCTTAACATTTCTTTTCCAACAACCATACACTTTTTATTTCTGGGCATTGGGCACTCTCTTTTCGTTCACTGATTTTCAGACACCCCAGCAATATTTAAAATAGCCCTTACTTCCCATGGAGTTTTATTCAAGATAAATGGCCTCTTGATTATATTTTTCAACACGAAGGGAACATATCAGATTTGTCAGGGTTTAAAAACAAGTTATATTCCAATATGATTCATTATGTAGAGCCACTGGAAAAAAAACTTTTTCCATGAGTATCAGGTAGGTGTTTTCAGGCATTACACAGACACCTAAAAGTTCTCAGGGACATCAGATCACTGCAGCAGAAACCTTCATGAACCAAGCCACCAGTGTGGCTGGCTTTTGGGTTTTTTCTGGTCTGGGGGAGTCTGAATCAGGGGATTCTAACATATTCTATTAGAGAGCAGTGCCTTGGTGTGGGTTTAGAAAAGGTGAAGGGTGAAACCCAGACTCTCATAGGCTCTAATTAAAATTCATGGATGATTTTTATACTTCCAAATTACTTTTTCAGTAGTACAACAGTTAGAAATGGATTCTATTAAGAAATGAATATTCTGTTGTTGAATACTTTATTCACAAATTAATGTCTTTCTTTCTGGGATTTGAAGTTAATGTTCTCACATGTAAAGGCTTTACCTCTGGGTATTGCCTTTATCCATGCAAACACAAGTGGCAGGGGAAGTTGCATCATGTTGGGGTTTTTATTTTGCTGTTTCTGTTTACCTTTGGTCACCTGGATCCCCCAGCAAATGTCTTTGCTGTGGTGACTGACCCTCCTCCTTTTGCCTGCCCAGGTCTCCAGGGTCCAGGAGAGATGGAATAGTTCCTGTGTGTTCACAGATCGTGTGTGAACTGTGCAGTTCGAGATGAGTCCCTGTTCACAGAGCTGCCACTCCTGGTTGGTGGATAGGAGAAATAACTGTTGGTGCTACATTTAATGGAATGAGATCCCTATTTTTTTTTTTTTTTTTTGCATTTCTTCCTTCATAGGTGGAAGCTGCCATGGCAGAAATAGTAATAGTTTGAGCTGTGTCTTTAGAGACTCTGCCCCCAGAGTGCTCAAGTGACTGTGTTTGAAATCCCCTGGGGTCTTGGGCAGTATTAAGTCTTATCAAGTGTCTCATACAAAAAACACTGAAAGATTTTTCAGTGTTAGTAAAATGCAGTGATCTAGCCCCAGTTGCTGTCCACCAAGGCACAGTGGAGTGGAGTTATCAACAAATCCAGTTGTTTGGGAAAACTGTCTGAGTTTCTGCACCGTGATTTGGTTTGAAATGTCCGTGTGCTTCTGCTGCTTAACCTTTTCCTGCCTAATGGAAAACACCTCAAAGTCACTCTCCCTGTACTGAAGAACAGCCTGTCAATTAAATGAATGCATTGATGGCAACAAAAGCAGGGCCTGTCAATTACTAGGAGCATTAATTATTACATTAATTATGACATAATTTAAATTGTTCTAAAGATGTATTGGACATTGCAATTCATTAGTTTCATTTCAGGTTTCAGCCATGTGTGCTAATTGAATTATATATATTTTGGCATAGCAGAATTCCTATTGTGTTTCTATTCCACCTAGTTCTCATCTGTCTTTCCTGAAAAAAATTAAATGCTGCCATTAAGGACAATCCTTTGAAGCTGAATATTAAAATATGTATTACACTGCAAACTGAACTGCATAGTGATGGAAAAATTCTAATTTTTCCATATTGTAATTTTGAAACTCTGCATATTTTTCCCCTAGTGCCCTGAGTATCATGTCTTTTTTTCCCCATTGTGAAGCATCTAATTAAATAATAAATTAAAATACATTTTTATTTCTCTTTTCCTTTTTTCTATTCTTGTGTTTAATTTTCATAACTCCTCTTTGGAAATTCTGCTTCCTTTTTACAGTAATTTATTTTAAATAGTACCTTTAAATGTGTAATATATGGTCTATATATATAAAGGAGGCCACTGACATTACAGAAGTTTTGTGTTATGTATTAAACCTGTAAATGACTTTTTCCCTCATTTAATGAACTGTACAATTAGGAAAAGAGGTTTAGAATGCATTTAAAGTTTCAGTAAGTGAAAACAACTCCTCATCTGAAAAGGTACTTTTCTTCTCATCAAAGATTCTGTTTGACAAAGAATTCTTTACCATCCCTATTTCCTATTTTATCTAAATACATCTTAAACACCAAGAAGCATTTAAAAGTTAAACCATCTGCTAGACCAGGTTTCTGTCTTTCCAGCCAACATCCCAAGAGGCATCTAAGAAAGCCTGTTCATTAGGAAATAGTGTATCTTTCTCAGATGCTTTCTCTGGCCAGAGATTTTCATAGCACAGCAGGTGAGACCAAGACTTTTTGCCTTTTTTTTTTTTTTTTTTTTTAAAGCATTTGTTCTGAAATAACAACTATCCAACAGCTTTAAAATGCAGTTGTGGTGGCAGCTATTTGGGTAAAATTCACTGTTTCTCTTGTGGCTTCATTTAATTTCAAGTCACTGATGCTGTATTTTACTTCCTATTCTGCAAAATATTGCTGACAGTCTTTTATGGGGAATTGGTATGGGTAAATGGATTCAAAATTGTTTGCTAGGAAAACCTATAGAGAACCAGAAAATAAGTATCTCTATAAGCAGAAATGTATTCTGAAAAATGAATCCTGAGTAGCTGGACTGATCAGATGCATTTACTGCTACTTTAACTGTATTTAGAAGAAAGAATTGAATCATTCTTTGAAGAAGATGATTCTGTTCTATCTGAAGACAAACTCTCAATATATTTCATACTGTCTTGGGTACTATTGAAGAGAACATTAAATCCATACTGTTTGGAAGCTGAAAGTTGGTGAAAACGAAACCTTAAGAGGAATGCTCTTTCCTAGAGATGTGATTTGGTTTTTTCTTGGAAGATCTACACCTACATTCAGTCAAGAATTTCTGTGTACTCAATGAAAAAGGTTTTTAGTGACATTCCTATCTTAGGATTTTTTTTCTGGCTGTTTGGAGATGAAAAGCTTGTTTGGCAGAGTTTCCCATAAAGCAATTTTCATGAGTCATTAAAGGGCATTCTTGCAATAATCCTTTGAAAAGGGGAAACCTTTCTGGGGTCTGCAGATCTCCAATTCCCAGAAGGGGGAGGCTGGTCCAAAGCAGATGTATTGGGGCCCACCCAGCCTGGGAACTCAGTGGTGGCCTGTTGGACATAATGCAAATTCATAGCAAGTATTTAAAAATATTTGAAATATTTTTAAAGCCATGGCAACTATTAAAAAATAAAGGAGGAGGGTAGGGTGCAGCAAAAGAAATACTTTCAAAAAGAAAGTGTCATATAATTTATTTTTCATTTTATTTAAAACTCTTATCTCCACAGTAGATTTTGACTGTGAATGTTATGCACACTGTAATTTTTTTTCACTCTACATTCACATTTCCTTTCCTTTTCATTTTGTTTGTTGGTTGGTTTTGTTTGGTTGGTTTTTTAGGAGAGAAAAAACAACTGGTGTTTTTATTTTCAGAGCTATAATGTGCTTGAATTCTTATTCTGAGCAGGCTAGATTTGTTGAAGGAGAAAATTAGTAATCCAGGTCTTTGAGCTGTGACTGCTTTATATCCCGTGTGTTTTTTCACCCATTTTTGCTTCTTTATTAGCACCTTTCACTGTTGTCAACTCAAACAGATTGAAAAGTAATGGTGAGGTCCAGCTGCTAAGTTAATTCTGACAGAGAACAAAATCATTTTGGAGTAGATAGCTAAATTCTTCTGCAATCTGATTCAGTCTTCTGGCATGGGGGACATTGCTTCTGTTCAGTTCCAGCTGAACTCTGTGGTTTGAATATGAAATACTGAAATGAGTCAGCCTTTGAAGAATCAGCTCACTCCTGAATTAAACTACATCACCCCGTTATTTGTATTTACAGCTTTTAAATCAGCTCTCACAAAAACAGTTGGGGAAAGAAAGCTTCACAAGGTTATAAACAACAGCAGAGGGACTTGAATAATTTAAGCAAGCTGCATGGAATAATTGGATGCCATGCACTGCATATGATCAGCCACTGCAGTTTTTTCCCTTGTTGTCAGTCCTTTGATCCTTTGCCTGACATCAGACAAAGGAGTAACAGATACAGGAAACAAGGTAGCTGGAGCAAAGAGGAATGAGCTGACAAATCAAGCACCATATCAAACAAACTGCCAAAAAACAACAAATCGATGTGTGACTGCCTAATCTATCGTACAGGGAATCTGGGACTGAGTAGGTCCAGTGGGAATGATTAGTCTTTTCCTTCCTCTGTTTTTTAAAACTATTTTTCTGATCCTTCATCTCATCTGAAGGGCTTGTTTTGTTTTGTTTCTAAGGAAGAAACGACGCTCCTTATTAAAGCTTCACTGGCTAACAGGGAGTAGTGTTGCCAGGTCACTGTGACTGTCCCTCACCAGAGGAGAGAATCATGTCTGGGCCGTCCTTATCCTCTGCAAGACTGTAAGAGCAATCATTTATGTGCTCCCAAACTTGCCATAGGACAACATATACTTCCATGAGAGCCCTTAAAGGCAGCTCTGTATAAGGACTTGGGGATTAGTTCTGGCTCCTGACTTTTAAGGTCTTGGCTCTGGCTGCAGCCATGGCACAAACGCTGTGAGAAGTGCTGTGTTCTGCTCCAGCAGGAGAGTGAATATGTCCAGCAGACAGCTTAGATATTTTCACAATGCTCTCCTTTATGCAAAGTCATTTAAAGAAATTTAAGTGTGTCAGAATTAGAAAATGTCATGCAGGGAAGAAGCACTGAACTGTATTTCAGTTTTTGGGTCTAGAATGACCCTGAGGAATTCCTCAGACAAGCTAAGAAATTTCACAGAGCAACATAATTCATTTCACCTTTAATCATCCTGTTGTCACTGCAAGTTTAAACATGCAACAAAAATAACTGTTTAAGAAATACAATGGCTGTAACACTGATTTTTGTCATCAACCTAGATACTTCTTTAAGAGTATTTTAAAGAAAAGTCATAGTGTGAATAATGATGTTGTAAAACTGGAGATGTAGCTATAACGTTTATTGTGCCTAAGCAATTTCCAATCTGAATATGCTGAAGTTTGCAGGAAAAAAACCCAGTTTCTTTTTCTGAAGCAAAACATATAAAATTTGGGTGTCTCTTCTGTGGACAGAGTTTCTAACCTGACAGATTTTGCAGACCAGATGCTGATGTCTGTAGTACCTGCACAGTACTTTGGTCTATAAAATTCTTTTCAGTGTCTTGAGCATCTCAAGCATGTCAAGAGAGCCGTGATGCTCCCCAAGGAGACAGAGAGTTCTGGGTGGGGTACTGAGCTTCTGTAGGGCCTGTTCTGAAAACCTGTATCTCATTCAGAACAAAGCCTTGCATTCTGCCCCTTAGGAACCTCTTGGTGGGAGTGGTGGCAAATGGCCACCTTGCATTCAGGATGTGCAAGATCATTCCATGTGCCTCACATACCCCTATGGTTGCTAAAGTTATCAAAGTTAGAGAAAATACATATGTATATATAGGAGCTTCTAGTTCCAAAAATGTGTCTGTAATCAGGAAATCCTGATGGGTGTAGAATAAACTGTGCAACTTCTTCCATGGTGTATTCTGATAGTTTTGCTGGCTCTGACTATTGAAAATCTGGCTGCTTTATTTTCTTTAAAACAAAGTGATTGCTCAGAGATAAGCTGCACTCATGCCTTGTTTCCTAGCTCCTCTGTCAAAGATGCTTTTCAAGAGACAGGTCTGTCTAACAGCACTTAAACCTGGTGTTCAACCTAGGTGAGGTAGGACTGGCACCATAAACTGCAGATTTCTTCATTTCTGTGAGGTTTTGACAAGTCTGGTTTAGTCACTGTTCTCTCTTTGCTATCAGTCTCTTACAGTGTCTTGCTGGAGTCAAACCTGACTCTGTCTGACCCTTTGTCTTGGTGTGGAATTCCACAGATTAATTATTCCTATGTTACAAGAATAATCCTAGATTAGAATAATAATCCTTCTGGTCACTGGCCATGCTGGGTCTGTCCCCTGTGACAGGGACACCCCTTCTTGTTGCCCCCTGCCCTGCTCTCCATCAACCCCTGCTGCAACTGACCCCTCTGTTCTGGGGACAGGGACTTCTCTGTCACCTGAGGTTTGCTTCTAGGAGTTACAGGTTCATTGACCCTGGCTGGAAGCACAATCTCATTGATAACCTCTTTATTGTTCATCCACAGACACCTCCGGTGTTTCTTTGCAAGGCTTGCTTTCATCATTGTTTAGTTTCTTGTTTTACCTCATCCTGATGCAATTTCATGCCTCATAGAATGATTTTTAAAGAGATGGAGGGAGGAACTTGTAACATTCAGTTGAAATAAGTCCCCATTGTCAAGCATCAGTAGCATTTTCAGTATAGAAACCAGAAATCCTCACTGAATTGTTGAACATATATATTTTTAAAGCTGTATATTTTTACAGAACAGAGTTGAAAACACAGGGAAGATATCAGAATAATTGCTGCCATACTGTTCTCCACCTTAAGCCTGGTTTCTCATTCTACCACTGGTGCCATTCAGTAGAAGAAATCAAACGCATGAGAGTCATTGCAACCACATACTTTTGATACTCTAACAAAACACAGACTGGCTGGTGGCAGTGACCTCTCAGAGTTCTATTCTGGAGAGCAAGAAATTGATGGAATAATGAATATTGATTTTTCTGGCTCTTTCTAGTGTTTTATATGTTCTGTCATCAGTTTTGTGGAAACTTTGTTCTTGTCATTTTGAATTGGTGCTTTCACTGTTTCAAATCTAGCATCAACTAAAGAATTTCTAATTATTTTTGTTTGTTTTTCCTTTATGATCAGAGCAAAGGGATCTCTCATTCCTGGATAGCACAATCTGTCAAACATCCTTCCAAAGGTCCTGTCGGAGTAGTACTGTGGTTGTGTTTTCATATAATCCTTTCCACAGCCTTATTTTACTTCCATTTGCAGGCTAAGAGAATGTAATTCAGGACAGATGCCCTGGATACCATGTAAAAACACCTGTTTCTTCCTCTGTCATGGCCAATAAAATCACTTTCTGGGTGTGATCATATCCATGTATCCTTGATTTATAGGTCACAGTACTAGTGACTGCTAGCAATAAAAATAATTTTTAAATGATACTTTTGAGATCTCCAGTGAATTTACACAGACCCTTGCACAGTTTTTTACACGTACAGTGGATATGCACTATTGTAACAATAAATGTTGGTGTGTTGTTCACAGTGGAAAAGGCATTAATCTCTGGAATTCCTGCCCTCCCCCCCCCACCCCCCCAGAAATACCTCATTTGCAGCTGTCACCGGGCATTATTGTGCTTATTTTGTTCCATTCCAGCTGTAAAAACAGACAACATTTTGCTGAAGTCAGTGGAACAATGCTGTGAATGAACTTATATGAGAGAGATCTAATTCATCATCTAGTTCTTCACTAAAACCAAGAAAAAGGTCATGATCAGTCCTATTACCTGATTGCCTTCTACCCAGAATGTAAAAAAAATAGTGGGGAGAAGGGAATCTCCAAAATGACTGGAGCAGAGTGCAATGGTGTAAGCAGCTTTTGCACCCCAGGGTTCACACATTTGTTTCACTGTGGAAAGGAAAACAGAGGAAGCCACTTCAAAAGACCAAGCAAGCCTGGCACATGATTAGAGTTGTAGTCCTTGGTGTCACTGACTTTCCTGATGTGCAGGGGCAGATAGCAAGAGTTCATCTCCTTTCAAGCCAGGAAGTTTCTGTACGTTTGGGTTTTATTGGCATTTTCCCACCTGCTCTCTGCAGTGCACACATACCCACACACTCTCTTCTCAGAATTCCCTGAATTCCAGAGAAGAGAAGGAGCTGCTGCTCCACCTGAAATGGGCCAAATGTGTTCCTTTCAGACTTTATCACATACACTTTTACCAGTGCCACAGCTGGGAAGCTTTTTTTACTCCAACTTCAGAATGTGGTTTGTAGATGCAAAAGTTGGCACACTTGGTAATTTGAAAATTGCAACTTGTGAAAAATGAGAAGGGGGGTAACAGAACACACCAAATGAATCCTGCACCACAACAGTGCTTTAATAACTTTCCTTTCATTATCATCTAATTTATCAAACCTGTAATATTCAAAATTCTTCAAGGGTTCCTCAGCTGCATATCTCTGTGCAATTATGGCTCTTTAAGTAGTTATAATCTGCCAAGCGAGCTGTCATTGTATCTCATAAGTAATTTTGACAGCCATAATGTGCTGATTATGGAGCAACACTGGGAGGATGATGAGGATCGTTGCTGGGGTTTTGCCAGTTGAGGCTCCTTATTTGTTATTAACCACAGCACTGGTGTTAATGCTTCAGAGCGTTTGAAGAACTGCACTCAGGTGAGATTTACCTGCTTGAGAGCACCCTGTTTCTCTGGGTTCCTTCTGGTGCCCAGGAGAGCACCCTGCCCAGAGAGCCATGCCAGGAAACAAGTGCAAATGGGCAATTTTTGATCCTGAATCCCAGTTGTTCCCAGGTGTTTGCTGGGGTTTTGTGAGATGGCCCCCATCATCTCATGGTGTGCAGCTCTGCCCTACAGACAAGAGCCTTGGCACAACCGTGGGTTTGTCACTCTATTTTATTATTTCCTTTGTGCTCAGTTTGCAAAAATCACAAGCTTTTTTCAACTGTTACATCTATAACCCAGTCTTACAGAGACAAAATGCTCTAAGTATGTAATGAGAATAAAGATTTCTTGGGCTCTCCCTGACAACTGTTTGATCCCTCTGTGTTCAGAATATGCCCTTGAAGCCACTTGTACAATTCTGTCACTTAGCTCAAATATCATGATGACAGGCAGCCTGGTCTTTAGACGTTGTAATCACCTGCAATTTCCAGCGAATCCCCGAGGATCTGCATTTACTCAATACATCTGGAAATGAGGTTTCCAGTAAACAAGGCTGCTAATGCTGTAGCAAGAGAATGATGATGATCCTGGTCGCTTGGTGTGAGTTTGTGTGCTGCAGGGCTAAGAGGAGAGGATCCTCTCAGGGGCATTTGTGTCCTCAGAGCAAGCAGGGGTGACTTGGAGTGAAATAACCCAGGCAGTACAGACAACACTGCCATTATTTTTTTATAACCACTTCAAAATGAAATCAGAATGTTCAGAAATATATGGAATAAAAGCTAGCAGGGAAGCTGTTTTCAGCAAATGCCTTGACAAGCAGTTACTCAGTTCCTCCTTCCAAAAACATGTCAGGTCTGAAAATGGCTGTTTTAAAATCTGTGTCAACACAGAACTTGCTTTGCAGGGCTAGAGCTGAGCATTCATGAGGGAGTTCTGCCACAGCCAAATTCTCTTTGACCACTTATGAAGGTATAAATGCAAATGCCACTCAGTGTTGTTGAGTGGTAACTACAAAACTGGCTTTGAATTAACGATACCTCTTGATAAAATACATTGTGTTTCCTGATAATTTACTTCAGAAACTGCAAATACAATTTGTTTCTTTTCATTGTTGAGGAACAGTTAAACATAAACTACATAGATATTTATTTGCACTTTCTGAATCACTGGAGTGATTTATTATTGTAACTTACATGGTGGTACTTTTTTATTGCTTTATATTGCACATTTGGTTTTAATAGTTGCATCCTTCATTCTATTAATTTCAGATTAAAAATTAAATTGCAACTGAAGTTCAGCCATAGCTCCTAAAGCATAAAAAATAAGCTTTGGTCTTCACTTTCTAGAGTGAAAGTGGAGGTGGAATACAAACTAAGTAGAAAAATAATCTCTCAGCAAGAACTGTGCTTGATATTATTCATAACAGCTTCTGGTGAGATCTGTGTTTGTTTCTGCACTACAGCCTTCAGTTTTATTGCACTTTCGTTACCCAAGGTTAATTTAGACTTTAATTATGGATTTTACCAGCACTCAGGAAGGGGCTGTCTTTTGCCATTGATAGCAATGTAAAATTTGTAAATAATCAGTAAGATCCTGTACTTCAGCTCTGTTTTCAGGTAGTCTTTTTTTTTTTTTTTTTTTAATGTGGTATCTCATTTGCTCAAAAAATCGATACACAACTGTCCTTGGAAGTTCACATTATAAAACATTAAAAGAGTTTTCTATGCAAAGACTTATGCCTACACTTAAATCCAGACCTCTCAAAACTCCTGCAGCAGTCTTAATTCTTAAAGATGCAAAATATCCCAAAAGAAAGAAAGATTTTAAGTAATTTAAAGGAATAGGTTGTGAATCCACAAATATTTCAATGCAGAGGTGAAACTGAAATATGTATCCACAACATGGTTTGTTTCACATTGGATTCCACTGAATTCAGTCTCTTTTAGAGTTTTTTGTCATTCTCTGAGAACTTCAGTTTTGCACTTGCAGCAGGGACTTACTCAGAGGCTGATCTGAGGCAAAAAGTAAGGGAACAACGACCCTGGTACATCCCCAGACACTGAAATGTTTGCAAGATCATGCATGCTTTGAGGACAATAAATCCAGCGATTAGGAAATCCTAGAAAGGCCAAATTCACACAAAGCTGGAACTAAATCTGATGGTGAAGTCCCAGCCCCATTGCAGCGCTCCATGTTTTCAGGACTGGCAGCCCCAAGCTCCTACATGTGTGAAGAAGTAACTTTTTTCCTAAAAGTCACAGGCATCTCTCAGACTAACACAGCCCGACTTAGAGCAGGAGTCAGCAAAGCCATTGAATATTTATAGTGGAGCTGACATAAATGTGGTTTATCAAAAATGTAATTGTATTGAAGTAGAAGCATTTTGCGGATTTTTTGATGTTTTGATGTTTCTGCCATTTTGCAGTCCTGGGGGGGTTTTGAGAGGATTGGATTGAGAGTCTGACCTTTATCTTAAAACTATTTTGACACAGCTCAATTCCATGAAAAGTTTCAAATAGTTTTTCTTTTCACGTTGGGGAAAAAAGCTAACATCATCTTCAGACTGCTGAACAGCACCATTTCTGTCCTCTGTGCCCTTGCTCAAGAGGGCAAGAAATAGGATAACATCTAAGAGATATAGCAAATAAATAGGGGTTTTCAGTGGGTTAGATGATAAAAAGCACAAATCACAGCATGCTGAGCTCACTGTGGTTTTGAATTTACAGTTTAGAAAGCAAAGCTCTTTGCATTGCTGAATAATTAATATGGATAAGATACCCCAGTATCTTAGAAGGGACAGAGTCTCTGTTTTTACAATGGAGTTGTTAAGGGCTGTTCTGTATCATGAGGCTCAGCACAGCTGCAGTTAGTATATCCATTATAGTTATTTTGATTCCAGTGAGAGTATAAAAACCTTAATCCAAGTTTCCATACAGGAAAAGTTACTTTATTCTCCTACTGACCATACCATTCTATGAAAGAGCTGTGTTTGCAATCAGTCTGAGATTTACTGGAGCACAATCCCCCTGCCATTATAAATATTGTGTCATGGGACTGTGCTTCTGGAATTGTTTTGGTGGCTGTGAAATAAATAGGGCAGGAGATCTTTCTCCTTTTTTAATGCCTTTATTGAAAATCAGCTCAGGTGGGGAGAAACTACAGGTCGTGCCCACGCCATTGCTGCTCTCCAGGAGTGACACAGAGGAGGAGGATGATGCAGCTGTGTCCTCTGGCATGCAGGCAGAGGTGGGGCTTCCGTCCTCAAGAGAGCACCAGGAGATTCCAATTTTTCAGTTTGACATTCGAGGTCCTCTTTCTAGCCGGCATCCTTTCAGGTTAGGGTGAAGGGTAAAAAGGATCTTAGCAGATACTGGATTCAGTTCCTCACCTTTAGACATCACATAGATCTCTGAATTCCATGGTGGCGCATTGTTTTAGGGGTTTTTATTGCTACATTTGTTGGGGTGCTTCCTCATCTGCATAGCTGCTCTGACATCCCCTCCCCTCCCGAAGTCTCAGGTGTCATCCTCCGGGAAGCAGCAGGGGGACTGGAGAAGGATTAGCAACCATCAACAGGTAATTAAAGAAAAACCATTAACAACAGGCAACTACAACATGAAGCCATCAACAACAAACAGCCAAAACTCCAACCTAGCAGCAATTGGTTTAACCCACCAATTCTGCAACCCCAAAAAAATGGACAACTTTTCTATTCATAACAGCTGGAGTCCCACCTGAATCATGGAATATATCAGGATCTCTTCAAGCTTGCAGTCCTGCATTGAAAAACAAGGATCTTACTAAACTCTGAGTAGGAATTAGTTACTGTCTCAGAAAAAGCTGGGATTTTGCACTGCTTAACCATTTGTGCTGCTGTTAGGAGAATGAAAAGCTGGGAATAAGGAGCATGTCAAGTAGGGGTTGTCCACGGGCAGCTGGAAGTGCTGAGATAGCTCACACAGCTCAGGTTCTCACACCTCTTGTGTGTCAGACATTGAGCCTGAGCAGGTGAAGGTAGCTCTGCCCAAAGCTGTGCTGGGGAATCTTGGATTGCTGTGTCTGAAAATCTGTGTTCTCCTCAGCTGCCTGGGATTGACACATCACTGCAAGCCTGTTCTGCACAAAAACACCTACATTTGCTGGCTGCCTGAACTCTGGTCAATGGCTGGAGCTGTTTCCTGGAGTATTGGGCTGGTGGGGAGCAACCTTGCGCTTAAGACCAGCACAGTATAAAAAGGCACCAGCATTTCTCTTTACAAAGGTGCAGTAGGAAACATTAAACTCAGTAGAACAAAAGAGGAGGAGACTGTGAGGCTCAGTGGAATAGGATGAACTGAATATATTTTGTTAGAAATAGAATAAATAATTCTAAGTGTCCAAACAAATTAGACTACAACTGATCTTCCAGGGAGATGTGTATTTACTTTTTCTTTTGATGAATTTTGTTCACTACATGAGCTACTAAATCTTCACTACATGATTTCCATTCTGATAAAAAGCCAGATGCTATAATTTTGACTGTGTTGCTTTTCACTGGAGATGATGCTTTGTAGCAGAAGTATTTGTGTCCAAAGTAACTTACCCTGTCTAGAGATCCAGTCCAAATTATGACTTTACATCAGGAGCTGAGGATTTCAGATTGTTTAAAGACAGGTAAGTGAAAGTAAAGGCAAATGAAAAAAAAAAGCCATGATCAGGAGGAACCATATGGTACTCTTGTAACAATTAAACTCAGTGCTCTACTTTGCTGCTTGTCTGCAGGATGCCCAGACTAATCTCTTGTGTCCAGGCTCCATGCCAAGACTAAATTAATGTTCCTAAATTTTTTATTTAATCTGCTTCTGTGAGAAGAGGCCACAGCAGAGTAAATAGCTGAGTGAGAACTTGAGGATGTGTGAGCACATTATCCCTTTCCTAGTCGCTCACTCAGTGCCTTGCCTCTCACATGTGTTTTTGTGGGCAAAAGATAGAAGAGTCCTAAAACACCTAATGCATCTGTGAAAATTTACTCTGTGTGTTATCAAGAGTTTAGGAGCCACTGAAAAGATTCATACTTTCCCTTTGAACTCATTTCATAGGCTGTCAATGCCATGCAAGCTCCACAATTATTCAAAGGTAGAATATTGGAATTATTTAATGGTTGTTATTTTTGCAGGACAGCCCTAGCTCCTAGTACTTGGCTCTCCTCTGGTTTGGGTGGTTGAGTCTGGTGTTTAAATTACATGCTAGCCAGTCCAAAGTTCCTGATATAGCTCTCAAGTTAGAACTAACTCATGCATTTGATTCAAAAGAAACAGAAAAACTGATTGGTAAATCACTGTGTGCTTTGAATTAGCTAACTATACCCCAAAAGAATGCCTTTAAAATTATTCAGGGAAATAATCATTTAATAAATTCAACATTTTCCAAGCTGCTTTATCTCAAAAATTGTCTGCCTTGATATAAGGCCCTAGGGAAAGTAGTTTAATTAAAAAGTTAGGTTTTCTGTCAGTCTGCTGAGTCCTCTGTAGACTAAACAGCTGCTGATTTTCTACTCTGAGTGTAACATGGTGATGTTCATTTTCTTATTTATCTCTGTGTATCTCACAAGGGAGCCAAATCTAGCAGGTCATGCTGGAGCACCTATCCTGCTGAAGGAAATATTTGTGTTAGGTTTGCCTGTTGGACTGTAGGAATTCTGTAAGCAATATATATTCACTAACCAATATTCCTAATTCTAGGCCTCTATTTAATTTGAAAATCTGAGGAACATTATACATCATAGCTACTTTCACATAGTTTATTAGCATTTGTTCTTTAACTGTTCAGTAATACTTAGTGGCAGGAAATTATTGCAAGCATTGTAATAACCTTTATAATTTTACGTGCAGATGCCTCTAGGTCACTCTTTTAAAAATAGGTTCACCTTTTTTTAAATGATATACACACTAAATGGGGTCAGGTCATAAGGCAAGTTATCTCCTATTTTTCTGTGTTTAGACCTCACTAATCTGGAGGAGAAATAGCTTTGTGACCCATCTTTCAGGCACGAACATGGAATTAGGGCAGTGGGAGCATCTGGGCCCCTGTGTTTCCTGGAAGAGGAGTGTCTGAAGAAATGTGCTTTTTGATCTGCTGCAGCAGCAGCAGCAGCAAAGCTGCAACCACAGCTGCAGCCTTGAAGCCCTGTGTTTCCTGGAAGAGGAGTGTCTGAAGAAATGTGCTTTTTGATCTGCTGCTGCAGCTCAACCACAGCTGCAGCCTTGAATGAGCACTGCCCAAAGAATGCAGGTAATGTGTGTGAAGACAAGGACCCAGAGGTGTTTGTGATTGTTATTGACACCGGTACAAAAGGAGAGCAGAAAATGACTCAGCTGGGAACTGTAATTCACAGCTTCACTTGGCTCCTGGAAGATAAAGTTCCTTTTATTAATGTGCCTTTTGCACAGTCTTAACTACATGGTTGCAGGATTAATTTTTCAAATTGTTCCTTATAATGTGGCATTGTAAAAAATGCCAAGGCAAATATTTCTCAGTGATGCTCGTGTAACTGTCAGAGACACCGTGCTGTGCCCTACAGCGCTGTAACTAACTGGGACAGCAGTTCCTGTGTGCTGAGTGTGTGGCTGTGTGGCACTGGATGCACTCCTGAATCCACGGGATACTTCCAAAAATGAAACTTGAGGCTGACAAAGCCTTCCATTGGTGCAGTGGGCATGGAGCTCCACACATTGATTAGAAAATTATACTTTTTTGCTACTGTTCTTAAAATCACACTTTTTTCCTTTTTTGACTCTCTTGAATCTGTCAGATTTTAGAAAGAATAAAAGATTAAGAAATGTTTCAAATTGTTTGCAATAGAGTGTTAATTTGGTAAGGGTTTGATTGATGAGAGGAAAGAAAGAAAATATTTTATATTTCTATGCTTTTAGAGTAGAGGGTGTTCGCAAAAGGCAGAGTCAGTAATTAATTAAGCACATCTTTATGTGCACAAACATTTATCTCCTTGTTACTTATTTTTATAATCCACCTCAATGTTTATTGCAGTATTCAAATAAACATCTATCAGCTCTCCACATTTGAGCTGGAGTGCAGACCTGAGTGGGATGTGTTGTGCATCTCAGCAGTGGGGGATTCCAACAGAGCAGTGTGGTCAGATATCTCACTAACATCACAGTTTGTCCAGAAAAATCACACTTTTTAAGCAACATTTATGTAAACAAAATTGTAGAGTAGGGAAATTTATTGTGGAGCCAGGAGGAAACCCAGATATCACTGCTGCTTTTATGCTGCCTGCAGAACTATCTTTTTATCTTGAGCAGCTGTCCCTGCTTCAGCAGAAGGATGAAGTCTGGTTCATTTGGTGTGAACTTATCGCATCAATGAATTACTTGAAGTGCAAGTGCAGTTTCCCCCTCTTCCAGTTTCAAATCCATGGAACAGGAAGTGTAGCAGTGGATTTATGCTCTTTCTTTGCAGAGTGTGTTGCCCATAAAATTAGATATGAGGAAATAATAATTTTTGGTATTCAGGCATGAATACCTCCCTCTATTCATATTTCAGTATTGCTTCCTGGAATTTAGTATTGCAGTGTGAGTTTAATAGCATTGACTTAAATGAGCTGGAAAAGCATATACAGTAGTTACTACCTTATTTTTTTCCTATCCTTACAGATAGGAATAATCTCTAATTATTATTTTGCCTCATTTTCCCAAACAACTGCCCTTTCTTTCTTCAAAACTTAACCTTATGCATTCAGTAATTATTTAAACAGTAGCAACATCCTGTGATAGAAAAACTTGTCAAAGCTGTAAACCTTCCCAGTGGCATGGAGACACTCAAAAGGTCACCAGCTTTGCACTGCAGGAGGTGTTTGCAGGATGCCAGCAGAGAAACTTGTATACAGCTGTTACTGTGGAAAGCTGGATTATAAAAAAGCCTTAAAGATGTGAATTTGATTCATACTGAGAGTGCCTCAATTTTGTTGACAAACTTTTAGTTAGAGCAAGAGGAAATTCATGCTGCAAGCAAATCCACACGTTATGTAAAATCCCTGGAAGCCTACTGGTGGCATGCAGTGTACGGAGATTCTTCTTTAGCGGTGGAGTCAGATACCTCTGTTAGGACTTGGTGGATCCATGGAGCTGAATTAGGTACTTGAAGGACTGACCTATGGAAACAGCAGTGTTATTGTCATTATTGTGCAAAGCTTTGGGGGTCACTGTAACACCTTGATCATGGCATTTGTCTGTTGTTTGCATCAAAACTTGATAAGCATCTGTCCTGGACAGGGGTTTTGTCTCCTTCAAGGTGGGAGTGGATTTGCCATGCGATCCTGGGGCTTTGATTCTTAGGCACTTTGGGATCTTTCAGGGCCTCTGTGCTTACCTCAGAAAGTATAAAACTGCAACCTTAATTTTAAATAAAGGATTATCTATGTTGATTGTATGTTGGAGAAAAACACACAAGGAAGTGTAATAAAAGTCTAGAGAGTAATAAAATTAGAACAGGATATGAATGTAAATGAGTAGTTTTGCCAGCAGCAAACTAATGAAGCCTGGTTTCCCAGAGATTTGAGCTTCACATTTGATTTACTGCTACCTAAAAGTATAAGAGAGAATTGAAGCTGTTCCTCTTGTTGAGCTTTTAGAACACTTTTGTGTGCTCTCTCTGCCGTTTAGTGAGATGTGACCTCTTTGTCACCCAATGCTTTTTCTGTGGCATCTCTGTATTGTCGAGCTGCATAATTTCATAGCACTTGAGGGAAACAATTAATCTCTTTAAAACATAGTTGAAGTTAACAGATGTTTTCAGGAACAAATCCATGTGTGTAGTCACACATCCAGACATGTCCTGGACACAGCAGTGTGATCTCCATTCGGTAAGGAATCACGAGTTTGCCTGAGCATGCAGTTGTCACTGAGGTTGGAAAGACCTGTAAAATTATTCAGTCCAGCAATAACCCAGCAGTTCCAAGCCCACCACTAAGCCATGTCCCCGAGTGCCACATTTACATGTCTTTTGAACCCCTCCAAGGATGGTGATGCCACTGCTGCCCTGAGCACTCTGTGCCAGTGCCTGACCCACACTTCTGGTGGAAACATTTTTTTCCTAACATCCAATCTAAACCTACCCTGGTGCAACTTGAGGCCATTTACTCACCCTATCAGTCATTACCTTGGAGAAGAGACTGACTCCCATCCCACGAGAGCCTCCTCTCAGAGAGCAATGGGTCTCCTCTGCGCCTCCATTTCTGCAGGCTGAGCCCCCCTCCCGCTCCCTCAGCTGCTCCTCACCAGCCTGGTGCTCCAGCCCTTCCCCAGCTCCTTTCCTCTCTCTGGATTCACTCAGAAAGCCCCTCAGGGTCTTTCTTGCAGTGAGGGACCCAGAACTGGGCACGGGGTTTGGTGTGTGGCTCCCCAGTGCTGTCCCTCGGGGGACAGTCACTGGTGCTGCTGGCCACGCTGCTCCAGGCCAGCTGCCTTTGTCCTTTTGAGCCACCCGGGCAAACCTGGCTCCTGCTCAGCGCTGCTGACCTGTTCTGGGTCCTGTTCTGGGAGGCACTGTCAGCCCCGGTGCCCAGCCTGGAGCGCTGCAGGCTTGGGGTGGCCCAGTGCTTGGCCTTGCTGAACCTCAGCCAGCCCCTGAAACAGCACTTGCTGATTCCTGATTCACATACAGCTGGTGCCTGTTGTAACTATTGATGCCAACGATGGAATGTCAGAGATCCCAGCTTCCACCTGAAGGCTTCAGTATTCTTGGTGTAGTGAAGGCTAAGGAAGTAGCAAAGGGAGATGTGAAAGGCTAAATAATCCAGTGTTTCTTAATAACTTCTGAAATTGAATTCAAGTGAATGAGGCTGTGTAGTTACTAAAGGAGTAACATTGGGGATTATTATTTTACTTCAAGAAGTATGAATCTGGTGTTTCATATAAAAGAGTAATTTGTAATACAATTGTATTGATCAAGGCTTATAATTACTAAATCTTGCATGCAAATGTGACTGAATGTGGAGCATTGTCTTTATCAATTTCCAAACAGTGGAAATTTTTTGGTTATGTTTCAGTAATTATGAATCATCAGTAGCTTTTTTTCAGGCTATTATAATTTTTACAGAGGAAATAATATCCTTATTCCCCCCGGAGTAGTAACATATGGATCTATCAAGGCTTTAAAACTTAAAAGAATGTAAACTTCAAAATTAATAGATGCTTCTGGCTAATGATAGTGTGAATGATTTGAAGAAAGAACATGTCCAGAGTTTAGTTAAAACATGTACTAAAGTGAAACTCTCAGCAGAGTTCAGCCCTGTAACCAGAAGGTTTTATAGGAAGAAACTGGAAGCCCTCAGAGTGTGCCTCCTGGCCTGGGAGAAATTTTTCCTCTGCCTTGGCAATTGCTGTAGGATTTCATGAGCATGCTTCTACCTTTACATAGTGTCACCAGCTTATCCTTTTTTTAGCAGTTCAGTGCTACCACGATTTCTGTGATCACAAAATCCTATATCCACCTGCTCACAAACCCATTCAAATGAAATTAAGAACAAAGCACAGAATTTTGCTGGGTTGTCTGTTAGGAGAAAAACAATGTCCCAATTTGCACTCTCATTATTTCAGCCTTGCAAAGGGGAAGGGAAGAAGGTGGTGCAAAGGTCTTGCAACTTCAGAGGTGAGTCTGAGTAGGAGAGAAATCCTGCTTCCCTTTCCTCCAGTAATTTGCAAACCCATACTTACCTGAGACCCCAGTAAGTAAGATAAGCTTGCCAAAATTCCCACTGACATCATGTATGTCTGGTGCAAGGATTGACTGCCACGGACTCCACTTATGCCAGCAAAGCAAAGCCATTTATCACACAGTTTACCAGAATTCGACCCCTTTGTCCTGGTCCCCTTTAGAAACACAATCTTCTGATTATTCTTCTTGTGCTAGTAATGTCCTTTGTTATCTCTTTTGCCATAAAGTCCTTTTTGCATCTCCCCTTGCCAGAACAGTCAGTGTCAGAGGGTCAGAGTGACCAGACATGATGTCTTCACTTCTGTTCTTGCCTGAAGTTTATCTCTCCCTTGGCTCTCACTGTACCGGGGCCAAAAGTTCTGTGATGCTGCCCAGCTCAGCTTCTGTAGCTGTCTGATCTCTGACAGTCTGGGGTTAACTTAGCTGGATTGAAATAAAGCCCTGTAGCTCTATTTAATAATGAGAAATAGTATCTGTTATGTTTTAAAGACATTGTTTGTAATGCTTAATAGGAGTATATATATATATATATATATATATATATATATATATATATATATATATATATATATATATATATATATATATATATATATATATATATATATCTGTCAATGTCTGTGTGTCTGGCAGTGGACCTTAGTTAATTTTCTGCTTTGTTACAGCTCTTACAACTCTGTTATCATTTCCATTTGAGATACAGCCATTAAGACACCTTTTTAGAAAGTCGTGAGCCTATACATTTAAATTGTTTGACAGTGTTAGTTCATTTCTTTGGAAACAGCAGTAGAGCCCTTCTTTTGAAAAAAACATCTTACCCAATTTTTAACAACATTTCCAGTTGTTTTCAAATAAGCAGGTTTCTGTAGCCACGTTCTGGAAGTGCATGTGGGTTTTTTGCAGTGTATTTACAAATATCTCATCATATCCAGACAGCTGTCATTATTTTATCTTTGGAGAATTGAAATATGGAGGCAAAATTAGAGTTATATTTAAAGCTGGAGTATCTTGCATAGGAGAGGGATATAGAGACTTCTAAAATATTTGATGAGAACTAATTGGAACATGTGCTGCTTCTGTGATTGCTTTGCCTTAAGGCTCTGCCTTTGGAGAGGGAAAAATGATTAATATTTAGATTAGGGCTGAGAGAACTTTTATCTGCCCAGAGCTATTTCTGTTTTTTATGAACTGGAGCTTGGACGTCTGCAAATACTGTCTTGTTTGTGATCAAACAGTGGATCAATAAAATAATAAACACAAACCACTGAAGTTAGGATTTCTGTTGATGGATTGTGCATCTGAGGAAAACTTTATTAAGAAACTATGAGGGCCAGTCTTTATAAAACACAACAAACAGTATTTGCCATTAGATTTCCCATGTTTGCACTGGTTTATTTTGTTTTCAATTAAAATAAAACTAAAATCCACAATATCATTTTAGATGAATGGTTTTTTTTGAAGTTACAAGGAAATGCAGACCATTTTTTTCAAAGGTGTGTGACAGCAGTGGGATACAAACTCAGTGATCAGTGCCTGTGGTTCAAGCTGAACAGGCTGCTTCCTTTCAGCCCTTCTCTTCATCTCATGCTTTGGCCCCTGTGCACGGTTCATTATCACTGTGCAGCCTGCTTTTGTGGATGTGCAAGGTGTTAGTCCTGTTGAAAATCTGATTCTCAGGCTGAAGTCCATTGCTTCTTCTGTAGCCCAAATATTTGAGCTCACTGAGGGTGAGCAGCAGAGAGCCTGGAAATGTCCTGAGAAACTCCACAGCCCTTTCACACCCCTGGAGGGAGAGGGGGCAGCAGGAAAATGTTTAAGCAATGCTTAATGTTTTCAGTGCCTCATAATTACCGAAACAACTGTGTGCTGATCCTTTAAAGGCATTCACAGGACTGATTGAAATTATTAAGTGTGGGATTCATCTGCCTGAATGTCAGTAGATGTAGCTGAGCAAAGCTTCAGCTCCTGTGGTCATAAAGGGAAACCAGTGTGATGATAGTTGAGGAAATATTCTAAAAATTCTGTGCTCATACCTCCATACCTAATCCCCACCCTCCCTGCACATACGCCCTTGCAATTTTTTATTTTTCACACATAATAGGATTTATGAACTTCACTACTTGTACAAAGTCACTGTCTGTTCTCTTTTGCAAAAATAAACAATATGTTGTAATAGAGCAACAGGAATCAGGCCTGAATTAGACGTCATAGATTCAGAATTAATTTAGAATTTGGCACTTGGCTCAAATATGATTGGCAAGGAGCTTTTCAAAAGCAACTGTAAATTGGAAATAAATGGAAAAGGATTATGTGAGTGGGAGATGGCTTTGAATCTATAATGCATGTCCTGAGACTGACTTGCTCATAAAAGAGCATGTTTTTAATATGTCATAAAAATATTTAAGTCATATTGATCTTTATATAAATATTTCATTTTTAAAGTTGGATTCTGGAGTATCTTGCATAGGAGCAGGTTATAGAGACTGAACTAAAAATAAAATTAACTCCGTGTGCATATCCTTCCTCTCATTATGAAGGATAAAAAAAGGAACACCAGAAATTGGGTCTTTTTTCCTTTCCAGTCTCATATTCTCACAAGATCCTTTATGCTGTCTTTTGTGACCAAATCAATTTTATTAGTCCTTGCTATATCATCTGTTCTGTTCTCTAGTACTCCTCTGAGAGATGCTATGGATCTATTATATCAGGAAACAGTTTGGAGGCAGAGTGAGCTGCTGCCACGAAAGCACTCATACATGAGTGAGAATATGGGTGGGTAACGGAGATGTCCAAAAGGGACACTTTTCTGTGTGCCTTCAACTGCTTCTGATCCAAAGATGATGTATGTCTGTAAATAAAGCGGGATGTATTTTGAATGTGCCCATGTTCTGCACCATTAGTTTTTCCAGTGTTGGGAAACTAAACTGCAAGAATCTGCATATCTGCTACCACCTGGCAGCTCAAGTGGCTCAAGGAGTGACAGCAGTTAAAAAAAAGACCACCTCTGAAGTATTATCTATTTTTCTTTGTGCTATTTTCTTTAAATAAATACAGTCTCCTAATTTAGCTCAAATATAATTTAGCTCACCACTGCTGTTGGTACCATATGGAATGGCCTCTGGGGCTTTCAGAAACCATTTAGTACTGACAGAGGAAGAGGCAGGAATGTGCCTAGAGCTGCACTCAGCGCTTCCCACTGCACAACACCTGCTTAAAGGCCCTTTTGGATACACAATGACCTGGTGCCTGAGTCTGTATTTCCCTCCTCTGGAAATGCAGGAGAAATACAAATGAACTTTGTAGGTGTCTCTCCAGTGCATAGGACTCAGACCCACTCCTACCCCCCCACCCTAGTTATGATTGTTTTGTGCTGTTCCTCACAGGTGAAATTTGTGCTTTTAAAATCCATGGGCAAGAAATGCCCTTCGAGGCAGTTGTGCTGAACAAGACATCTGGAGAAGGTTGGCTTCGAGCAAAGAGTCCCATTGACTGTGAGCTGCAGAAGGAATACACATTCATCATCCAGGCCTATGACTGTGGATCAGGACCAGGTGGAACAAACTGGAAGAAATCTCACAAGTGAGTGAAAATGAGAAGAAATATTTTTTTGCTTTAGCATACATTTGCTCCACAGTCTATGTTATTTCAGGTAGAAAGCAAATAAAGATAAATCACAGTTGCAATATTCCTCCCATTTTTTCATTCCTTTTTTCTATTAGAAAATATATTCCTTTTTGTTTGCTTCAGTTAAGGCTTTGGACAGGATCCCCGTTCAAGTGGATAAATGCATCTCAGTTTTGGTTTATATTTTCCATTTGTGCTTTCATGCTAAGTACATCCAAGTCATAGGAACTGGCTTTCAATTGATATTTGCAATTTTTAAATAGGTTTTCTCTCTGTTCATCTCATTTCAAATGGTAAGAAAAGAGGGATCACCCCAATTTATTAGTACATCTATGCCATAAGCTGAGCAGTGTCATGTTCGAATGGTGTCTGACCTCAGCTTTTGTCCAGCAAGTCTCAGAGAAAGTGAAGTCCTCTGAAGAGGAGTGTATTGAAGGTCAGTAGGTGGCACTTTTTACTGTGGAGCCAATTCCCTGAATAAGCTTAGGTGGCACAGTGCATTTTTTTCCCTTAGAATTCATGACACTAAGCTCTAGATCATTTGTCATTAAAGATGAATTTAGCTCACGTAGATATATAAGTGCTGTACAAATAGTTCATTTTGCGGAGAGACATTATAATAAATGATTTATAGTAATCATTCTTCCTTTTGCTCATCCAGGACATATGACAATTAAAAGTTTAATCAGATCTGTAATGCAAGCTGAAGTTTTCAAGATATTTAAAAAGAATACAGAATTAGGAGGAAGCCTGCAATAGCAGATAACATCAAATCGCAGACACAGGTTTTGCTTCACAATATCAGGTTTTTTATGTTTCCCCCTCTAACATCAGTAATAATCTGGTAGAATTTCAGTTGTGGAAAATTTTGGTCTAATCTTGACTAAATGAAGTCTGGCCCACTGCCACCAGACTTTGTCTAGTAGCAAACCCTCAGCCATGCTGCCTGAGGTCCCAGACATTATTGCAACTCTGCCGTTGCTCCAGAGCATCCCTTTTGTGTCCCTCTGTCACCCTGCCTATCAAACCAGAAAGCAAAGCCTTCCAAAGCAAGGCTTTTGGGCTTTACTCACTAAATACCAAAGGCCTTGGTGGGCTACATGTGCAATGTTGTAACTAGTTGAAGGATTAGGTAATTGTCATCAGCAGAAGGTGAGAGCCTTTCTTAATATGGAAGAATGCTTGTAAACTGCCCATTTTTAGGTAGTGGGTATGGAAGACGACTGTGTCTTATTTTACCGTGTAATTATATCATTGGCTTTCTGCTGGGGTTCCTTTTTAAAGGCAGATTTTAATAGGGAACACCGCAAAACTCTCTCCCTACAAGCCATGGCAATGGACTTTTACCTAGTGCCACATTAAGACACTAAATTGGGCAAATGAAACATAAAAATTCTAATATCTCATTTTAATAGGGGCTTACATAGTTTTCTAGATATGTCTTGTTAGTCTTATTAAGTGTTTTGAAAATAAACTGTTAGTAAGGTGTCACAATAAATTAACTTTTCTCTTTGACATTTTCTGTGCCTGTTTTAGGGCAGTAGTCCATATCCAGGTAAAGGATGTCAATGAGTTCTCCCCCGCATTCAAGGAGAGCATGTACAAGGCCTCAGTGACAGAGGGGAAGATCTATGACAGCATCCTGCAGGTGGAAGCCACAGACGAGGACTGCTCCCCCCAGTACAGCCAGATCTGCAACTACGAGATTGTCACCGCAGATGTTCCCTTTGCCATCGACAGGAATGGTGAGTGCTGCCACAGCAGGGCTGTCCGCAGGGCTGGCAGTGCTTGGGGGCACGAGCTGATCACCTGCCTGGAGAGGGAACTCCAGAGAGAAATCCTGTTCTCATCTCTGAGAACAGAGGAATCCTCACACTGAGCAATTCCATCCCTTTTGTGTACCACTGGGGCAGAAAGCGATGCAGTAATCTCCTGTGGAAATTAAACCACCAGATTTAGGTGAGCAACATGATTCTTCGTCAGTCGGTCCATTCTCCTAATTGTCTCAGATCCTGTTTCCCATCCAAGTGATGGCATTCCCCAAGGCAGCATGTATTCCCAAGGCAGGGCTTATTTACTGGATTACAGCCAGTCCCATTCCCCTGAATTTCCTGAAGCAGAACCCAAATATGGCAATATTCTGCATGTATTTATTGATTGTTTTAGGATCACAGGTCCACAGACCTGTCCAACTGTGGTGCTTCCTGAAGTGGATCCATTATTCTGCATCATGGAAGAAAATGTACTTTGGAGAATAAGTACCATTTCTTAAGTTTTTGTTGGTTTGTTTTAGTTGTTTTTCTGAGGTACATATTTTATATTTTAGTGAAAATAAGAAACCATATTAAGTTTTTATTTTTTGATAAAACAGCAGTTTTTATAAAAACTCTTTGCCAGTTTAAAAATTATTCATGTGTATTTGTTCAGTTCTTGCACAATGCACAGCTTCCTGGATCAGCAAAGAACATGGGAGTTTGGGAATGGTGACTGAGCAGCATGAAAAGTGTGTGGAAGGTCCTTCCTCCCATTCTCTGCTTGCTTCAGATGATACAAAATAGTTTCCCTTGAAGAAACACCCTGTGAGCATACCCAGCAATGCTCTGATTTATCTCTCCTAGCAGAAGCATTTAATCCATGTTTGTAGGAGGAGAGTACAGTTTGGAAGTTAAATCTGATTTTTGGCCAAATTGTAAATTGAAAGCATGCATGGAGCTACTGTTTTCTCTAAGCAGTCATTTTCATATTCGGATGTTTTATAAAAACTCTTTACCTGTTCAAAAATTATTCATCTGTATTGGTTCAGTTCTTGCACAATGCATAGATGAGCATCAGAAGACAATAACCTGTTACATCAATAAATTTTAATGACTTTGGGGAAAAATCCATCTTGTTATCACACACTGGGAAGCAAGTGTATGGTATGGGAAGTGCAATCATGAGAAATATGTTTGTGTTTGAGTAAATAAGGGCAGCTGGCACTGTAACCCTGAGGATTCTTGAGAATCTAGAGAACTGTACAAAGGATTTTTTACAGCAAGTGGGCATTTGGAAGGACATATTTGGAAGCAATTCCCTAGAAGATTTTCCTCTCCATGGCTTTTTTTTCCTAACTGCTAGATTTCCCATGTTGTCATAAAAGAAAGTTCTCTATGTCTCTGAATCCATTTTTTTCCAAGGCTCCACGTGACTTGTCTGTGTGCAGGGTGGGTACTTAGAGAAGTCACACATTGTCTCGCAGTTTCCTGCAGGGTTTGTGGCAGATATAAGGGACAGAGAATACCCTGAAATCGGTGTGATACACAGCAGTCATTTCTACTACTCATGCCTTTTCAGCTCCTATCACACAGAGCAGCTGCCTCAGGAGTGCTCATGTCTTTTTCTAGTCAGAGATATGATCAAAAGGATAGGAAATGTCAGGAGTGCTTGGTTACATCTTTGTCCTCATGTGGCTGGGACCTGCTTTTCAGCAAAGGCAATGAGAAAATCATTGATTTAAATGTGACTTTAAAGCCTGCAGTGAATAATTCGTATAAGGTTGTAATACTTGCAGTTTCTTGGTCATGAGTTCAATTAATATTTTTGATCTATTTGTTCACTAAAAGAACAGTGCTGCCAAAACCAACAGTAATTGCAGTCTAATTTGCAATTTTTTAAGACAATGGTAATTGCTTAAGCCCACTGGGATTAGAGACAAAGTTTGAATAGATGACTATAATTTTATTTTATGAAAAAAATATGTTGCTTGGTTCCAACATATTTCACTGCGGAGAATGCCTCTCTATGGCAGCTGATAGAAACTTTCTCTGGTGCAAATTCTTTGGAAACATGCCCATTTTTGTTCCCAATAGGGTGGTTAAAATAGATGTATGAGATGCCTGGGACTATCTGGTAATTCTGTGCTAATTAGGATTTTGTTAACAGGGGTATTTTTAGCCATTGTGAAATACAAATCTAGGTTCTTGTGTCTTCTGCAGGTTATTATTTTTTAAAGCTTTTCAGTCACCTGCATGTGGAGCTTCATTGCTCAGAAAGAGGATAAGCAAATAACCTTAAAATCAAATCTAAATATTGCAGGGGGCCCCAAATGATGGAGGTGGGGGTGAATTGTGAGGAAAACATGCCATTGTCTGCCCCAGATGGTGGACTTTTTTCATCACAACATATGAAAACCCTAAATGTAGGTCTGTAAAAAGATGAAGCTATACAATCAGCTCTTTTTCTTTTGGCAGGTCAGTGTCTTGTTAGGTAAAACTTACTTCTTGTCCCTAGATCCATGCATGGAACATTTTTTTTGGCCTTAAAAAATTGTATGACACCTGGGGAAAGGTTTGCAGAGCAGCAGAGAGAGCCCTGCAGGCTGTGTTGGTGCCCAGGCTACCTCATTCCCACTCCATGGGAGGCAGGAGCGGGTGGACACAGGAAGAAGCATCAGCCTGGGGGTATTTTCTACAGGTCCTTGTAGCTTAGGCACTTTGGAAAGGTAATATAAAACTTCCCAGTTACATTTGGGAACTCTGGCCCTTGGTATGTGATTTCCTTGTGGATAAAATTACTTTGTGTTCTGAAACTATAGCACTAGTAAAATTCGGTCTTCTATATGATGAGCCAACTCAGAGGGCAATGAACTCTGAGTCATACAATACAGTCTTGTAAAGGCAGAGCACAAATCTATGCTTTGCAAAGGATCTGTGTCTCGGGATCTCCTTGGTCAGGATGACCCCGAGACGTATTAAAAGTCTCTTTTCCCCAATCCAGCTGTTGAAGAAGGAGTCAGAAGTCTTCGGCTGTAGTTCTCAACGTTGTTTATTATTTCTTATCTAAAACATTTTCTGTCTGGCCTGCCAAGGTCTCTTCTGCAGGTCAGTCTGAGGCACACCGCCCTCCCACGGGGCCGGTGTTATCTTTTATACTATAAACTACGTATTCGATATTTACAGTTATGTTCCAATACCTATCACCTGTGTTAGACAGTGACTTTCTACTCGACACCAATCCCAAAGCGCCACCATCACCAAGAAGATGGAGGCTAGGAAGAAGGACAGGACAACGCCCAAATCCCTCCATCTTGTCCCCCTAGACCCCCATAGTGAAATTCTTCAAAATTCCACTTTTCACCCGGTGACAACTACTATTATGCTACTTAAACTTTTGTGACTTGTAATTCTTCATGTAAAGTTGGTAATTTGCTCCATGGGTTGAGATCAAATTCCCAAGAGTCTTTGGCTTCCTGCCAGGGTCTCCGAGCCCCTGCCAGGATCTTGAGCCATCCAGGGCACCCAGAGGGATGTCCTGGGTTCCGACATCTGTGCACAGTGCAAAGAACTGTGATAAAGGTATACAGCATAATATGTTTTAAAGTAGTATTGCATGTAGATTAATCTCATTTTTTCCTTAGCAGAGAATCCAAATCAAGTCAGTTACTGCAGCAATATTGTGTAGGCTTTTTTCAGGTGACAGAAAAATTAAACCACAATGCACAGATCTGTCGGAATGCCAGCAAAACCCATTTTTATTCACATACCTTGTGCTTTATTTGCCAGGGATTATGGTCCAATGATCTGGGAACTCAGGTATAAATACAAATTCTGTCACAGCTCTGACCTAGACTCACCTTAAAAATGGGGATGATTCTTATGTGCCACCCAGCTCTGGGAATCATTCACAAATGCATGTTCAAACTGTTCAATGTGAAGATGAGACAGGGACCTGTCCAGTCCATACAGATTTTATCAGGTTACAAATCCTAGACAGGACAGGACCTCACAAGATCCCCCTTTACAGCACCCAGAGCTGCAGTAGGAGCTGTGCACACTTCATATTGCCAGAAAAGTCAAGCCAAACTTTGTAGCTGAGCATCTGCATTTGATATTTATATATTTATTAAATGACAGAATATTTCCATTATAATTTAAAAATTAACCTTTTGACAAGAAGATCAATTGATTTAGTAACAGTGGAATTTAGGAGGGAATTGCAATACTAAATCAGTCAACTTTTTCCCCATTCTCATGTGTGCTCCAGAGTAAGGTGGAAAAGCCATAAAAGAGGGATGTCTATATCCATCTATCCCAAAAACTGAACTTGAAGAAACAGAGGTGTAAATGTCTGTGTCCTTAGGAAGGTCTTTTTATATTCCTCTAGTCACTGATCTGCTTTTTGTTGTTTGAAAACTGGTTATAGCTCTGGGTATTTCCAGGAAAAGGCAGATATTTAGGAAGACTGAATAAAAAATGCATGACCTAATTTTGAATTGTGTAGAAATGTACTTACTTCTCCATTAAAATTTTCTCCTTTTAATGTTATTAATTACTTTTTTGTCTGTGGGTGAGATGTAAACAGAAACTTTCAGACTATCATCTCTAAAACTTTAGTTGGTCTGTGTTTATAGTGCTTTCCTTCTGTGTCTGTTTTTTAATTGTATTGATTAAATTATAAAAACCCAAAGAATCATAAAGCATCAGAGGTAAGAGAAAAAATATTAGGAAATCAACAAACTGTTGGATAACATCTGCAAGTCATCCAAATGACCTTCCATAACAACACCTAAGAGTCAGAATCTTTGTAGTCCAAATTTGAAATGGCCATAATGAAATACAGATCTTGGAAGGTAGACTCAATGAAATGTAAATATGTTGTAATGATTTATAAATCCTGTAGGACAGTGAATGTGCCACACAATTTTTTGCAACCTGCTAATGGAAATTTGGACAGTTTTGGTTTCTTGAGAATTTTCTTTGCTGATCACAGACTAAAATAATACCAAGAAGAACCAAATAGGGAAATATAAAGATTCATGTACGAAATACTATAATGCAGAAAGGACAGAAGAACTGAGCAGATGTAAAGTTAGTAATTAAGTATACACATACAGTGGCAGTTTTTCATTAAATCCTCTTAGGCAGCCACTAATTAGGCAACTCAAGATAGTAAAATGGGTGATTAGATTGTTTTGTCAATCGCTAACTCAAAGCTCAATGCAGTAGTTGATGTGATTGTTGCCGTTCTTGTGGGGAGCAAGGAGCTGTGCCCATGGCAGGCCTAAAATGCCTGGTGACATGAGATACCCCAGAGAGAGAACCCCAGAGTCTGCAGGACACTGCCCTGTGTTCACATCAGCCTTCAGCAGCTCATTCATTTCTCCTTTCAAGACATTAAATATGAGAAGGGCTTGTCCTCCTGTGTGCCCTGCTCACAAAGGGAGCGGGAGAGACTTGGACTCAGCAGTAAAGGGGGTACTGAGCCTGACTTGTAACTGCAGATGCAAGCGTCTGTTTAAACTACAGGTTTTGAACTTGAAGGTGGTGATAAATGCAAACAGCCTTTCTTCAGGCCTGACCTGGAAAGTTTTGCATCCATTTCAATAAACTCCTAAAGTTGGCTTTAATGTAGTTGTGGTAGTCAAAAGCAAAGTGGTGGGCTCTGACAAGATAAGGAGTGTGAAGCAGAGAGACACCTGCTGAAAGTCTTCACTTGTCAAATTAATGGAGCTTCAGTGAAAGACTTCTTTTTAGAAGCTGCATTTGTCTGCTTTCTCCTGTCTCTCACTCACTTGAATGAAAAGAAAAAAGAAAATGAAACGCAAATGCTCAAACCAAACCTAATGTTTTGTGCCTAACAAAAGAGATCCCATCTTTGGCCAGCACCTGTAGGGACCAGCTCCCTGCATCTGACTAAATTCCAGGATATGGGGGGCTGCCCATTTCAATTTTAGCACAAACAACTGGATTTTGCTGATCCTTGCTTGCAAGCAGATGTTACGTGTAGCACTGCTGCAGAGTAAGTTTGTTCTTTGAACTCTAGAACAAAAATCCTCATTCAAAGAGATGGTAAAACAAACAGCCCTGAGCAAAAGCATGAAATTAATTAAACAGGATGAAGTTTCAACTTGTGCAAAAGGTAAACTTCAGTGGAAATGGACAGAATTAAAATGCAGAACTTGTTAATAGAAAGTCCATATGTTTTGGCTGGTGCTGTCCCAGTCCTCCAGGAACTATTCAAAGATCTTTCCCTTTCTTTCTGAAAGTTCATCAGAACTTTCAAGTTCATCAGAACTGCTTTGTTCCCAAAGCAGGTAATTTGTTACCATTATATGTGTGTCAGGTTCAGCAGATAAACTCTGCTGTTGCTGGGTTTTATTTTGCATGTGATAACTCTGTGCTGTCCTATCAAATACTGCTAAACACTGTAATGCAGGAGGTGATTCTAGGGCTTTTCCTATTTTTAAAATGTCTCTCACCTACAGGGTAATAGCTTTTGAGAGAACAGGAAGATACTTGGGTTCAGTAGTGGATCTCAGGAACGTGGCTGTTAAAGGCAGGTATTGTGGCAAATGTGGAAAAGGAGGGTGCACTTACTCATAGCTCACATGTCAAGATGTAACTGCTAATTACTTTTACCATCTTACTTTAGAAATTGTTGTTGAGCAGATGTTTTCTGATAGACCCGTGCCCACATTATACCACTCCCATCTTATATTTTCCTGCAAGCTTCTTATTTCTCTGCTGGGTTGAAAGAAAATCTTTCCAATTCCTCAGAACCTCCTGCCTCTGCAAATCCTGTATGCTTCAAAGAGCTCAAAGTCACAAAGCACTTGATGAACCACAACCCAAATGCTGCAGTCTGTGGGTGCTCAACCAAGAATGAATCTCTGAATGTTTTCTTGTGTTGAACCTCTAGGTAACATCAGGAACACCGAGAAACTGAGCTATGATAAACAGCACCAGTACGAGATAATGGTCACAGCTTTTGACTGTGGGCAAAAGCATGCAACACAAGATGTCTTGGTACGAGTGAATGTCAAACCCGTGTGCAAACCAGGCTGGCAAGGTAAGGTTGAATAGCTTTTCTATTTTAATTCTTTATTTAAATCTCTTTCCTTTGGTGTTTTCCTTTTACCTTGCAGTAAGGAAAGTAGAACAACAGTGCTTGTTGCACTGGTGTGGAAAACTGCTGCTATTTCTTCTACCTCATTCCAAGCCTGCTAACAAAGTGGATGATAATCCCATCTTTGCTTACATTTGCCATGTTTCTTCTCTAGGCAGAACAAAGAGCAGACCAGAAAAAAAGAAGTAAGACAAATTTCTGCTCCAATAAGTTATCTTATGAGTCTAAGTTATCTTATGAGAATATTCTGGAAGGTTTAAAAAAATGATGCTGTTTTGCCATTGTCCTACTATTCCTTAAAAGAGTGTTTTTAAAGCCACCATGGCAAGGTATTTCTGCCATGTGAGCTGTAATTGTTCAGGTTATCTTGTTTGAGGTTCAGGATTGGCTTTTGTGGCATGCAGGAGCCAAGGCACCCTCAGTGGGAGTGAAAAGCATCTTTAAAGCTGATTCCTGTCTTGATATTGAGACATTTTTGGTAGGAATCAATTTGATTTTCTAAAAAGGCTGTAAGGATCTATACCCTGTCTGGAATGGAGAAAACTGCAGCTGACAACATACAGGGAAGATAGAAATGCTACTAATTATTAGGAATTAAGATGGAAATGAGGGCGGGATTACAGACAAACTGGATGTGACCACGTTTTGCAGGTGTCATTCAGGACTAACTTGACCTCCATAACTGTAATTTTTAAACATAATGATTGAAAAGGATAAAATCAGTTTGGCTGTTGTACTTAAAGATAAATTTGCAGGTTGACATTTAGAAGAAAAAAAGGCTTTCTTTGGGAAATGAAAAGCTCTTGTCTAGAGGAGCTAGTAATGAAATGTTTGCAATAGCAGGATTCCATTTCCACAGCCCTCACGTGGAGCAGAGCTACGTTTCAGTTTTTTGGGATGTACTAGTACCCAAGTATTTGAAGAACATTTTTGTTGAAAAAAACCACAATACCTATGAACTATTTCCACATTTTCTAACTGATATTACTGTTCAAATGATTTATTCTATAAAACTATTATGGTCTCTTTACACTGGAGAAATGTTCTGTTTCCATTTTATGGAGTTATCTCAGATAAATTAAGTATCTCCAAATTAGCTTGAGATTTGTATTAAAATGGGTGTAATGGATGAATAGTTTTTTCATTTCTATATTTTTTTATTCAGGTATTTTATTTGTTGAATATGTTTTGCAAAGGTGGTAATGGTGTATTTCTATTGCCCAGTATTATTTCACAGTTCATGTGGTTGTTATGCTTGTTACTGGTTCCATCAGGTGGGTTTAGACATTAGGCAGCCAATAAAAGGAAAAGGAACAACCTCAAACAGGTTTGGTTGGGGTTTGGGGTTTTTTTTTTGATGCTTTGTTCGTGTTATTTGTACCTTTCCATCTGTCAAATACATGACTCTTCACCTCCGAGGCACATCCCCAGGTCAAGGAGCACAAAATGCAAGGGGATGTGTCCTACTCAGGGTAGAAGGTCTTTAAGTGAACAATTGGGTAGATAGGGCTTCAGTGCTTAATTATTATTAACTCATTAATTGTAATTTGAAAATAAACTACAACATAAACATTCCAGGAATTTATACATTTTTCTTAAAGAGGTTTTTTTAGACCTGTTTATTTTTAAAGGTGAAGAAATTCATGTAGGTGATAGTGTTTGCCAGTTTGAGCCAATAAAAATCACCTGTTTCTAGGGAAAAAAAATAAGATCAAATAAGCAAAACTTTCCAAGAGTATTTCTAGTAGTTAAAGAGGATATCTGGAGACTAGAAATGGAAGATATTTATAGTGTTCTTTCTTCCCTGTGTCTCTTGCTCTGTGACCTCCCCACAAAGGGGCAGCCAGCAGGTTTACTCCATCTTCTTTGAAATAATACTATATTTGTAAAGATTAGATGACTTCAGGAAGTAAAATAATGGGAGGTTTTTGACAGAAAAGAGGAATGTTCTGAGTCTTGGGTTATAATAGAGATGTTGCTAAAATACGTGATTTTTTTCTTGTTCCTGAGTGTTATCCTGAACAAATAAATACTCGGATTTTCAATTTATGGCATTGGCACTTAGTTCCTAAAAGTTAATGGCTTTCGTAATTTGAAATACTGTGCACTTGTTTGTGTAACTATAATGAGTAGAGATTGGAGTAGTCTAATGCAACTTCAGTATTAAAAATTTTATTGCAGCCAATTTCAGTGTAGATGCCCTTCAGATAACCTCCACTGTGCAGGGCTGGGATGGGGAAGAACAGACTGATGTAAAACAATTCAAAATTATTCCTTTTTCTTGAGGACAACAGCATGTGACTGATGTGTGGCAGAGCAAATAAGGCTCCACAAGCCAAGGTGCTTTCCTAATCAATAGTTCCTTGGGCTACCAGCATTGAAGTCTTCATTAAATCCAGGAGCTGCTTGCCTGCTCTCTGATGATGGGCATTAATACCCCAGTGGCCAGATCCCCACACAGACATTTTCAGCAAAAAAAACCTCCTCTCTATTCAGAGGCTGCTCTAGAAACAAACTTGACCCAAGCTGGCATCTGCTTTCTGAGCAGACCCCTCTAGAGTGTTATTCGTATACTAAGCAAGCTAAAAATGTAAATCAATGGGCTGAATTAATTTCTAATCAGTTATTTTAATTGGAAATTCTCATTAGTGAGTTTTGTCAAGCGACTTCTAGAGCTGTGCTACAAAATCTCTTCATGCCAGTTGTGTTTTCATATCCATGATTTCCAAACAGTGGAGTGACCATGTCCTGCCAGATAGGTAAAGGACTGCATTACCAAGAAAAGCTGGATGATGACAGTACTCCTGACGTCATAATGGCTCAATCTGCAGTCGAAGATACTTGGATTTTTGGTTTAAAATATTTTTAAACACAATTATGAGGTTTCTGTCCCAAGCAAAAACCTGTTATCTTCAACACCTTCCCCAGGTTCTGTCCTTCCCTGCAGGCTCTACCTGGTCTCAGTTGTGCAGGCACAAAACTCACACTACACTTCTTCCTGGGCATTCACTTTCAGTGGGGTTCCTTTCACTGCAGTTGTTTTAATGTCACAAATACTGATTTCTCTAAAGTTATATCTTCCTTATTCAAAGCAGGGTGGACAGACTTGTCGCACCCCAGTACTAAATATCCATAAAGTATATTCAATAAATAACAAAGTCCTGTAATCTAGACCAGGTTTCCTTTAGCTTATTTATGATATTCTAATATTTGTCACATTTCTGTTACTTTCAGGAACAGTTTTCATGAAACTGTTATTGTCCCCCCATAGTGGGATTACAAATGGAAATTAAATATAACCCAATGTGCTGAAAGATGCAAGATAGCAAAAAATTGAAAACAATTATTCCTGTACCAGGATCTCTGGTGACCAATGTACTGTGTGGGGAGAAAAAGAGATTAGCCTCCAAAAAAAAAAAAAAAAAAAGGCAGAATCATGGACGAAAAAACTTGAAATATATGTTTTAAGACTGTCAGAGGTCTGCTCAGTTATTGACAATTAAACCACAAGTGAGATTGCTCCCTAAAATGCAATTGATTTCAGACAGAAAATAGTTCTTAGAAGAAAAAAACTTCTCTAAAGCAACCAACTGAATAACCTGGGAAGACTGGCTGTGTTTCCTGCGGAGATGAGTGTGGAGCAAAGACAACAGCCCAAAACTCAAAGTCACTTTGTTTCCCCTCATGAAGGGAGACTTTTTCCATGCCCAATTTCATATGGCCTTGCACAGGCAATGGTGGCTAACCTGCAGTGGAACAGACAGTAAGGACTCCAAATAGAAGACAGGATTTCACAGCATCCAGCCTCAAGTGTTTTACCAGTCTGAAAAGATTTCTTGCATTTATCTTCCAAGGTCTGTGAACCTTGGAAGGTTCACAGACCTTGGAAGATAAATGCAAGAAATGTGATATGCATCCACATATGCATCCACACCCAGCTACCCAAGCAAGAGAATAAGGTTGAAGTTCTTTAAAAATTAATCTTAAAAGAGATAGTCCTGAAAAATTCAATTACTTTTACATAGTGTTGGCTTAAAAATAGTTTTGAAATAAAAGCTTCTCTTTGTTTATTCACCCAATAGATTATAAAAATACTCTAAAAAGGTTGTTAGTGTATCAAAGATAGTGCATATAATTTCCTTCCTAAGGCATGTTGGGCTCACTAAGGTGACCTAGGCCCTTGCTACTACCGAAAGGCACATTCCTAGCACCTCTTTAAGGCTGAATAGGCATTCAGAGGCCATGTGCAGTCAGATCAGCTTGCTCTTCCTGCTGAAATAAAATCCTTCTTTTGTATAAAGAAGGGCAGGACCTTCCATTTCACTAGCAGAGTGATCTGACATTACTTCTGAGTCAACATTCCTCAGAGATGTTGTTTGCAGTAGCTGCTGAGTGACTTCAGAATGGTTTTCATGGGGGCTTTCTAGTAAGATCCAGTTACTGAGGAAAACCAAAACCGTATTGGCTTTCATTTTGCCAATGCTTTTAACAAGGAGGAATATGATTACTAAGGCAATTGATTATTTGGAGGAGGCTGGTCAAGTGCAGAAACCTTGCTGATGAGAGTAATATTCTCAGTCTTCCAGAGCAATTTAAAAGGACCAAGTAATTTCTGCACTAAACATAAATCAATTTGCATTACTCTTGTGCACACACCTAGCAGCTCAAAACACCATCCTTGTGTTGTCTCAGCCATAAGATATTTACCTATATTTTTATAAATGAAATTTATCGTGAATCAGGGAGTCTTTATGCCAGTCTAGGCTTGGCACCACTGTGCATGCATTAGCCACACATCCTTCAACCAGGGTAATCAGGATGAAATACTTACATTCAGCTCTTAACTTGAATGGCACCATTTTAGTAAAATACCCACTCTAAATAACTACTGCAGACATTTGAAAATTAACTAAATTCCTGAGTACTACCAAGTTTTGAGCTTAAAATTTACATTACTTGTATCTATGTCGCTTTTACTTTGCTTTGACTACCAGACATAATCAGAGAAAGCAGTCATACCTGTTCCAATCCAATTTTTCAGATGTGCTCTCTTTAGTAAGTTCTGTCTGCATTATAGTTAAAGACATCTTCCCTGAGCACTCCTGGCCCTCCCACGTTTCTTTAACCATGGCCTCTTTCTGAAAACAGTGCTTTAGATATTCCAGGACTGCCTTGCTTTCGCCTGGCAGTATCAGACTGGTGGCCCGTGGAAATGGTTTCTTGTCTTAATGAAATCAGCTCTTTTTCATTTGTTGTTTTTCAGTGATTTCTCAGAAGTTTGCTGAACTTCCTGAGCACTTTGTATCATTACTAAGCACTATTTCTGTAACACCAGCTCTCAAGGTCATCTTATTCTGTGTTTAGAGTATCTTCTTTCTAGACTGACTTCTAGTGTGGCACTGCCTTCCTTTCCCTTCACTGGCAGCAGTAACTAATACGGTCCTGGTCTTGTGCCAGGACTGCAAATGGAAATATCAAATAACACTCCCAAGGCAGACTCACAGGGATCATTACCAGTTAGTTCCCTGTGTACCATGAGCTTCACATTTGCAGAGTAGTCCATAATTGCCCCCTGTGCAGGTTGTTCTGCTTATCTGTGAGGACTGAAATACTGAAGCCAGTCTTTTCCATCTTAAGTGATAAAAAACCTCCATTCATTTTAGACCTATTTAACTAGATTTTTATTTCCATATAACTCTGCGGAAGATAACTCCTTTGTTCACATTTCTGTATTTGCAACTACAAAACTAGTAATTTCTTTTTTGAATTTTCACTGCAAGATCCTCCTGAGCTTTACTGGGGCAACTATCATTTCATCGAGAAATTTCTTATCTCTGAGATGAAGCTGACAGCATTAACATTTCCTCTGCCCAAAAGTTAAAGCACTGCGGGGTATCCAGTTAGGTTTAGTTAGGTTTGAAGCTTTTCCTCATGATTATTTTTTTCTCTGCATGTAAATAGTACCACATATGCTTAGATCTTGGGCTGAAAAATGTAAGGCTTTCCACAAGAGTTATGATACTCATCAATTCATTGATTTGGGTAACTATTCCAGGCAGTGTTTCAGAGTCTGTCTTTGAGAATCTCAGAAGCACTTTGCGGACCCTCGAGCAGAGACATTAGAAGCCTGTGACCAACTCAAACATGGCAAGAAGGTTATTTCCCCAAGGAAAGCAAGCAGAGAACCAATTGCAGTAACAGAGCTGGCAGGGTGGGGTGATGTATTTGTCACCCAGGGCCACTGACCCTGCTGAGGGGAGCAGGGCAGACCCAGAGAAGGGGCCAGGCTCAGCCAAGATGCCAGACCCACCCCCTGTCCCGGGGAGGAGGCAGGTCCCCGGAGGGGGGATCTATTTTGTGAGGGGCTACTTGTTCTGTGGGGTCTGTGGTCAGAGACAGGAACGACACACACACACCTCAGAGCTTCACGTGACAACCGCGAGCCTTATTGTTCAAACCTAGTTCATATAGTTCAACCCGGGTGTTTGAATCACCCCGGGCTCGGCTGCTGATTGCTCTGACCCCACACAGCCCAGCTCCTGACCAGTGAGATGTCTGCAGCTCAGGATGGAACATCATAGGTGGAGTCCCAGTGTAGATTTGACTACAACCTATCGCTGCCTCATCTGAGGATCTGCTTTATCTCTAGGCTGGCCGAGGCTGAAGGTCTGATTTGACCAAATTTATTTGGCAGCTACAAGCTAACAGCAAACCATGACAGGGATCCATGGATGAGGGTTGGGATCCACGGATGAGGGACCCATGGATGAGTGCTGGAATCAGGCCACTGGGCCGGTCCACAGTGCTGAGGCTCTGTCAAGCCAGAGCAGCAAGCGCTGGGATGGCTCCTGGATCCAGAGAAGCTGTGGCTGAGACAGACCAACACCTGCAGCCCAGTCTGATGGGGCTGAGCTTAAATGGAACGCCAGGCCCATACAGGGCAAATGGAGGCCCCAAGTGAAGCTTGTGGAGGTTCATTAGGGCTTATTAGTGCCCTTGGGGCTCTGACACTGTGGGAAATACATGATTCAAATGAAATCTTACAACAAATAATAGCTTAAGCCATGCCATTTCATGGTTTTTAGATTCTTATACGTTCGTTTCACATAATTAAGCTCCATTCGATCTGGGAACTTCATTGCTTGTTGGAATATTCAGTGTCAGTAGGTCAGGCACAACAGTTACTCCATTGGGTTCACCAGCTTCTGCAGCACCAGCCTTTCCACTGTCCTGTACTAAGCACAAATTTCTATCTTTTTTTTTGTCTTTTTAAAACTATCAACATGTTGCACGAGGAAAACGTGTATATGAATGTTTGTTTATGCTTTGAGATGTGCACTTAAATCTCTTAGCAAACCAGCAGAGTTTTGGACATTAGTTTGAGTTTTCTCTTTGCTGTGGAAACCCTTTAACTGAGTCAGACCTGATTATCATTTCCTTTACAAGTCACTCATCTTATTTCACATAAGAAAAGGCACCAGAGTAACCTTTAGCCAAGTCTCTAGCCCACATAAACAGCACAGATGTGAGAATGTTGCAGAGGAAACAGAAGAGATACCAATTACACTGCTCTGGGAACCTTCTGTTCCAGCAATTATGTAGGGATGCTGCAGAGACTTACTAATGGCACCACATAAATTTTATCTTACATTTATCTGCCAAGATGCTTATCTTCAGTGCAACAGGAGAGAAGTCTTGTATTTCATTGTGTTACAATTATCTTTAATTACATCACCATAATTTTTAACACCGTGAAATGGAATCAAAATTTATGACCACACACATGTAGGAGACATGAACCACGTCATACCTCCGCTGCATTATCTCCTTCAAGGAAAGAAAAATCAGATTAAATCCCTCAGTGTCAGCTAGCATTAGAAATTAATTAAAATATAAAACATGGACCACAAAGACAGTACAGAAAACCTTAAGTTTAGAGATCAAGGAACATCTTTACATTATCCATCTGTTGTTAAAAGGAAAATTTGTTTAGTGCATTGGGATTTACTTTTAAAGGCTCAAACTGTCACTGAAGTTTGATCCATTTTGATCTTGGGATCGTTTGAGTATCTCAGCGATCAAGATGCATGTTTACATAGTTGCTTTATAATTGATGAAATCTGAGCCACAAGCTTGACATGGTGATATTTACACTCTAATTGTAGGGGTAACCCAGCTGGGGCTGTCTTACATTGTCTGGAGCAGTTTTATGCTACAAGTGGCAAGAAAGTAAAAGCCTGCTGAATTATAAAATCAAAGCAGTGGCTGCAGGACTAAACAGTGCTAATTTTATTCAGACTTCCCCCCTGGGATCAGTATTCTACCCTGACAACATTTACTTTCCTAAGTTTGCCATGTAACGTGGTGTTGTAGCAGGACTTGGGTCAGGTTTGTGTCAAAGCAGGACCTGTGTTGGTTGGGTTTAGTTAATCTACGTGCAGCCTGCCAGTTCAGGTGGGGTTTGTATCTGAACATATCTAGAAGATACCTAAATTCAGAGTCAGAGGTATTTTCAGACTCATGTTACATAAGACTTTTCCTGTGAGTCACTCCAGAGGAAATGAAAAAGTGCCACTACATTCCTGAAGGGAACGTGCTGATCTTTTGAGTAAGTCCAATGTGGGATGTTATTCTGAGACAAAGCAAAATAATGATATTCACACCATTCAAAATTAAATTAAGGACTTGAGTTACTGTCACAATAATTTCTTCATACTGTTACTACCACTTATTGTTCCAGCTCTGTGCACTTCCCAGCGTTGCTGCCTGCACTGGTGGCAAGATGCAGAGGGTGCTGGGCTCAGCTTCACAGCTCTGGGAGCTAAGTGCTTGGGGCGCAGGTTCTATGGAAACAAGCCAGTTGTTTTTTATCAGAGCTGTTGCTGCCTTTAGCGGCGGTTCTCCCATCACAGGATTGTAACCTCCTCCAGTATTGCCCTCATGCCTGCCTGGGAATGCCTTTGGCATGGAGAGGGACTTCTTGGTGGAATTCCTAAATCTGCGCTAAGTCAGTGAAGGAAGTGCTGGTGTGGTTTAGGATGAGGATTGGTCTGTGGTGATGCAGTGGACCAAGGCACAAAGACACTGGTTCAAGTATAGTTGATGTTTTACAATTTAGAACTGAGATAAGTGTGAGTGGTTTAGGGAGGTGCAAGGTTTATGATCTCTGGGTACAAATTCTCACTTCTGCCAAGCTGAAAACAAGCATGAAACAAAATACCTCTTCCAGTTCTTGTGGCAGAAACAGACGCCTCCCATCATTCTTCCTCGTGAGCAGTGGAATTTTATATGATGTGAGTTTTATAGGACACTCCTTGTATAGCTGGAGGTGAGTGTGCAGCTTCAGGCACCTTGCAGTTTATAATTCTGTCACATCTCCCATCCACTAATGAATATTTTGCATGAGTACTGGTCCATTTGGTATAGCTGAGAAATGAAAATGTGGCTGAAAGCTGCTGAAATAGTCAGAAAGGTTCCAGACATATATGAGACTTTATTTTTCTTTTGGGGTAGAGGAATACAATGCCTGAACTGGTGAATAAGAGATTAAAAAGATCAATAATTCATATATTATTAGTTCGCATAAAACCAGCAAATTACTTTCTTTTTACCTGGAGTACTTCAAAGAATTTTCTGCTTTTGTTCTATTGGAAACCTCAAATTTCTGCAATGGAGAGGGAACAGAAACCTATTATTGTAATGATGTCCCATATATGGTACTTGAAATTCTAATGGAACTGTTTAAACCAACACCTGAAGTGAAATTATGCAATACTGTAGATCAAGTCTAGCTTAACATGGAACAAATGGAGTGAATTACATGAAAATTACAACTGAAATAGTAACTCAGTTATATGTGTACAGGCAGTCATGGTTGTCTTAGTCATGATGTACTAGTCCTAAAAATTTTAGTAAAAACCAATTGGGTTATGTCAGTAAGAAGATCAGAGAATTCTGAAATGCAGACCAGTGGTTGTAGCATTGTTGCCTGGAGTCTGGACTAACGACTTCCTCACACTTCAAAGTGTTTGCTTGGATGTTCAGAATTTCTTGTAAATGTTTAATTTAATGCAGTTTAAGACCTGAGAAAAAGCACCATTTTTCAAGCTTTCTGAAATGAGATCTGTTGAAGAACACAAACTCCTTGACCTACTAAATGCATACATACATATTTGTATCCAGTATTAGTTTTCCCTTCCACTGATATGTAGAACGAATCTCTGTCCATTTGCTTTCAGGGATTTTGTTGACTGCCAAGACCTAGAACTTTTCCATTTTTGAAGTCTTCTTTTACCTAGAAAGATTTGAACTTGTTAAAGCAATGAGGGGAAGAGCCATGAACATGGCCAGAAGGCTTGAGCATCTGTCCTTTAAGGACAGACTGAGAATTGGGGTTGTTCAGTGTTGAGAAGGCTCCATGGAGATCTTGCCGAGGCCTTTCAGTGCTTGAAGGGGACTTATAAGAAAGATGGATGTAAAGATTTTACTGAGGCCTGTAGTGACAGGACAAGAGGCAACGGCATTAAGTTGGATTTAGATTGGATATATGATTTTTTTTTTTTTTTCCTATAAGGATGTTGAGGCATGGCACAGGTTGCCCAGAGAAGCTGTGGATGCCCTATCCCTCAACCTGAGATCAGGCTGGATGGGACTTTGAGGAACCTGATTTAGTGGCAGGTGTCCCTGCCCATGGCATGGGGATGGAGTAAGTGAGCTTTGAGGTTCTCTTCCTACTCCAGCCATTCTGTGACTTGATGAAAATATGAGCTGTAAGGACAGCTAAAATACATGCTTGTAATTACTGCTGCTTTTTTGGGTTTTCTCTGAAGCGTGTTGCAAACACCATAATTAATTGGATTTCAAATGTTAAAATGCTTCAGTTGAGCAGCACGGGGGGGGGGGGTATGTGTGGCACAAACAGGTGGCTGCCTGAGGCAGGGGATTGTTTAAATGTTGTGGGCTGTGAGACATCTGCATAAACACAGATTATTCATATCTGGCTGGAAGCAGGAGTCATCCTTTCAGCTGGAACTGCCTGTCATCAGTGCTTCACAAAATTAGGAAGATGTTCAAAGACAAGAAGTAGCACTACAGCGGTGTTATATTAGAGTGACGTGTGTAGCCTGGTCTTTGGAGATATTTGTTCTTATCACAGCACTGTGAAATCTGACCAAATTGGGTGCAGCCGACAACCTCCTCCCTGCAGAGTCAACTTGTAGTCTGTCACGGAACGTGGGCACTGCAGCTCCAGACTGGCACCAATTAGCAGTTCTTGTCAGGAGATGTGTGTAGCCCCTGCTTGTGTGACTCAACCAGCAATAGTGTTACTTAAGTGAGCCTGACACTCTTAGAAAAACAGGGCCAAAATCCAATTTTTTTAGGACAGTAGCTTATTGATGCCAACTTCAGAGACTCTTATTTTTGCCTTAGACAGTGTCCTTTCAGAACAATATGTAATTTGAAATTATATAACTCCCTTCACTTTTTTACTCACCACTGGATCTTGGTTTTGATTTGTTTGTTTTTCCAGACTGGAACAAACGGATTGAATACAGGCCTGGCTCTGGCAGCATACCCTTGTTTCCCAGCATCCACCTAGAAACGTGTGATGGACCAGTGTCCTCAATCCACACTACCATTGAGCTGCAGACCAACTACATCGGGAAGGGCTGTGATCGTGAAACCTACTCTGAAAAATCTCTGCAGAAATTATGTGGTATGAATATGGATTTCAGTTGACATAATAATGTTTTTGCAAACAAGGCACCAGCTCCTTGTGACCTGTAAGCATGCAGGACTTGGATTTAGATCAGCTGGCTCACTTTGGACTGTAGTAATGAAAATAGAGAGGGTGATGATATTTGACAGCTGCTCCATCCTTCTTTTCCATTTGTTTTCACTCTACTTCATACTTTCTCCTTGTCTTCTTTTAATTTTTTTTCTCTCCTGCTCTGATTCCCCTCTCAATTTTTCCTTCTTCCTCATTCCATCTCTTTCTCCTTCTTTCTTCCCTCTGCTACAAATAGTGGTGTGACAGTGTAGTGAGATTTCCAGTGTAGATTTGCCATCACAGGAAGACCACAGGATTTGAAGGGGATTGAATCTCTCTGTTGTGTTTCAGTCCTCCTGACTCAGTTTTCTGTTCTGCTGCTCAGTGCTGTGCCAGACAACAAACAAACAAAAAGTAAAATAATATTCTGGGCAAAAATGTTTAAGAAACATGAACTTCAGATAAGAGCTGACGTGGTGGATAAATATTTCCTGATTTTTTTCTCCCTTTTTGTGCTTTTCAATAACTTTGTGTAAAATGCAGAAGTCAATTTTGAAAGGCAGGTTAAATACTTGAAGATACTGCTGTATTTTTTTCAGACTTTAAGATTCTGTATCTAGCAAAGCAATGGCCATGCAATAATCCCTTCATCTTTTGAGATCAGATGTCTCTCCTGCTGTAATATCCTGTCTTTAGCGTCCTCCTCTGAAGCCCTGATGGTGTAGACATGAATTCTCATCTTCTCTGTCCCTTTGCCTGGTTTCTGTCAGAGCTACAGTAGCAATTGTGCAATTTTTTCCATTTCAATGCGTGGATTTTGGTTCTGGGTGCTCTGGTGTAGGGCTTGCTCTGATAACCACCCAGCAGTGCTGCAGATATGTCAGGATCAATACGCTAACCTTTAGGAAATAATTTTTATAAATGAAAAATTTCAGCCAGTGTTACTATATTATTAAAAATGGAGAAGCAATTTCCAGGGAAAAATGGTTGGCAGTTGCAATTGCAATTATCAGTTATCAGTGGAGATGAAGAAAGGGAGGTAAAGGTGAGTGGGAGTAGTAGCATTGTCATCAAATCTGAATGTTTTCAACTTCAAAATTGCTTAGTTAAGATCACAGAAACAGTCATGACTTTGATTCTTTGTCTTTATCCAACTGGCTGGGCTCTAGAAGAGCAAATGAAAATCCATCTGCCCCAATATGCATCTTCATCATGGTAATGATATTAAATCTGAGAGGCAGACCAAGGCTTGATTTCATAAAATACTAAAATTGTAATAAAAATAAATGTTAAATATTTATATAATAGCTAAATATATACAACATTATATAAATATTATATAAAAATTGTATAGAAATAATATTTATAGAATAGCTAAAGTCAAATACTTTTAACTCCTCTAAGAAGCTGTATTGGCAGCCAAAATAACTTTGCTTTGTGCTGTTACAGACCTGAACTGCAAATGGCACAGTCACTCAGTGCAGACCACTAGGAACAAGACCCAAACCACTAAATTATTACCTTGAAATCAAACAATGATAGCAGCTATATCCAACAATATTATCATTTCAAGTGTAGGGCTGAAAGGAAGTACCTTCAGCTGATGTAAAAGTCCTTAGTTGAAGAAGGTTGTACAAACTCTAAGGGGCTCAGTTTGCAGAGTGTTGCTTGACTGCCTCACCTGCTGACACTGGAGTAGAAAAGAGAATTACAGGCATCTCTTGGGTCTGCCAGGGCCATTGTGGTGGCTGCAGGCAGCTCTGAGCAGTGGACAGACATCCCTGCTGAACTTCAGCTCTGGCTCAGCACATCCGTGAAGGAAGAGAATGGAAAACACTTGAGAAAACAAGCAAGAGTGTAAGAGTGTTTGTAAATAGGAGGAAAATTCTCACTGCTGAAAGAATTTTTCTTTTGGTCCAGGTTTTCCATATCTTCATAGAGAGCAGACATGGTAGAAACTTATAACAGGACTTTGATGAAAAGGCTGTAAGTGACAATGTGCTTTACATGAGAATTGCATTTAGCCTGGCCTGCACTTTGTTATTTAGTATTTATTACCATCCTCAATGTAGAGAAAAGTCTTATGAAAGCAGCTTAAATTATTTCTGGAAATCAGTTTTCTCCCAGAAATTACCTTATTGTAACTAATGGTTGGATGATAAAATCCTTTGAAAAGGATGAAAACCCTAATTTTTTTTTTTATACAGTGAAGCATGATGTGATTGCAGAGAGTGCAGAACTGAGCACTCAGACAGCTCTGCATCATGTACAATGCAAGGCTCTCTCTGTATAAGTAAGATACAGTATACAAATACCGTGCTTATTTCTTCATTTATCTGTTGGAAATCTGGAGAAGGCAGATGTTAAGGAGGGTGAATTAAAATTCATTATTTATTTGATGGAAGGTACAAGTCTGCTTTTCAATAACCCAGGGATTTGCACTCCTCTGGACGGTCAAGGTGGGCAGCTTAGATGACTAAATTATGCTTTAGTCATTTTAAAGTCAAGGAATTATTAGTGTTGTGCCTCAAAGCATTTTAGAAAGCATTCTTTCACCTTGTTACCTGACAGTAATAAAAAGTACAGACTGTCTAAAAGACACCATTTGGCAAAAACATATCACAAAAAATCACACTAAAATAAACATAGGTTAAGGAGACTAAAATATAGTGGAAAGATGGCTCTGGTGCTGTATCCTTTCCCTCTAAATGTAGATAAAAGAAAATAATGTGATTGCTAATTCTCACATGTGGCAGATGGGAAACTAAGACAGGGAAACACTATCAACCTCAAGGTCCTGCTCCAGCCACGATCCTGCTCTCTCTCCATTTTCCTGGGTGGTGTAGCATTGCAAGAGGCCCACAGAAAGTTGTTGATCTGATCACAAAGAACAGTTTGAACTGGGTGGTATTTGGATCATTTCTTTCCAGCTAAGCCAGCAGTCTGGTCCAGCGAGAAGCATCACTGTGTGCTTATCCTGGCACACAAAGTTTGGAGCCCAAATGTGCAGGATTGAGAGAGAAGGTGGGGCCAGCTGCATAAATCACTTGTGAAAATAAGCACTTTTATATGCAAGAGGTGCCTCAGGGGTCTTAGCCCAAAACTGAGCTTCATGCAGCAGTTCCTGCATTGTTCTGGAAGCATTTTGGGAGAAAAGGGCATCAGGCACTACATTTTGGAAGAGCATTGATCCCATGATAAGGCTGTTCTGGGAACAGCTCCAGAGAGAGATCCTGTTCACATTGCTCCAGGTTTGTCTCTGTGCATGGCTGAGCAGCCTGGGACTCTGGCTGCATTTATTAGGATAGGAAAAGCATGACTTATTCCAGCCAAATCTCCCAAGTACATAATCCAGTGAACTTTCTCAGGGCAGGATTAAAACACGTAACAGGATGAGATTCCAAATTTAGCCACAAATCTCCATACAAATATGGGCAGATAAAGTAGAACCTGTTGAGCTTGGTGCTGGTTACACAAACGGAGTGTCCTGTATTATCCAGAATTACAGTTTGTAAAATAAATACACTTTGTCTCCATGCTCAAACTATGAACTATGTAGGTGTTAGGTTTGGTATTCAAAATATCACTTCAAAATAGCCTCATTTTACAGCAGTAAATTTTGGAGAAGAACCCAAGACATTCAGTTACAGAATAAAGTAAATATTTCCAAATCATTGCTATAACGTATATTTTTTTTAAGGCCTGTATGAAACAATTCTACACACTTTTGGCTTAAAATTTTTTTGCACTCCTTCAGAGATTTGGGATTTTTTATCTCTTCTTGGATGGTGAAGGAGGGCAGAACACCTTAGCAGGGGATTTTTCATGCCATCACAGTTTGCTCACCATATTGTTACTTGACAAAGCAGCAACAGGAATACAAAATTGTTTGTGCTTTTTACTCTTGGAATGATATTTCCTGCTACAGGCTGTCTTCCACCAGTAGGTAAATGCTCTGGGTAGCTCCTTGCATGGTTTTCATAGTGCCTGGCAGTTGTTGAGCTGTAAGCAAACACAAAGCTGTGAAGAACTGTGCTATTTTATCAGATCTTGGTACCACGGTGTTTTCCATCTCGGTCTGTCATTAAAGAACACACGGAACTCCAACCATCAAATATGTACCAGAAAGCAGCACTGGAGAGATATGACCTGGTTGGGGTGAATCCCTGCTGTGAATGGGCATTCCTCCCAGAATTACTGGGATATCTACGGCTGGCTGCTGGACACTGTGGGACCTGTCCTGCATCATCCCCACTGTGCTGTATGTTACAGCACATCATCCCCACAAACCTTCATGGTGTCAGGGAGGGAAGAAAAATGCAAACAATTTGTTTTGACTTAGCAGATCTTGAAATAGCTGAAGAAATGTCATTAATGAATTTCAGAAAATAATGAACATTTCTGAGAAAGGTAACTCTACATTATTTGCTATAGTTTTCTGTACAGTACATTTAATCTAGAAAACTCTTGCTGGGTCATGATGGTGGGTATTTTACAATGTTTCAGTGATTTGGCATTGAGGCTAGTAGGACCATTTGGGTAGTAAAATAGTCTAAAGAGTGTGAATCAGAACCCTGGCCTATGTTAATCTTCAGAGCTTTTTCAGTGGTCTCTCATTGTGTTATTCATTATGTGATTTGCAGGAGCTTCCTCAGGTGCCATTGACCTGTTACCATCTCCCAGTATAACAACCAACTGGACAGCTGGGCTCCTCATGGATAGCAATGACATGATTTTTAAATTTGATGGAAAGCAAGGAGCCAAAATCCCAGATGGAATAGTCCCAAAAAATTTAACTGATCAATTCACCATCACTCTGTGGATGAAACATGGACCTAGTCCTGGATTAAGAGCTGAGAAGGAGACTATTCTCTGCAACTCTGATAAAACAGGTGAGTCTGTGTATGGAAAAAATGTTATGCAAAGGGGATATCAACAGCTGTAGAGTGTTGCCATGTCTCCTCATTTAATTTGGTCTGAGAAAAAACTAATCTCAGATGTAGCCACTCCAAACATTGCTGATTTAAGAGATTATTGAGGGGCCTGATGACTACCTAAATTTCAAACACAGCTGGGATAACACAGCTAGAGATTTCACAGGAATTGACTGATAACATAACTAAATTATGTTTAATTTCTTTTCATTATTTATATTGAAACAGTTCTAATTCTTCACTGAAACAAGTTAGATAAAATATGCATTTGGATTTCATTTATTAGCTAGGACAGGATGATTCCGTGAACAAAGCTGATACAGCATAATTGAAGAAGAGTCATACCAATCCATGAGAAAGCTCCGTTCTTTGGGGTTTCTCTGATATGGCTGGGTGCTGACAGGGTGTGAGGCTCCCAGACACCAAGGGCTGTGCATGGCTGAGCCAGGTGTGTCCCCCCGCAGAGATGAACCGGCACCACTACGCGCTCTACGTGCACAACTGCCGCCTCGTGTTCCTGCTGCGCAAGGACTTCGACCAGGCCGACACCTTCCGCCCCGCTGAATTCCACTGGAAGCTCGACCAGGTACCTCTCTCATGATTCCCAGGGTCATCCAGGACCCTTCCTCCTTCTCAGGCCGTTAGGCAGCACAGGGAACCACCCAGATCCCAGACCCCAGACCCCAGGTCTGTCCTCCTCAGGCCTTTAGACAGCACAAGGAACCACTCAGACCCCAGACCCCCGGTCCGTCCTCCTCAGGCCTTTAGGCAGCACAAGGAGCCACCCAGATCCCAGAGCAGCTGTCCAGAGTCTGTCCAGAGTCTGTCTGCAGTCTGTCCGAAATCTCTTGCAATTACACTGCAACTTGCAGCTGTTAAAACTCTAATTAGGATCCACATAAAAAGAGACAAGTAAGTTAACTTTGTCAAGTAATTTTATGCACTAGTTTTTGTTGTTTATTTTAATCGAGCCACTTTAAATGGTAGGTAGAGGTTTATATCCTTTGGCAGTGGAGAGAGATATGACATTGCATTTAGTTCCCTAAATGTTTTCCATTTATCATTTTTTAAAAATTGCTTTATCATCACAATTGGAGTGATGGAAACCTTTTCGGTAAAGAGTATGCTGATACACAGAAAGGTACTTCTGTTATAGTGTAAATCCAATCTGCAGACCTTTTCTTTTATCTTCTGTGCTGTATGTAATTTTGCCTTATTATTAAGTGTATATTGCAAGAAAATTATTATTAAAGAGATAAGAGTTGCCTTGTTTATTCTAGGCAGGATAAGCATCATTTGGATGAAAGAAGACAGACTTTAGCAAAGTGCTATTTTTTCCAAAGCAAGTTTCTTCTTATCTTTGAGCCCAACGTATGCTATGGAAAATGTAGCTATAGGAATGTTTACTTTTCTAATTCACCTTCTAAATGTATATAAAAATGAGATCTCCATCGTGTTTATCAGATGAGTGTGGTAAGAAAGCCTGTGGTGGTCATGGCACTCACTTTGCATTTACACTAAGCAGTCTGGAATCAGTTTGTGCTGTACTCAATATGAAATCTTAGTGTCTCAAAATAAATTGAAATGAAATCATATTGAAGATTGCAAGTCAGGAGTAACTGATATCATCTCAGATAAGGCTGTTGTGAGTGCTGAAGATGGACTTGTATTTCTAAACTTGGTACTAAGCATCTAATTAATGAAAATGCAAAGGTTTTGGGAAGTATTTTGATTTTGAAAATTGAGTGCAGTTAACTTCTATATTCTTAAAATGAGAGAGAACCAGTGTCCTCTCAATAAATGAAATTTGTGTGTGACTCTTGTAACGTGGCCATGAACCTTCCTAACTACTACGAAAAACTCCTACATGATGTAAACTAGAGACAGAAAATATTTTTTAGGTCACTTGATTAATTTCCTTTCATTTGGCTGCTGTCAATTGATTTCCACAGTATATTTTCAGCTGTTGTTTATAGATGAAAAAGAAAGTGAGATTAAAGTATAAATAAAATTTGTTATAGGTTGTGTGCCCAGACTTCCATGAAGATAGATTTATATTGCCAAGGTGATAGTGTTGTAAGTTTTGTCATGAAGGGACCTCATAAAAATTGCTGCTTTATCTCTTCTTCATACTCCATCTGGCCTATATGGTAGAGTAAATTAAAAGAAACTGAAAATAAAACATATGTGAATAATGGGCCAGGAAGGAACTTGCATGGTTTTGAAGACAAGGCAGTGAGAAATTGTCACTATAATGTAGTAAAATGATGCCTTCTTCTAACTGTGTACCCAGAGTGGTCTATCTTAGAAAGCACAGGATATTTTAAAACCACATCATAAAACAAGTTAGGGTCCTACTCAATATGAAAACAAGCTGGACTAGACTTCCAGGAGTAGATTAATTTGATTATTTGCATATTCAGACACTGACATACCTCTGGAAATCTCACCTTGAGAACAGTTCATTCTGTAGTGGCAAACCCTCCGATTCCCTGATGTTGTTGTTGTTTTGTTAAGAAAATCCTGGTAATGGAACTGTGCCCAGCTGCTCTCCCTGTTCCCCCACCTGCCCTGTGAGACAGGGCTCTGCAGACAGGACAGGGCAGAAATGACTCTGCAAGACCCTCCAGGACTTGATCCCAGCCACAGCCAGAGCAGAGGAAAATGTGGCAGAGCACTTTATCGCTGAGCTCACTTTATGAGTGCAACAATCCAGAGACTGCTTTTGCTGAGAGGTATCCAGTGACCTTGGAAGAGGATGAAGCTTGAACTGGTGAAATCATTTATCACTCTCACTGCAGAACAGTAAAATTTATGATACCAGCTGCTCTGGGCTCTATCTACTCCACGAGACTCCTCATTCTTTCAGGGCACTGACTAGGTTTAATTTAATTGTCTAGATCTCATTTCTGTGGTGGGTGAGTTTGGCATACACCTTAGCTGCAGGCTCTGTCCTTGTCTGGATACAGGGATCCATGGAACATTTTACACAGCTGCACCTGAGCAGTGCATCTGGAGCCTCTCGACACCATGACAGCCTTGCACAAGAAGTGTCTGGAAGCTCCAAATGACAGTGTCTGCCAGGCTAGCTCTGGGAAGACTGTGTCTTTAAGTCAGTTCATAAACCTAAGGATTTTTTTCCAGTACGGCTTTCAGTTTAATTGGCCCTATTTGTTCCATAAATGGCCTTTGCTAGGTGAATTTTTCACTTACTGCACTGATCCATGACCTGAGAGTGCCACAGCCCTGGGCAGACGTGCCTTTACCAGTGACCTGCTGACACAGGACCTCTGCAAAAGGTGCTGATAATCAGAGGTATCAGATTTTTTACTGAGGGTGTCCTTGCTATTTATAAGAAACATGGGGGGAAAAAAATAAATGTAGATAGTTTGGAATTTTCCCCACTTTCATCCTTTTGAAAATTAAGTATTTTAGTTTTGAGAAAATCCATTAGCAGTAATCTGGAAGAAAAGGTATGGAAAGAGCAATGTTAAAGAAAATCAGTGTCAGGTCTGTAACATTGGCAATAAAAACTGCAATAGATGCCCAGGTAGAGGAGGTTCTTTCATTTTATTTTCATTTCCTTGTAAGCCCAAATGTTTCCTTTGTCTTAGGATAAGGACCTTTTTTCTGAGTTTCCCATTCAAAAGTTTAAATTGAATATCATTATGTGTTTGTCAACATTTATGTAATTTATTTTCTCATACTTTAATTATTGGACACTTTTTGAACCCAAAAACTTATTACAAAAAGGTCAGAAATTACTTTTAACAAAAAAAAAAATATTTTGTTACCAAAGGCAGTAAAAGGCATCTAAATTATTATCTAATTATCTCAAATGGATAGGAATATAGGTTTTATTTTAAGTGAATTATTTAGGCAGCCAAATATTCATTTGGACCATCTAAGAATAACATATAAAATATTAAAACTGTTTCTTTGACTTTCATAAAAATCTGTGGACCAAACCAGAATTGTAGTTTGAATGATTAACCAAGTCACTCAAGCCTTTGGTGACAGTGGACTAAACAGGATGGTGTATTTCACACTGTTCAGAACAGGTATTACACTTTTCATACAAATATGAGGACAGCCAAAATGTATTTTTTCTTCTCCTAAATCAATAGGATAACAACACTTTTTTTTAGTGGGAGAAGGTATCTGAAACAGAGATTAACAATTTTTTCATGTACTTTATTCACAGTGCAACACTATTTTCAGGATGTTATCATTCTGCAAACAGTCTTCACCCTACAGGCAAAATTTATGTTGATCCCATTAAAAACAGGGAATCTATTGCATGATGTGGAGTCATTCTAAGTCAGTCTATCTAAAACCAGATAAATGTGCAGAAACTAAGATGAGATAAATTGTTTGAATAATCCAGAATTAACCTGCGGTGCTTTTCATCATGAAAAACCCCCAAAACAATTCCTTTTCTAACAGGAACTACAGGAGACAGTTTAGCTAAGTCTAAATGTGGTGCAGTTTGTCTGTGCTGGCATGGAGCTGCTGAAGGATCAAGGCAAAGCCTTGGTTTGCACTTCACCACTTCAGTGGGCACACACACACCTGGGGCTTCCCCTGGAAGAAGCAACCGTGACAGTCAAGCGCTTCACTCCCAGCTCCGTTTTTAAAATCAGCACCTGCTCAAGCACATGGTAGAGCAGGAACTAACTTTCGAAGGAATTTATGTTACATGATAAGAGGGTAAAGTAAAATTGATTTGTTATTTGGACTCTTTTTTTTTTAATATAGTTAAATTGGATATTTCCATCAAATAACAGGATTTATGCCTGGAAGTTGTTCTTTTATGCTGGATTGTTAAACATTGTTTAGAATTGTTATTGATGTGCATTCAGTTTTAAGACCACCCTTCATATAATGAAAGCTGTGTGTGGCCTCCCTCTTGAGAGACTGGAGAGAGAGAAAACGAGTGAATACTTATGGAAGGCACACAATAATCTCAGTCCAGGAGGGGTAAGGAGGGTACACAGAGAGACAGGATGCTGCAAGTTTCCATCATTTCTGTGCATGAGCTCTATCCTCTAGGTAAAAGCCATCAGGCTTGGCAGTCTCATCCTTTCCAACATGATGCTCTATTTGAAGTATAATTTTTTTTTTTTTTTTTTTTTTTTTTTTTTTTTTTTTTTTTTTTTTTTTTTTTTTTTTTTTATGGTGGAGTTTAGTTGTTTATTACTTGAACCTCAGAAGAGTTTCTTATGCTCTTAAACACTTACTTTAGAATCTGGTATGAAGGCCTGCACTGCTTTATGCATACAGCTTTGATAAAACTGCAGAAACAAATCAGTGAGGTGTTTGCCTACAAAGCCAGTAAGAGAGAAATGATAAATTAATGACTAATTCTGCAACAGAGATGAAATAATTCCAGGACTTAAAAAGTCTTTGTGGCATTCCTGGCACCTTAAGTGCCCTCCATTACAGCCTTGTCTATTCTGAGACGCTTTGTTGCTATTTTCCATCTTTGAATGCTATTTTGACAAATACTTATTCAGTGTCTTGCTTCAAATCAGGTTTTGGTAGCACAAGGATAAGTCACCAGTGATGATAAACGGTGAAAATACTCTTTGAGATCCCAACTGAAAGAAGCTTGTTTAATATAAGTTTTTAATGCAACTGCTCTATCACTGATAACAACAAAATCTTGACAAACCACTCACAGTTGCTGTCCAACTTGCTTTATGATATACAGAAGTCCCCTTGAGCCCTCTCAAGGTGCTCATATTCCCTACAAACTGGTGTGCCTTTGTGCATTTCTGATTTCTGTAGTACAGCCCGGTGTGAAATGCAGTGACTGCTCTGTGCTTCTGTAAAACTTCTATGACCTTAAGGAACAACCAAGCTCAATATTTTATCATTTCTCTACTTGCTTTTGCTTGAAGTTATTTGGACATTTTTCTGCATATTTCTGTTCTACGTTTTGCAATTTTCTGACCTGTTTTATTACAGCTTTATTATACTGGTATGGGAGTTTCACAGCTGTTCATCTCAGCTACTTTGAATGAGCTGGGTCGACCCTTCTGAAAATGATCCCTGTTATGTGCCGTCCTTTGGGTCTTACATGCACAAGTGTTTTTCCCATATGTAGTTATGGTCATTCCCAAGGGAAGGTAGAACTGTTGCAAACATTCTTTAGACCCTAAGACACTAATTTCTCAATGAAAGCAGGAAAAAGAAAAGGAAGGAAACTCTGCATGGAATAAAAGGAAGTTAAAATTGTCTATAGCACCATGAAATAATAAAAAGTATTACATTCTTAAAACATCCTGTAGGAAGACCATCCAACTAATTTCATTTCTTAGAGAAAATCTTGATATGGAGTTACTAGTAAATCTAAACAAGCTGGATTAAAGTGTCTGTTAGTGCCCTGATTTTACACTACTCTGGGAACTTGAGAAATTTAAAGCCTAGAATGGAAATTCCCAATCAAACTATTATGTGAAGGTGAACAGTCACATTTACTCTCTTATTTGTCAGATATTTCTAATACTTCTCTTTTACATTGTATGTGATTTATCACTTGTGCACCAGAATTTGTACAACACGTGCAGAAAGTGGTTTGGAAATGTTCAAGATCAGTTACTTGGGCAATTTCCTGAGGCCCATCAGAAAATTTAGTTTGAAGGAAAAGCAGGTTGGCTTTCAGGTGGTGTCTGAAGCATTCCACAAAGATAGGGCAGATATCTTTATCCTTGCAAAGGCAGGTTAGGAGACAAAGAGGCTGTCTTACTAATAAATATAAATTCATTTATCCATGTTCCTGAACTGTTTATTCCGACCTTAGAGCCAGGGTTTCTGGATGTCTGCAGATGAGGAATAAAGTATGGTGGTGTTTTTCCATGGACTTACTTTAACATCTGGGTAGTCTCTTGACAATGTCAAAGCCTAGAAAGGCATATTTTCAAGCATATGATGAAAAATTATGTAAAAATGCAAATCTGAGCAGCTTTCTAGTTCTACATTTAAAAACAAAACACAGGTGCTGCCTAACTACAGTCAGAAGTGTTACTGAACTGACGTATTTCCTTGATGCAATTTAGGAACAAGAAAGGTGAGTTATAATAGAATTATTTCATCATGAATGAACTAGTGATCTAATTTACTAAGACACCTGGAAGTTACAGCATGACAGCACAAAGACATGCTGCAGCTACTGTACACAATCAGGCTTTTCAGGTGCTTTATCTGTCAGCATGATTAAACAATTTCATTATTTAAAGTTGTAATTAAGCCATCCATATTTTTGAAACCCATTGTGAAAATCATATTACACATTACTTGTTTCAAGGCTACAAAAGCAGCTCACAGCTTGCATGCAAATCAGTTTGCAAACTCTTCCTGTCACTGCAGTGAAGTGTCCTGTGTCAGCACCACAAGTGAATGTACCTTAAATAGAAAGGTTCTTATTTGAAAGCTGAATTTTCTTATGCAGTTATTTACTTGCGCCAAATAAGAACTTGATACCCTAATCTTCCCTTTCTATACTTTACCCACTAAATGTTTCTTTTGTTATATCTATTATTGAAATTGTAGTGCATGTACATTATGCAGCCTTGGCACAGAGAAAGGTGCACTTTATATATCCTCTTAAAATTCCTTCCAGCTCTAAGTAATGTCTAATATTCTAAAAATATCATTATGGTTGCTAGTGGGTATAATAAAACTTATATCAGGCATTTGTCATGTGAAAGTAGCCATATAAACAACTCCCCACCTAAGATTGCAGGAGTCATTTAGCTGTACTATGGATTTGTCAGTTCTCACTGCACCACCTCCCTAGGTCATCAAAATCAATATTCTTATTTACAGAACTCCTGGGATGTATTAGGAATGACTGTGGTGGGTAAACTAAATGCATGATTTACATGAATTTGAAGAAAGATCAATTTCACTTTTCATAAAGAGCTCTACTTTTCTAAAGATATTGACTGTCTTAAGACATAGATTTAAAAAACCACATTTTTGCATTCACCATTGCAGAAGAATTTATATCTATTGTCCATATTGAACTTTGCTGCTATTACTGTGTTTATGTGCTGCAGGAAGTAAAGAATTCCCGAGGGCTGCACTAGGCATCTGCAGAGCTTATGAGCCAGTGTGAAGTACTGGTGTGAATCTGCACTGGCCAAGATTCCAAACCTCTGCTTCCTTACCAATGAATATTCACTGTGTAAGGATAAAGGAGAATCAGCAGCTGTTAAATAAGGAATAAGGTCAGGGTAACTGCAGGTTTTCAGTTCAATGCCACCAATTAAAAATGTACGCTTCAAGCTGTGCCTGGATCCATGAGCTTTGCCAGAGCATGGCAGAGCCAGGCTAACTTCAAAAATTTGTATTAACCATTCTCACATTAGCAATTACGACCTGATTAGGTTACAAATAATTGTGAATCCACTTATAGTTTTGTAGCAGTACTAGTGCTGGCTAGGAGATGGAAATCCTTATGAATAATTTCATGTCTTGAAAGCTTTTTCTATTTCAGAGTTGTATATTCTTTATAAGCAGACAATGAACCCTACAGAAACTTCCTAGGCAGGCAAAAGCAGTATCCTCACTAGAATCTTCCATTAGCAGAAGTTGTTTTCAAATTAAATTCTAAGTGCAACTTTAATGTTAGAAATGGCAAGTTTATTGAATCATAATTTCAGGAAAGTTCCTGGCATTCTTTGGTATTATTGATAGCTGTGATGTTTTGTAGGGGTTTTTAAAGTAATTGCATATTAAAGTCATAACAAACCTCTATCAGCAAGAAAATTTCTCAAAAAAAGCATCACTATGCCATAGAAGTTGCACAAAGTTCTGGTAAAGTATTATAACCAACCTTCCAATTTTAAAATATCCTCACAGCAGCCAGTGAAGTTCCTATTTCTAATTTACTCACAACTGCTTGAAAACAGACAAAAAAACTGCAGACTGATATTGTACAGATCTTCCTACCCCTGTTTTAGTGTTCTTTAGAATGGACAATGGTATTCCAGACACTCCAGAATTTTACTGCATTTTTTCAAGCAGTTACGCAGAGTCCAGGATCTCACTAAGTTCTCACTTTTCCTATCTTACTGTGATCCTTTCATTACTGATTCAATCTTTTCCCTTCCAGTTTTTTCACTCCAATTAACTTGTGGACTCAAACCTGTTCAAAGGAATTTACTGTTGCTAATAATTGCATGCATGGCCTGCGTGGCATTTTTTATTCTTTCCTAAATGGCCTCATGTGCTCTCTCCCTGAGACACCTCTACCACCATTCCTGGATTTGGATGCACTCCTGAATAAGGATTTGCTGTAATTCCATGGCCAGCACAGAGACCCTGATTTCAAATTCAGCCTTCTTTTTCCATATGATGAATGTTTAACCAAATGTGGCTGATTTAATGAAAATTCTTGCAGTAACTTATCACCCAGTGCTTGGCTAAAGTAAATAGAAGGAGAACTGAGATAACAGTTAAATGTATTAAAATTCAAACATAAATGATGGTATTAATGTGACTCTGAAGTGTGTGCAATAGGAGGCCATAGGTAGTCCTGTGTGTGCAGAGGTGACAGGACATGCCCAGTGGCTTTCAGGTAATAAGAGACACTGCTGAATGTCACACTTTGATTCCTTCCTGCAAAGGCAGAGCTCCTGTTGCTCTCTTTGAATGTCACTTCTTAGCCTAATGGACTAATTGTTTGTATTTCAGAAATACACAGCTCTCAGCTGGCAGACAATACACCTATTGTCTTTATTTCTGCAGTTACATTTCTTTTATGTCATGTAAGTTTTCCATATGACTTGGTATGGGTCTGTTATTACATACTTTAGGGGAACATGTTGAAATTTTTGTCCTTAATATCCAGATTTTTTAAGTAATTTACAATTTTGAAAGCAAACACCTGACCTATTTGGCAAAACTAAAAAGGAATATTTATCAGGGTTGTTTTTTTTTACCTGAAGAACTTGTTTTCCCATTTCTAACAATGGTATGGGTCTGTTATTACATACTTTAGGGGAACATGTTGAAATTTTTGTCCTTAATATCCAGATTTTTAAAGTAATTTACAATTTTGAAAGCAAACACCTGACCTATTTGGCAAAACTAAAAAGGAATATTTTTCAGGGTTGTTTTTTTTACCTGAAGAACCTGTTTTCCCATTTCTAACAACAGTCATTTCACCACCCATTTACCAATCAGCGAAACAGCATTTCACTGGGAAAATTTCAGACAGCTCAATTGTGGATAAATGTTTGAACCTTTAAACAATTACTTTAATGAGATCCATGAAACTTTAAGGGCTTGTGCAACACTGATCTTGAAAATGTCTTGCCACAGTCTATTTGTTTCAATAACGTCAACCCAGAACTACTCTAGGATTCAGGCCGCCAATGCTGACTTGTTTCCTCCCATAAAAGCACTAAGAACATGATCATGATTAGTACAAGAAGCAAGCTGCATATTGACAGAAGAACAGCATTCTCTGTCAAAGTCACACATACAGCTGATAACTAACTACCTTCCTACGGTATATAACATATAATCAGTCTGTCTGCAAAATGCCAGCAGTCCCCATTTCACTAAAGAGACTATGCATAATATTTGGGTTGTATCATTTCCTGACTTATATCTATGCATAAATATAGCAGCATGGACACACAACCATTCTTCACTTTACAGAAATTATTAAGTGAGCCAAGTGTGACTCATTGCCGCCTTTTGGCTGCATTAAAAACAAAATAGCATTTGCTTTTCCCTGCATTATGTCCTAATTGTCTGCTGGAACAGAAGTAAATCCCAGACGAATCTGTATGCTATTCTGTATGCTTCTATTTCTGCTGTGTCTTTGTGCTGCTGTAGCTGCCCTCAGCCCAGACTGCTGCAGTATCCACACCTGCCAGAGTAGTGGGCTGTGGGCTGCACGAGATTCCCTCCATGTTGCCCTGGAGAGATCCTCTCAGTTCAGTGTGAGACTTGTGTGAAAGCAGGGATTCTTTCATCTCCGATTTGCACTGTGCACTTTCAACAGAGCAAATAATCTTTCAAGTAAATAACTTCTCCCAAAATGTGGAAATTGTGAGAGGTGTTTAACACCCGTGTCAGCTGCATCTGCCTTTGCTGAGCATGTTTAAAGCAACCCTTGCAAGCAGTCTCAGCACTTCCTTAGAGATCAGAGCCTTTGAAGAGGGATTTGCCTAGTGATGGGGGCCTTCAAAGGGCCAGCAAAAGACAGGTCTGCAGCCACAGGCAGGATCCAGGTGGGCTTTCTTCTGGGTGCAGACCAGCCTGGGAACACCAGCGTTTCTCAGATGGGAGCTGAGAGCTTAGGCATCAAGTCTGGATGTTTATTTAATGAATCAATGCCAGCATATAACTTCCTGTGGGAAGCGCATTCATAAGGGAGTGTAGTCCTTTGGTCTGACAAATTGAGTGATGCGTGTAGGTGGGACTGTGTGAGAGACAGGGGACAGGAGCTCTCTTCAGGAGGTGTTTTTAGAGCTGAGCACAAGTGTTTGCCCTCTAAAGCAAACAAGCCCCAGCTACCCTGTTTTCTTTGTCTCCGGGGTCAAGTTTGCATTAATCCCACTCTTTGTACCTTTATAACATCTTAAAAGCTGCCTGAACCAAGTGTTTTATTTGTTCAGCAGCAAGGGAAGGATGTATCATCCTGCTTTCAACAGGGACAGCCTCCTTTTTCTTCATGCAACCTCCTGATGCTCAGAGAGACAAAAATCTTCAGTTCCTGAGTGTGGCCACACCTCTCAATTGTCTCAGTCCTTGAAGCAGCAGGCAGTCAAGATGCCTAACTCAAACATAACCTTTAAACATTTGAGTATTAGCATTTCAGCCAGATTTCTAGAAAGCAAACTGAATAAAAACTGTGTATATTAATATTTGAGAGGTAATGGCAAAGAATAGCAGGGTTTGTTTTGTATTACCACTCACAGCTTTTGGGTTTTTTTAATTAAATCTATGTTTTGATTAAGTATTATTAATAAACTGAAAATTATTTGCTTGGTTTTCTTACAAATAATGTGTTTTTCAGGAGGTGTGTTAAATGGGCATTTCATTTAGTTTATAACCACAATTCCATTTGCAGACAGAGTCCTCCAAAGAGTGAAAAGTAGGTTTGTTGCAAATCTCTTCATAGAAATATCTGACAGACAGAATTCCTGCATGTGTCATCCAAGAAGGCAGATTTTGGAGATGAGAGAAAGTGATTTAAATTCCAGATAAGATTCAAAGATGAGGCCTCATGAGTGATGAGGCCTCATGAGTGAAATGAAGTAGAATTCTATGTTTCCTGTCTTGAGGAGGGAACAAACTCACAGACCAAAAGCTCACTTCAGCTCCCTTTGAAGTCAGGTTGTTCAAAAGCCCACATCTTCTCAGTTTTGGAAAGGACATTAATAATGCAAGAAAATAAGACTGACACAATTTGTGCCTCAATGTACATTAAAACATCCCTGATCTCTGTGCTCCCTTCCCAGTGATGCCATAAGGAAGATAATGGGTACCATTAGGAAATAAAACATGCTTTAATGCAATAAACACTTTATAAATGCATTAATAGGCGAAATTGAAAAAATTATTTGAGCACTTCAATAATGTCAACCAAATATCAGGTCTCAGATTAGGAAACAAAGGAGGTATTTGTGCTGTTTCAGTTAGGTAGGAGCTCAAAGGATCTATTGGGTTTCATAGTTCTCCTTAATATTATTCTAATTTGTTAAGTGGTAAATGTGTTCAGTTTGTGAATAATTCCCAAACACATGATCTCCCCAATTTTTGCATTTTTTTCATTTCTGATCATATATATACACATTTGGGTATATAACATTTATAGTGGTTTCTTTAGTTGAGAGAGATATTTAACAGAAAATTTATACAGACAAATCACAGTGCAGATCCATATCTGGCATATAAATGAAACAATCATAGAAGCCCTTTGAATTGGGAGGCAGGAAATTAAACTTCTAGTGTTTATTCTTGCTAAGACTTTGGTTGATCTTTTTTATTCCTCAGATTCAGTTGATTCAAGTTGATCTTAAAAAATCTCCCCATATTTCATTACTTAGTAAAAAGTGAACACATCTCTGAGTATTGACCGTTCTTTCCATTTAGATAGGAGCAGTTTTCCACCCTGATAGGAGCAAGGCAATATTTTATTGAGCCTGACATGCTGTAGCATCCCTGCTGGGAAGTACAGTGCCTCTCTTCCCTTGCTTTTCCTCAGCTGTAGATTTCCAAGGGCAAATCCAAGCTGGCAGTGGCCATGCTGCATCTCTGAAGCAAAATTCTTTATATTATCCTTAATGGCTTTACTTATTCTTTTTATACCCTGACATCAGGGGACTTTTCTGCCTTTTTTAAAATTCCTGATTGATTGGTATTAATAGAAAAATAAAGGGGATTTTAGATAAAAAGGAAAAAAGGGAAATAATACACCAGGATGAGTTACTATTCAGTAAAGCTTCCTGTTAAAAGTAGTGAAATATTATAAGAACAAAGAACAGATAAAATAGAAATAATTTTATTTTTTAATTTACTTTTTTAAATAACAATAGAGGAACCTGAAAAACACTTTAAGTGGTCTGTTCCCCATCCTGGCTGTCTCACTCTTGCTGGCAGCAGTGCTGCTCCCTTCACTGGGTACCGGTTTCTGACAGCTTCAGAAGGGAATATTGCTTCTGAAAGAGGCCACTGCCCTGCTCCCATTCTGACTCTTCTTTGGAGACCAACCCTTAGCCCAGAAAGCCTGGAAAGAGGGATGGTCCAATCCAGAGCACCACAGTCAAATCATGTTAACTGGATTTATTTACATGAGGCAGTGAGAGCAAGAGAGAGATTAATAGCCAGAAAAAAATTCCTTACTGGTGAAGAAGAACTAACATTCAAGCTAATCCAATGGAAATTTCTTTATGGGACAATTATAACAGTTTATAGAAATTATTTTCCCTTCTATTACCTACCAAGACTGTTATTTGGTAGCTTAAAGAATATCAACAATAACTTTAATAATAGAATTAACAGGGATCAGTTTTCATTAGCTGTGTATCACTTCAATAGTTTAGTTTCAATTTCAATCCAACTTAGTTATTAAATACTTAGTTTCTAAAAATGTTTTTTCATCTTTGTATGCTCTGATAATTTCTCTTTAATAGTTTTTAAATCAATTTATTCTGATATGAGCTGTTGCAAGTACCCTGCCTGAAATCATGACAACTAGAACATTTACAACTAGAATACTATAAATTGGTCTAAGAAAATATTCACATTGATATGAGCTGTTTGGAGTTTATTTATGTCAGTGATTGTACCGTGTTGACTTTCTAAAAACAGTGTTCCCTTTTTACTTTAAAGCTTTAGAAATACTTAACTATTCTACAATGCTGTTTTCAAATGTTTCACTCTAGTTTGCAATTAAAATGCCAAAGTTTTGTGTGTATGTATGCATATGCATATTTATATATCTCATACATTCATATGTATATATGTACCATTAAAAGCTGTAAAGGACTGCACCAGTGAATTGTTTTTATCATCTCTCCATCTTAGACTAATGTGAAAGTCTTCTGGTAGGACAGAGTTATCAAGTCTCTTCTAAGAGTAAGACAGAAGACAAATCTGTGCAGGTGAACAGCCAGATAAATTTCAAATGAGGGTGGTTTCTGATGTTAAAGGGCCAGCGCTGTGGTCATGCACGATCTCATCACGGGACCGCAGAACACGAAACTAAGACATATCTTTGGTTATTATTTTGTTCCCTGTCCTTTCTTTTTCTGCAGTTAGTGAATAGAGGTTTACCCTGAGTTTTCTTAAATCCTTTATGTTTTTTCACACTGAAGGTTCATTTGCAGAGGACTCAAATGTCACGTATGGTTGGATTGAAGCTGGCTTCATTAAGTGCTGGAATACTAGAGTGGCTGTTGTGATTCCAGAAGGGGCAGGGGATGCTGAGGTGCAAGGCAGTGATCTGCTCTGCCTGGCAGAATGCCAGCAGCCCCGGGAGGGAAGGCACTGGCTATCAGTGAGGTCAGTGCCACAATTAACATCCTCTCTCCAGCATATGGGGCAGGGAGCTCAGACAAACCAGATAATAAATCTTGGAAAACTCACAGTCAGATTTGTATACTTAGCTCTTTTACACCAATAATGACACACAAACCAGAATAAAACTAACTCACAGTAACGAGAAATTTGCCCCAGTTGCTACAGAGTGACTTGCAGTGTCTGTGCTCACCTTCTTTCTTGAGATGAAAGACATTGGCTGCGTCAGTCAACCCCCAAATAAAACACACTGCAGAGTTCTGCAAGATTCAGGTTTTTAATTGCAGGAAAATCAAAGACCAAAACATGGTCTGGTGCTAAACACAGACTCACCTGTTTTAGGTGCTTGCTCTTCCTTCTGTATTCATTTAAATGGACATGGAGGGGAAATGGGCTGAGGAGGGAAAAAAATAATTACTTTTATTTGTCCCTAAAGGGTAAAGAAGAATTTCTGATAAAACACAATAAGGCATTTCCTAAGGGAACATCCGTAGCTATAAAGAAAGATAACTGGCAAACTTGCTATATAAATGTATTTCAGGAATTAGTTTGGATGAATTGGTATTGTTGGGATACTTCTCAAGAGGAAAAAAATGGTTAAAAGATTGAACTTTCCTCCCCAAATTTTCTGAGTCATTTAGTGGACATCCACACTTTTCTGTGACGTGTTAAATTAACAGTATTTTATAATAAATGGTGGGGCTCAAGGTATTCTAACAAAATATTCTATCCATATTTTCTAAATAATGTAAAATCTTAGGGATGTTTCCTAAACAGTCTTTGAAAATCTAGGGTTTTTTTAAGTGAAAGAAAATGTCTAAGTCATATAAACATTAAGCAGAAGAAAAGAATATGTACTAGACAGTGAGTAAATAGTTGAAAATATGAGTTTAGAAAGACTGTGATTAGATACATGCTTATGTGCATAAAGCATTTACTTGAGCACAAGCACACAAGAAATTCCAGCAGGTTTTTCTAAGGGACAGTTTTCTTAACTATACAACTGAATAGTTCATATTGAAGAAACAATTGTTTTATAAGGTACAAAAATTCTCATTTTAAATCAATCAGCATGAGGCTGCATTATACTTTCAATTAGTGAGATTGTAAGGGCAAGGTAGTGCTTCCCAGTTCTTCACCTCCAGTTTGTTTCAAAGTACAGAACTCTGGGAAAACCCTTCTGCTTTGTTCAGCTTTCTGAAGGTGTCAGTGCTGGGTCTCACAGTGTCTGTGGAATGCCACCAGTGCCTCCTTCAGCAGTTTGGGCATGAGGCACTGCCAGCAGAGCCCTGAGAATGACAACCCTGTGGCTCTGCCTACCTCAGTATCTTTCTTTTATCCATTCAGCCAGGGTAGGAAATACAAACTCTTTCCAGATTCCTCACCAAAACTCCTATGAGGAAGCAATACCTTGTTTGAGACTTCCATAGGGAGCATGGAAATCTCTTCTGCTCCCTTCTCTGGATAATGTTCTTCTGATATTGAGCTGAGGTTCTAGAAAAATGGGATTAATTTGCACAGTGTTCACTGTTTTTATTCTATGACTGATCACACACAGTCCTTTACAAATGCAGCTATAGAACAATGGTTAATTATTTTTCCAAATTAACTCCCTGTACACAGAGCTGTAACATCACATCAGCATCTATACCAGAGACATCCAAGTTCTAATACAGCTCTGGCAGCTGTGGAATAGCTTTCTCACTAAGGAGTACAAATTACTCCATCCTACAGCCACTCCTGCTGACACTTGGAAGAGTGGTGATGCTCCAGTCTCAAAAGCAGAAAATCTGGTCCAGAGCAAAGCAGTCTGTCTGGTTGGGTTTTTCCTTCACTGCCAGCCACCAGCTGTCAGAATTCTGCAGCTTACTCAGGGAGACTCTGAGATCACTTTTGAGCAGGGCTGTGCAGGCTGAGATTCAAGGTACAAGATTTATGTGGCAGTTGCATGTGCAGCAGTATTCTTATGGACAAAACACTGCTTTGTGTTAGGTGAAGTAAGTGGTCAGAGACACCGATGACCCGCTCTTCAGATTTACCCCTGGCAATAGACCGCGCTTTATTGTCTTACTTTACACAGGGGTTTGAAATGCCCCGGCCTAAAATGCTCATTGGTCTGATCTTAGCACCTCCCAGTTCTCTGACCAGTGAGGTGTCTGCAGCTTAGGATGAACATGATTAAATCAAGTCTCTGTATGTCAACCCAGGGGCCGATTTATGGAAGTGGGCTGAGTTTCTTATTTATAACTGAATTAATTGCTCAGCCACAGACCAGCTGTGACAGCTTGGTAGATTACGATGACGCTTTGCAGTGTATCACCTGTGAATTTAACTGTGGGAGCGTGTATCAATGCCTCCTTTTCCCACATGCAGTGTGTTTTCCTTCCATCCTGCCTTAATTACTACTTCCATACTGTATCTATTGGCACTGCAGAGACAGGGTGTATTGATTTTACAGATGGGGGAAAAGATGTCATGTGAAGGAACTGCTGAAGGATAAATGTAGAACACGAAACACAGAGTATCTTTTAAAAAAGCCCTCATACATAGTAGGAATATTTTAGAGCTTGATTTAAAGTTTTCTGAAGAGGTTGTGGAGATATTGGAGACCAATCAGCAATCTGCACACCTTCACTTAGTGTTTAGGGATATCAAACCCTTTCCCAGAGATGTTTTAATCATTTCCAGTGAAGCAATGCTGAGGCTGAATAAAGCCAACACGTGTGGTAAATACGTCCTAATGCAAAATCTATTACTGAGGCAGAACAAATAATGCTACAAGATACAGCAATTCACATGACTGAATGGATTTGATTAGTCAGTGTTTGCGCTTCACTTTTGTTTATTTCCAAAAGCTGTTCCCCAAAATGAATATGCTGACAGTCAATTTCAAGTGCATATCTGTTGACTCCCACAAAAGCAGACTTTTACCATAAACCCACATATTCAGGACAGAAACAGATTTTTGTTCATTGTATTAGAAAACAGAAAGGCACCAGGTAACCCAGGTACCCCCAGTGAAGCAATGCCATCCTTCAGACTGAATATCTGCATGCTGAATTACACACTTGAGATCTTCACCAGGATATTTTTAGCAGTATTTTCTTCTGTTCCTGGTGGCATAGGGATAATAATAAAAAAAAAAAAAAAAAAAAAAAAAAAAAAAAAAAAAAAAAAGAAAAAGAAAGAAATCAGAAGTGTTTATAGACAATGATAAAAAGAGCTCAAAAAGTCAGCTGTGTAACTTTTTTTCCTATACCACTTAATCAGCTTTGCAGGTAGCTCAGCTACTGAAATTTGAGGCAAAGATTTATTAGAAGAAACCAAAAGCAAGCAGCAGTCATAGCAACAGCAATGCCCCAAGGTATCTCCTTTTCTTCCTTTAAACTAACGTGCCTTAATTGCAGACGTCTGTGGATGAGAACTGACATTAGGAAAACAATTAGGGTAATGAATGAGATTCTAAAGTAACAGATAAAAGCTCATTCAGTGCCTTTAAAGATCCCATTTCAGAGACAACCAGGGTTTATCCCAGAGTGAGAGAGGAGAAAGGCTCACCTGTGAATTGCCTCCATGCAAAACTCACTCTGGCAGAATGGCTCAACTGCCTAAAATGCTTAATTTTTTTTTTTAATTTACATATGTAAATACACACCTTTCTCTGAATAATTGCAAACATATGTAACTTTTTTAATTTTATATGAAATCCACTGCCAACCAATTAAAAATTATCTTTTTTAGGCTTTCTTCTTGCAGAGGCATTACTGCTTAGTTCCTGATTCAAAGTATAATGAAACAGTCTTTCAGAACCTTCATTTTAGCTCCCTGTTTGTAAGCAGTGCAGTGTTTTCTCTCAATACTATAAAAAAAAAATGTTCAAAATACATAATATTTATAAATATTTAAAAATGTATTAAAAACCTATCAAAATTATTGCAATCAACAGAAAAAAGAGCAATTCCAAGCCTTGTAATTTTTACAAAAAAAAAAAAAAAAACTCTTTCAGGAGGATTTTTTTTAGCGATAGAGAGAAAAATGTGGTGTTTTTTAAACTCAAATCAATACCCCTCTCCCCATCCAATCATAATCTATTTTCAGTGCTCTGAACTGGGGTAGTGGGGGCCAGGCTTTGAAGCAGAGCCACAAAGCATTTGGCTGCTTTCAGAACAAGGCAGGAGGGTTGACCAGGGGACTGTGGCTGCGGGAATAATGCTAATGCCATTAGATTCCCTGCATTTTTTGCCTTCTTTAGTGATGGGATATAAAAACGCAGAGTCGTCCATTTCGAAAAGCCTATCCATGGTAATTTCTCCATTGGCACTGCAGGGCTGCTGGTTTTCCCTAAGGCTGCCTCCCCCCAGGCCAAACAAGCCCAGCTCCCTCAGCCACTCCTCATGCAGCCAGAGCTGGCACTTCTGCTGGTTCTCCACTGAATTCACTCCAGTTTATAGAAATACTCCATGTATTTAGGGTCCCACAGCAGGCCCAGTGTTTTAAGTGTGCTCTAATAAATGATGGCTAAGGATGGGGGTTAAAATGCTTTCTTCAAACAGATGGTTCAGTCAGACCACATCAACTGCATGAGTGGTTCAGACCACTCAGGCAGAAGGATTTTTGTTTCATAGCTGCAGTAAGTGGTGCTATTTGCAGTGAGCAGAGTGCTTTCTTTGCTTTCCTTTCCTTCTTTCTGTTTTTGTTGAGGATGTTTGAGTATGTTCTGAGAGCGCTTCCTCAGCAAAGTCCCAGGAAGCAGAAGATGGAAGCCACAGGTGTCTCTCCAAGCACTGAGTGTGTGCTCTGAGCAGCAGAGAGGGGATGTGCAGAGCTGCTTCCCTGCTCGGGCTCCCTGGGCTGTGCAGAGCTGTTCCCCTGCTCGGGCTCCCTGGGCTGTGCAGAGCTGCTTCCCTGCTCGGGCTCCCTGGGCTCTGCAGACTGGGCTGTGCAGAGCTGTTTCCCTGCTCGGGCTCCCCAGGCTGCTGAGGGGTACCAGAGGGATGCACAGGGAGCTCAGCAGAGGTGAGCAGGTGGTGAGCATGAGCAGCTCTTCTCTGGGCACTTCGGGAGCACAAGCTGCCTTGGTGTTGCAGCCAAGCAGGTCAATCACCCCCATTCCAGAAGCAGCCCCAGCTGACCTGAGGGAGGCTCCAAGAGCTGGAAATTGCAGATTCTCCTAGGTGCATGCCAGGCCTGTTGGACAAAGCTGAAAAATGGGGCATTTTGCAGACCACCAAAGTCTGGTTGTAAGCACCACATGCTTCTCAGGCCAATAACTTTGGTTTCAGTCTTTTCCTGAGCATTCCAATATAAAGCACAAAAATCTGATGTTTTTCCTTAGAAGATGCCAAGAGCCTAGGTCACATACGCCATAAGATTTATATGGAGGCTGTGTTCAGCTATTTCATAAAATCATATTCCAATGCAATGGCTTGTAATCAGCACCAGGACTTCAGGCTGTTTCATTCACTGTGATTTGATTAATACTTTTTAGAGACAGACTGGCATGATAGAGTGATTAGACCAAGCCATCCAGCAGTTTTGGAAAGCCTAACTCCTTCATCTATGATTTTATCTCATTACGATGGCTTTATAAATTAGATTTTTAAAATAAATTTCCAACTTGACAGTATTAAAATTTCTTTATTTGCCATTGTAGTATATTTTATAATTTTTTTTTCCTGGCTTCACTTCTTCATATTGCATTCCATTGCCACAGTGGAATACATGCAGGGAAAAAATTGTTTTCCTGTATTAAGAAGGCAAAGAAGGTGTCTGAAGTAGCAGCATAACAAATTACACAGGACAATTACTTATTTCATTATTTTGTTGCTTGTGAAATGACCAGCCATGAAGTACTACCTGCTGCTGAAGGACTGGGATGTATTCCAGAGTTTGGAAGTAATTTTTTGCTTCCTTGTAGAATATTTGTTTTTACACTGGAGCCCAGTACAGATACTGAAAGATGGTTTAGAGGAATAGATGTGTCTGTGTCCCTAAGCCGAATTGAAATCGGGTGACAATTAAGATGACCAACAAGCGCTGTTTAAATCTCAGGAACAACCAAGCTGAGACTGTAAGTCTCATCCTTCAAAACAACACTTGATGTGTTTATGTGTTAAAATTTAAAGAAATGCAGGTAAGTGAGGGTTTGAGGACATCACCAAGCTGTCTTTACTTGCATTATCTTATGTTCCAGAATGTATAAGAAAAAATAAAAGTTACTGATTACTTTGTGTGGACATCCACAGTTGGACATCTATATTTTCTGTATTTTTCTTGGAAGCACTTGAGCCCAGTTGCAGGAGCCTTGAATTGTGGAATTTATGAAATGTTGTGTTTGCAGGAAGAATTTTCTTTGAAAAATGTAACTGCCTAATGGAGTAATTACGCTGGCTACATATTATTGTGCTCTTTGTGTGTATAATGCCCCAAAATGTTTTGGTTTGCTCTGTCAAAGTGCCCTTGCTTTAGTTAAACATGAGGATTACTCATTCATTGGGGTGCATGTGGGGCACCCACGTGATGCAGGTCAGGGCTGCAAAACAGAAACAGCGTGGAACAGTTCTCCACAAAGTGACAGGTATTCATCCTGTAGGTTTGGCCATGCAAGGTCTCTCAAAACCAGGTTTTGTTTTCTATGAAATGTCAGCTGCATGTGGCTGTGATGCATCACGTGCTAATGAGGTCAGGGGCTTGGCAAGCTGTTTTTTTCTTGGAAGGCAGGGCTGCATAATACTGTTGGTGTTTGTTCAATAACATTTTCAGTCTTCCAATTTGTTTACTTTCAATTTTGGTTTCAGTTCATTTAACCTTCAGAAAACATTTGTGCTGTCTGCTGCTTACAAACGGAAGGCTCCCCCTAGCAGCCCCTTGCTGCATTTATCTCACTGCGGAGCTACAATGTCTGCAGTAATAAATGTATCTGTTTGAAATGGAAGTAATTCAGTTCTTGTTGAAATGTCTTCTGGAACAAAATATTAGCTTTTGCTCTCAAAGGGCAGATATTGCCCCAGATAGCACTTCACCCGGCCAAGGACAAAATGTTAAGTTTAAACATCACTTTCTGCTTGCTTCTGTGAAACAGCAAGCATATCTGCATTCAAGCACTTCCATTTCTTAATGCATCAAAACAAGGATCTCCCCAGAACTGAAAGTACCATTGTTGTAACTATTCTTTTATTTTTAAAACAGCCCACTCATCCTACCAGTTTGCGGTGATTTATTCCTTTGAACTTTTAAATTGAAAGCTACAGCAACAGAAAAAAAAATTGGGCAGACATTGATATTTACACACCAGACTTCTGTCTCTAGAGGCATGGGTTCATCCAGCTGTACATTTCTAAACTAAAGCTGAATTTGGCCATCCTGCAGTAATCCCTGGTTGTCCAGCTCAGAAATTCATATGTGATTTGACACTAATGTTGTCATCCTGAAAGTATGTTGTAACTGTGGCTGTTGCTTTTCAAAGCTGGTGGGTATCAGGGAAATCATAAAGATCCTCCTTTTCCCACCATCTGGGAAAAAGCTCAAGGCCAAAAGATGAAGGGTGGAGAAGTGGTGAGTTCCCTGCCCAAACCTGTAGATTGCTGGACCCTCTGTGGTCCCTCTGTGTTGCACCGGGCACGGCCCAGGTCCTTTTAGCACAGTCAAGGTCCTGGCAGGTTGCACAGGACTTTCTAAGTACTGATGGGATAAGTTAGGGATGCTCATTAACTATGCCAGTACATCCTCTGTGTATCTTACATGAAGTGTTCTGTTTTCAACACTAGATACAAGCATTAAGAAACTAATATTATTATCTTTGTTTGAAAAGACAGATGTCTGCTAAGGAAGGCAGGAGCCTCTCTTGAAATGAAAAATGTAAAGCTGTAAAGCCCCTCCCTCTGAATTATTTTAATTTTGAAATTAAGAGGCTCTCAGGCAAAGATATGGGAGGAGGAATAACAGTTCCTTATTAGGGAAAAAAAAATGCAGTAGTATGAAACAACACTGCCAGAGCCAGAACATGCCCTGACCCCTGTGGGTCAGGGTGGCGGCACAGTCCCATCCCATGGGGGCTCAGCCCTCCTGCAGTGCCAGCTGTGGTTCTGCTGGAGCAGGGATCCTGCACAAGGCTGCAGTTTTCCTCTGGAGCTCCAGGGCTGCTGGAGATGGGCCTGATCCTCCTCTGGGAATCTAGTGGAAAAGAAAGCTGCTCCTCTGGGAATCCAGTGGGAAAAAGCTGACTATGGTGTTCCAAAAGCTCAGATTATATCCAGGTAGGAATGCTTGGTTCCTCCCCCTGGGCGGAGCATCTCCCAATGGGAATTTTATCAGTCATCGAGGAACACTCACTGGCCATGAATAGAAGAGATCTCCTGGAGGGACGATTGGTTGTGGAAGAGATAAAGAAAACTGCCCAATTAACAGAAGATAACTGCCCCACCTCTAACCAATGGCAATAGAATACACACCCCCAGCCACATCTTGCATTTGTAACCTAAGACAATTATGTATTAGGAAATGTGAAAATACAGATGAAATACCAAATTGTCTGATTTTTCTATTTTCTATCCATGTCTTGTTTTCAGAGTGTGTTTTAAGATGCCTCTATTTATCACATATATTTTGCAAATATATATTTTGCCAAGAGTATTTATCAACATTGTTTTGGCTTTTATTAATGTTAGAGACATAGAAATTACAGTAACATTATTTCCCATAACTGAAATTTGGAAACACAATTTAAAAACCATATGGGATATAAAAGCCAGTCACTGTAAGAGCTAACTAACACTTTGCTGTGTCTCCCAGATCTGTGACAAGGAGTGGCACTACTACGTGGTCAACGTGGAGTTCCCCGTGGTGACACTGTACATGGATGGGACAACGTACGAGCCGTACCTGGTGACCAACGACTGGCCCATCCACCCCTCCCACATCGCCATGCAGCTCACAGTGGGGGCTTGCTGGCAAGGTAAAATCACACCAGCTAACAGACAACACTATGAGCAGTTCAGGCCAAGAAAGAATCTTGCTGGTCTCGCTGATTGTATAAGAAGTAAACTGCTAAAAGATTGATGGTATAAAATCAGGTGTAAATCCAGAGTTGTTAATGAATCAAGTCCAAGGATAAAATGGACAGAACATTAACAGGCTTTGTATTTTTATCACCTGAAGAAATATTGGATACAGTTTGTCTATTCAGTGTGAAAGATTGTCTTCTTCATCTTTTGTCTTCACTTCTTTTAATTGTTTCCCTTGTTCTCCAGTCTTAAGCAAACTATCTAGGTACTAAAGAACTCCAGCTATCTCTTTTCAGTCCCTGCCTCAGATTTCTTTTACAACTCATGGCCCAGTCCTGGGCTCTTCACATGGGATGTATCTCACCAGCAATTCCAGTAATTCACTTGATTCACCCTGTTGTACACCAGATGTAAAAGTGAGAGTAAAATAAATCCAAAAGTCCAAACCCCTGAGCCGTATGGGCATTTGCTTAAATATTACCTTTCTCTGTTTTCTACCCTTTATAATCCAATTCTTCTCATTCTTTTTACCTGGTCCTTACACCACTTTCTTTCTCTGTTCTCTGCCTTATACTTGAAGTGCTCCTTTTTCTCTGCTTGTCTGTTTTTGTAAAGTTGTCTCCATTACATTTCTATGTTGATTTTCTATTTACACTGTCTTTTTTCCACTTAAAGTATGGAGGAAACTGTAATTAGGAAAAAATGCTTTAACATAGATTGTGTCTCTTCCCCCCTCTTTCATGTAGTCTCACTCTCTCCATTATCACCTTGTTTACCAATTTCAACTCTGCTTATTTGCAAAATTTGGACATCTTATGCGTGGCAGGGCTTTTCAGTGTTAACAGTACTCAAAGCAAATTCAGCTGTTAGATTATGAGTAGGGTAAAGATCCAATCTTTACTTTGATTACAATATGCAGAATGAAACTGCACTAATCCTAAAACCAAAATTTCATTAAATTGACAATATTGGTAATTATTGGAGGTGTGATAAGCTCGTCGACATTCACTAATCCCATATACTTGGAAAAGTATAGACTGTTTCTTGTCTAGCTGGTGGTTGCATGTGTTGATTTTTTTTGTTATTTAATACTGGTGCAGTACTTTTAAATCAAAGTTCTGGAGTTAGAAAATGCAAATGTTATTTGTAAATTCAATTATTTCCAGACATGAGCAAATGCCATAGAGGCTGTGAATAATCATGGAGCACTGCCTTCTGAAAAGTCACCATTTCTCTGTAGCTATGCTAAAAAAACCTCATTTTAATCCCTTACTTCATATTTATACAAGGTTCTTCTGCATAGGTCAACATAAATGCTTTTGTGCATTATTTGTATTACTTCTGCCCCTTGTCCTCTTTCATCCACACTCAGCGTTTTTGTTACTCTCTAAAAGCAATCTTTAGTGTTTTGGGTTTTTTTTCCTAGAAGTCTTGGTATTGCTGGGAATCCAATCCCTTCAGCCCTCACCTGAATCTCACATTAATCATGCTGCAGGTGCCACATCTGGGGCCTGTGGAGCAGTTCAAGTATCTGTGCAACAAACCCTGCCTAAGCAAAAGCTGTGCCAACTTTGCCACAGCCCTGCATCCATGGGGTTCATCTGCCCCCAAGGCAGCTGAGAACAAAAACAATAATCTTGCTCCCTTTGCACCTCTGTCTCCTTGTCTCACATTGGGAAGAGAAGGAATTAAGGCAAAACTGCTCACATAGGTTCCCAATACATTCAGGCCATTTAATATTTAAATTATTTCATATTTAAGCTGTTAAAAAATAAAAAGTGGCAATTATTTTCAAACATTTTTATTTTTGTCTGGGATAATTTGATGGCTTAATTAATAACCATTCAGGATAAGATTCTTCTTCCTTTTTGGTGAAACACCTGATATAAACTACTGAAATCATACCTATATCTGCCATTAATATTTACTGCAATATTTATGTTATTGCTCTTTTCATAGTGAGAGAATTTGAGCTCCTCAAAAGTGGAAACAAATTTTCCACCTCATGAAAATGCTGAGATTTAGTAACACAGTGTGCTGAAGATTCTGATAAACTATCATGTGTGAGGCAAAAAGATAAACTTCTAATGGTTATGTAAAATAAGATTTCAAGATACTGCTTCTGACAAAGCTTATCATTTGGTACATTTGTTTTGATCACCTCAAACTATTTTAAACGAATGGTGTGGAAAGTCACTTTGTTAATAAGATTCAGCACTGTATTTCAGTCTGTGAAATAGTACTTAATTAACATAGAAAACCAATCTATTCTAGTCAAAACAATAATTTTCAAAGTTTATATATTTCAAGAAAAAGGGGCTCTATCAAATAAATATTTTAACTATACTTTCTATGAAACTATTATTAAATCTACTTAGGCTTATACATTTTAGTCAATAACAATAGTCTAAACCTTTACATTTTCACAACATTATAAAGCTGTTTTACAGCATTCTGTGGTTTATTTCAGTAAAATATATGGTGGTTTTGGTGTCATAAACCATTCAGGAGTCTTCTTGTTAAGAGGATATGAAGAATTTCCAGCTCTGGTTTGCTAAGACTACTTCCTTTCTTTTCATTAAAGCACTGGCAGAAAGGAACACTGATCTAACCTCTTCCTTCAGAAAGGGCAAGGCCTTCTTTCCTGTCTTTACTAAACCACTTTATGGTTCTGACTACACAGCATCCGTTTGTCAAAGTCAAATTAATTGAAAAACAGTCTCAACTCAGACAAGTAAATGAATCAGAAGAAATAACATTCCTTTCTTCTTCCCACACTGACTCTGATTTGCTGACAGCCAAAAGTCATTGAAGCTGTGGGGCAGCTGAAGGACTGGCAGGGAGACGGAGGAATGTATTTAGAGGACAATGAAAAATCAAGGACAAAAATTACAATTTGCTCTGTTAGCACTAATAGGAAAATCTGCTACTGCTATGAGGGATTTACCCCCTTGCAGATGAAAATGTTCAGTTCTGGTCTGGAAACAGAGAATTGTTCTGTTTGCTTCTTTAGGAGCCTGAGTGTCCTCTAGGATACGAGTGACTCTTTGCGCTCTGATCTTCCCATCACTTACACTGGTCCTCATCCTGGGGCTCTGTAGCAAGCACCATGCCTCCACCTCCTCCTTGTCTTTCTCAGAGTTATAGCCTGAAGGAATCTTGGACATAGAAAATTCTTTTCTTTAAGATTATTATTGCCTATTATTAGTATTTCAATGCCTAAGTAACTGTTTTCTGACTTTTATAGTCTTGTTTATAACATCCATTATGAAAAGTTAGGTTTTTTTTTTTTTATTTCTACCTTCAACTTCTCAAGTGAAATACAAGAGCAGTTTAAGATCAGTGCTGTTCTGACCATAACATGAAAACAAACCGAATGTGCAATTCCTCAGGCTTATGTGACAAATTCAAACTTTAGCCTATGGTGTGCTCACTTAGTTTGTCTGTGTCATAAGCAAATCTCTCCTACATCTTTACCCTTTCCCTGGCAATGTAAAAATGTTGCCTGATTTGTTCCTGATTTTATGCAAAATTTCTTTAAATAATGTGAGTTAAGTGCTAGCACTCTCCAAAAAGTAGGGAAAATTAGCTTTCTCCTGAAGGGCATATTCTTGGAGACAAGCAGGGGCTGAAGATGGTTGAAAGAGCAGAAAGCCAACCTTTAAAAGTGATGGAAAAGACCCTTCCTAGGGTCTGTCAGGCACTGGGTCAAGTTTACTGCAGTCCAGGAAATGGCCCAATTACTTAAAACCAAGCCTGGGGGATGGTTCCCAGTTCTAATGGCACTGCACATGAGGAAAGCTGCATGATTTGTTCTGGCATAGTCAATATGAATTTTATCTATTAAAAATTAGGTATACTGTATGTTATTGTGGTATAATTTTCCTTTTTTAATCTAAAACCCTTGGTTCTTTCTTCAGGGACCTTACTAAACAGAAGATCTAAGCAGAGCTACCTCATTGATCCTTCACTATGGTTAGCCCAGAGTGAATTCTTTTTTGTGCAGTTGATGACTGCTATACTTGAGTGGGGGTGGTTTATTTGAGGATAGGAGTTTAAGCATTATCTTTAGGCTAAAGTGTTGATGTTGGTTTGGTTACATGTCACCCAGGAGCAGTGACAGGTAGCACCTAACCACAGCAAAGTGCCAGCCTTCACACATGGCAAATCCCAACTTACTCCTTAGCCAGGATTTCAGTGCTGTGAGGTCTGGGAAAAGGTAAGGCTGACCACAGAGCTAAGCAAACTGGGCTCCCAGTGAGGGCAGAAACAAACAGCTGGTACAGCTGTTCCTGGAATTAGCCCTTTCTGTACCCTCATGAACTTTGACAGCTTTCTTTGCAGGTACATATGGTTTATTATATAACTTAACATTAAACTTTTGTTCACATCACTTATCACTGATGATTGTCAAGGGTGTGATTTTGATGTAGGTCAGGTTATTTAAGGCCAAAGTGCTGCTCTTTCTCTAATGGTGAAAGAAATTTTCAGGCAGAATTACTCTCTCAGCATATCTAAAGGACAGAATTGACTTGCTTGCACATCTGCCTCCTAGAGCAAAAGAGACAACAAAGAGCACAGGAGGGAAGTGACCCTGTGTCTGAACTGCTTCTTTCCTGAATGGGTATTAAAGCAGACATGGTCCATTGGGAACTCCCCAAGGTTCTCATTACTACTCTTTTTCTTCTTTAGTAAAAAAATACTTTAAGATTTGCCCTTTTACCTTAAGAGTCTCAAGATCTTTTCAAATAATAAAAAAGTGCAGCAAGGCAGGAGAGTCACCCATACTCTGTGGGGATAAAGTGCAGTAGATGATTTTTCCATGGGTCACTTTAAAAAAATCTGCATCACATCAAGAACAGAATCAGAATTCACGATCTTCTGTTCTTATTCTCTCTTTTAGGTCTTAACATCCTGTTTCATTCTCCTGAGCAATGCAAACAAATTGTTAGCTTGTCCTGGAGCACACTTTACAAGAGCTCATCCCCTGAAGTTCTCCTCTGAGTTCATTGTTTCTGATTCAGTTTATCTGAGGACACAGCACATAGCGTGGACCCTTTCACAGAGTGAGAAACTTCTTCCATTAAACCAAGATTTATACATTCCCACTCTTATCCCTTTATTCCCATATATTCAGGGGCAAAAACAGAGGAAGGAAGCAAGTTATGTGATTTGGTAGTCTGATAATTTTTTGTACCAGAGGCAGAAAACAGACTTCCTCATGGTTTCTCTGAAAAGATAAGATCCGGAGTTCATACAAGGCATTTTGGGAGGCAAGGAGTTTGTGTATGGTTCTTAAAGCTCTGTCAGGAAAGTAGTGACACAAGGGAATGACTTGTCACAAGGTTATGCTGTAGCTTACCATGGCTGTAAGTCACTGTTTTCACTGTAATTCACTGTAATTCACTATCAGTGCCACCACTTCAGCAGTGCTGGAGCTTCACAGTGTAATACTGCTGGACACTGCATAGAGAGGGTATTTAGGAGAAGCCTGTCAACAGCTACTTTACTATCACAGATACAGCAGAAGGCTATTGTAGGTCCTGTTTTCTATTTTTCTTTTGTATTCTCCTGACATTTTCCTCTTTCCTTAACCTATGCTGGAAAGATCAGGTTTTCTGTAAAGGCCTTCTGTGGAATAACCTTATTATCCTCACATGCCAGCCCTTGGTGGACACAGAAATCATCCAGGGCAGTCAGAGAACTGACTAATGATTCAAGGCAAGAAGCACCATAAGAGTTAAAAGTTGGAGAGGGGTCAGAAAAAGGAGAGCCAGTGTGGGCAGTGTAGCAGCAGGCTGTGTCACTCAACCTTGGACTTCCTGCAGAAATTAAGGTATTCAACAGATAAAGATCCCCCCTACTGTGCATCCAACACAACTGGATCAGGCCAAGGGCGCTGACCTAGCTTGCACAAACCTGACACCTCAGAGGAGTGGTACAAGCACAGCTTAATGCAAGAGCACCAGGGCAGATCTCAGCACAGTGAGATGCTGAGTAGCTGTGTCCCAGTGCCTCCATGGGTACAGCAGTGCTCTTGCTGCATTGTCCTCACCCAGAGAAAGATGGGGCAGATTTCAGTGCACTTCAGAGACCTTTGCTGAGTTTCAGCTGTAACAGAAATATAAACACATGTGGAAGGTTTAGTTTAGGAGGGTGTTTTCTTGGAGAGCTGAATTTGCATTGAAATATGTTACCCTAGATATATGCCCCATTTTTAACTGGATTTCTGCAGGGAGAACCACTTATCAGCACAAAAATATTTTTTTGGAGAAGAGGGATATAGGTTTTTTGAGCAACATTTGTCTATTGACTGAATTGTGAAAACTTGTATAGTGTTTTTATTGTCCTGAGAAAAATCATCGTCAATAGTGTAAGTTATACCCATTTTGGATTTAAGGATGTATTGCACAGAGATCAGTTGGCATTTAGACATGTAAGAGCAGGGAACCCTTAGTGTTCTCTGAACTTGTCCTACTTCAGATAAAGCTTTAAAGCCTACAGCTGTTGGAGTGAGGTTGTTGGGTTATGATCTCTACCCAGAGCAGGGACAGACTTAACATGGGCCATGTTTGATGACCAATTTATGATTAATTTTTATCTGAGTGATATAGAAAACCCCACTAAAAGTTTTCTGTGCTGAGAAGCTCTGGGAATATAAAATGTCATGTCACTTATTTGGGCTACTCCTGAAATCTGTGTTAAGTTTCATCCTGTTTTACAGCCAATCTACTTGTAAGAGAATTAAACCCAGCTCCCTAAACTGCTGTAATAAAAAGATGGGATAAGTTTAGAGGCTTGGACCTGAGGACTTCAGAACCAGAATGTCTTGTGCCTGCTCCAAGATTCATTCAATCTCTATGCTGGAACCCTAAATACTCAATTGTTCTTTAATTATCTGGCTCAGTATAACCAGAGTCTAGAATATCTTTAAAAATTGCATCTCAGTTGGAAATTCTCTTGATTTCACCATTTCCCATGAAAACTTCATTGCCTGGATAATTACTTGCTCATTATTAGGATAGAGCAAAAAGCCTGCAAAATCTGTGAGCTCAATGAAGTCACTTGTGTTGATGTGCCTGATTGTTCTTTGGAGATTGGTAAGGAAGGCAAACAGCACTTTACATCTGTGTAGTCAAACCTACAATTGCAAAATTCAATGTTAATCAAATTCTGTCACACTTCATATCAACTCAATGCAAAATGAAAAACAAATGTGTCATGGAAACAGGCTCTGCTTCTTTAGTGAATACATTTTAACCCCATGAAGTCCAAACCCTGGGACTCTTCAGTTCCCTCTGGACTCACCAATGCTATATCTAACAGATATAGTGTTATATCTAGCAGAACCTCTCTGCGGCTGCAGTGAGCGGTGATTGCCAGGTAACAGTTCTTAACCCCTCTAAATTGTTGTTCATGTGGCAGTCTTTAACTGTTTATAACAAAACATTTGTTTTCCTCTATGTGTTTAAGGAGTACATCCCCACTGAACTGCCTCCAAGACAGACAGACATCTGCAACATACTCAGCTAAAATTAAGTATGTTTGTCTTCTCCATTTGATCTGGTGTGTTTGCAATTTCAGGCAGCAGCTGTAACTGTGCCTGTGCCTACTTATGTCTGTGCCAAGAACCGATATTGTAAAGTCTTGCTTTCATTGGCAGTGTGATCATCCCCACTGAGGGGCCTGGGGGGGTCTCCTGCATGTGCTGCTGGGTGACTCCATCCCTGGCTGTGCCACCTGCTGGGCTTGCTGTGAGCTCAGCCCCAGCTGTGAATGGCACAGGAGGGAACCAACAGCCACAAGGGCTCAGAGGCTTTTAGGTTCTTGTGGGAGGGGAACACCCTGGCCCCAGTGTAGGAGATGCCTCTAGGCTGTACCTAATATCATGGGACACTACCTGTCAGCATACCCTGATTGCTCTAGTTATCTAGATAATTCCAGCAGCAAAAGAGATCAGAACCAGCACAGAAGAATCTCAGTCCAGAAAACAGTTATTATTTTAGCAAGTGAAAGGTATCATGCATGCTACTTTGACAATGACTAAGGAGTGAACAGTATTATAGTGAATAATTATGGATGTCACGGTTCCTCTAGATGCCTCAACAGTCTGTTGACACCATCTTCCCTTTACAAGGGTTGAATGAATGCCAAAAGCCACCATCCATCCTCCTGTATCTGCCAGACTTCAGGAGTGTTGGTGCGTGCTGGGTCAGGTGTGAAAAGCAATGCACAGTTTTATCAACAAGATCTGAACAACCCTGTGGCCTGTGCTCCCTCACAACTGTGATGACAACCACAACATTTACATTCAAGGAAGAGAAAAAAAAATCAGTAGCTTCAAAAATTTTTCATTAAAGGAATTGTGGTAAGAATAGTTGATGACTAAACTATAGTATAGTTTCCGTCTTTTTTGTGTTACAGACATTAACTTAATTCCCTGACAGCAGGGAAGCTTCTGTTTTTCTCTCTTGGTCCTATCATTCATCAGCCTTAACTACTTAACCATCCCCCAAGAATTAACATTCACAGCATATTAATCCATAGCAATCAATAAACATAGTGCTGAGTGAAACACAAGACACAACACAGGTGAGGACTAGGTTTTTGCATTCTTTCAGAACTCACCAACATCTTCTTGGACATGAGCTGTATCTGAGCAGTGTTTCACTTGTAGGAAAGGGCAAAAAGACCCTGACAGCAAAGAAATCCCATGAACCTTGCTGAGGCAATCCAAGTTAACTGGTTATCCTGAGCTTTGAAGAGAAACTGGAGATGCTGTGTTACAGAGCTATTACAAATTTTCATATACTTGACTATCATCACTGGAACTCCACTTCGTTCTCTGTGTAATCTACTTAGGTCTTCTTCATTATCCCAAAAAAGGTTGTTGCTTAGGCTCACTTTGGTGCCAGAACCAAGAACTCAAAATGCCTTAAAGCAGTAAGGGCTGCTGGGAGCAGCTCATGTCTTTTCTCAGTTGTTTCTTAGTAGGTGGTAACACCAGTGCTGAGTCAAGTCCAGGCAGTGGAACTGAGCATCCTCCTGCCCAGCAAAGCCACTGACTCTGAGCTGCCTGTCAGCTGCATGGGGAGCATGAAATGAATCCTGCTGAGGGTCAAAGGATCTCTATTTTAAAAATCAGTATTTAGAAGAATTTGGATAATATTCTATAAAATGTTACTATCAGCATTAGGTACAGTTATCCATTGTGCTTAAACATGCAATGGAATTACCATGTTCATTCTGGATTAAATATATTTATACTCATCTAGTCTTGGGAGCTCAGAATTTTAGAGTGACTAGGATTTGGAGATTGGCCATCCTGGGCTAAATTTCCACCCACTGAGAAGCTGAAGTCAAATACTCAAAGAATATGAAATTGCAGAAGGAAACAGCTTTCAAACACACCAATAGAGTTGACCCAAATATGAATAAAGTATTTCATTAAAGCTAGAAAGCAGGATTTGTAGGAAACTGGCTTTAGGCCATTTCTTTAATTTTAGTGAGAGTTTTGGGTTTTGCTTCCCAGTTTTATGGCATTTGATTTTGTCTATTTGCAATCTAATAATTTCTGGCAATGGGAACATCAGCAGCTAACATATCCCACTGAGCTTAGAAGATTCTGAAATGCTGAGACAGAAGAATATCAAAATGACAGCATATTTCAATTACAAGCAATTGTAAGAAGAGTCAGATAAAATTACTTCTGTTCACCTTCAAGTTCAGAATTGGGAGGTATATAATTTTGTCTTTAACACTAGTAAAAGTTGCTTATGGAAGGCTTATTTAGCAATCTGGTATAAGATAGTATTCTCTCTTTAAGCGTTCTTGTTTTTTCATGTGATTAAAAGTGTTGGTGCTGGTGTTCTCAGTGCCCTGGATGAACAGGCGCATCCTATTTTACACATACGGTGACAAGGACACTACAGTAGGGTTAGTACTTCAGCAAGATAAGTTGCAGGAAGGACAACAGGGATGTTAATAGTCTGCAGTGTTAGGTGGAAGATGTAAAGAGAAGTTCTTGTTTAGGCTAGCAAAGGAAAATTACACAGATGTATTTTGACTGCTCACGCTTCCAGGTGGGAATAAACATCCCCCTCAAGGGTAAGTGGTCGATGGAGGGGATTGCTTTGGGAGCCTCTATCTTCAGAAGTGTTTAGAAAGCTCAGGCAATATTCTCAAGAATAGATTAGGTACAGCTGTATTTATCCTGGGGCTGTGGACAGAGTGCCTCACCCCTCCATGTCCCTGCAGAGTCTGCTCTTAGTTGTGCACATGCATTGTCTCAGCCTGGATCACCCTGTCATCACCATGGCCATGATTCTGCAGATTTTCTCTACTCACAAAGTATGACACTGGCTACACCCAGCTATTTTTCACTCACAGTTTCTTTAAATACTTGGGGATTTTTGTTTAAATAACACTTGATAGCCTCTCCCATGCAAATATTACATTGTAGCAGCGGGGTTTTGTGGGGGTTTGTGAAGCTGTTTGGGGCTCCTTTGTAGTGGGCTTTGGGTGTGTTTGGTCTCTGGCTGTCTGGTTGGGATGGCAGTTTGAAGATGTTTAGTCTGTGTTTGCCTCTTGTCTAGCCTGTGGCACTTGGAGTAATTTCTGTCTGTCTGTCCCCAAAAATCCTGCCCCTAGCCTAGAGAATTCTCTGTTAGTTATAGTCTTTTCTCTTTACTATTGATTTGTCTTTCCCGCCTTGGCTTCTGACCTCCTCCCCGATTTCCCGCGCAATCCTTGAGTTGATGTTCAACTTCCTTTCTCAAGCTGCTTTTTACTGTTTTGCTAAGGTGTTGAGATAAGCATATTTACATATATTCTAAAACTATATTTTTAAAGCTCCTTATTACAAGCAATGTTCTAAAATTATATTTCAAAAGGTTATTATTACAAAGCTGTTTAAATGCTTAGCTACGTGCAGAAAGTTCCTGTCCAGCAGCAACATCCTTAAAGCTTTAATTCAAAGGATGAGTTCCAAGACCTTTTTCCATGCTTTACTCCCGCAGTTATTTTTTAGAATTCATCTTTTAATTGTCCCATGATCAGTTTCCACACAAATCACAATCACAAGTACACACACTACTTGTATGTACCTGACACGAAACACAACTTTGTATCTCACAGTTCGGAAAAGCAAGCACCGGGCCCTTCTTTATTTCCTTGGCCACCGATCCTTTAGGCGCTGAACCCGCGTTCTGAGCCGAACCGTGCCGCTGCCTGCCGATGGCAGAGACAGGGCACGGCCGCTCCCGACGCGTGCCCCGACCGCCTCCCGCGACCGGGGCGCAAGGTCATTACATTACCTCCTTTACAGTCCAGTCTCGGTCTCTGCACCTGCACAAACACCTCCTTGTTCCTGTGAAGAAGGTGTGTAAGCCTTGTTCTTTAAATGCTCAATGTTTTTGTAGTGTCTGTACTTTCAGAATATTTTAAAAGCTTATTCCTGGAAACATTCATATTCCCTTCCATGCTTTTATGTTGGTGGCTGGACAGATGACTTTAAACAAGAATTATACACCTCCAAGATGGTAATACCTGCTCGTGAACCTGCATTTTTTAAAAGTGTGGCTTGGGCATAGTGAACACCCTGCATATTTAATGGTTTATAGGCAAATACTGTATCACTGCTAATGAGCTAGCAATGTAAGTGCTTTGTCAAGAATACCAGAGAAGAACTAGTCCAAAGTGGAAGAACATCCAGTATCTGTTCATGGATGCTGTGGTTAATTCTGCTTGTTTCTGTCAGGCAAAGCCACAGCACTGAATTCTTTGTTCTGGCTTCCTGTCTGATCTTTTATATACATTTTAATAAGTGCATTTCACATTAAAGTACATTCACTGATCTGAGCCTGCTTCTTATTTTGCATCTCCTCAGAATTATTAAGACCTGCTGGCAGACTTTCTATACATTTCTAAATTTCAAAGCCCCAGGATTAATGTTGGTATTTTAGCCTTGGAACTTGCTGTCTTCACAGTTCTATAGTGATATAAGAACGTGAAGCCTCAAACAAAATGTGATTCCTTCTTCTGTAAGCTCTTAAATGATTTTGTCTCCTTTTGAAGGAGATGTTTGCTTTTTTCTTTCTTTTTTTTTTTTTTTTTAATTCAGCATACCTTTTTCTGTCCAGTTACATTACTCTTGTATATGTACTTTTAAAGACAATGTAAGCAGATAAATATAACAGCATTTTGGCTGAAAAGCCAATGTCCCCATAATGCACTATTGAGTTACCAAATAATTACCAAATAATTGTCTTAGTAAGTATCAGAAAGGTTTAACTTTAGCTGCTGTATATGTGAAAGTTTCTAGGAAATCTCAAAAAAAATCTGCCCAGAGGAAATTTCCTGTGTAATGAACAAATGAGTAAGAGTGGACAAGAATAATGTCCCCTTGGGAACTTTTCTTTGGGTTAATAATATGAGAGGAAGTGTGTGCTGTAATGTTTAAAAAACAAACAAACAAACAAACAAACACCCAAAAAAAACCCCCAACAAAACCACAAATAAACCAAACCAAACCAACAAACAATAAAAACCTTCCTACTTTCTGAAGAAACAGCTTGGACATCCCCTTCCTGCCAGTACACCAGTATGTATTTTCTTCACTATATAAAATAGCTTGAGACTTCTTCATAATGCTCATCCTGGAGAGACTGGAAGTGAGGGTTTTCAGGGTTTTAGGTAACAACAGCAGCCTAAAGAAAATCTGCCACTTCGTCCCTATCCAGCTCCAATCCACACACAAGTTAAAGTTCAAATTTGCGCTATCTTGCCTGCCAAAACCAAGTTGTTTGCCACTAAAGCTACAAACACTGTAGAGATGAGTTATCTACCAATTACAACACCTTATCAACAGCTTATCAACTGCTAATCCAATTAGTGTGCCTGGCTCCCTGCTGTGTGGCTTCCTTGGTCCTCGAAGGCTCCAGGTAGGCCGTAATTCACATGCGCTGAGAGAGGTAATGCTGCAGGAAAGACAAGTTCTAAAAATTCTCCTAAAGGAGGATGAGTAAATCACTAACTGTCCCAAGAGTAATTGAGATGCCATGATCACTGGAGCAGGCAGTCTGTAATCACGTTTTATTGACAGCTCCTAAAGATCAGTCTTCCTTTGGAGCTGCCTAGAGTGAAATCAAATCGAGTGAGCGTGTCTGCAGGGCCTGGGGCAACACAGAGGACCAGACCTGGCACCAAATGATGCACCTTGGGTCAAGGAGAGCACTCCCAGCCTCCCAGAAAGGGGCTGTGCACAGGTTCCTGCTCACTGCAGGAATTCCCAGCGTGTCCTCAGACACAGCCCAGAGAATGTGGCAGATGGTATACACAGAGCCACCACTCTCAGCTCATCTGGTACTGTGTTCTTGGGAGGACAAAGGCAGAGGTAGCTGATCTTGTCATGGAACACTTGCAAATACTGTTTTTTTATAAATAAATATTAGACTTTAACATTTATTAAATTAGTGTTTGAGTACTTGAGTAAGATCATTTTTTTAAATCATCTGCTTCCTTGTATTTGGGAAGCCATGTTTCATCTCTGGGTTTGCTGTCTCAGCTTTATAAACACCTGAATACAATTCTGGAAAATCAAGAATCTTAAAGACAGCCTGCTACCAGACACCACCCAACAACCCACAAAGATACTCCACTGTACCACACTAAATGGGATCTTAAATACACTTGGCTGAGATGGATAGAGATCCTTTAAACGTGTTAAAACATGAAGTGATTTATTACTTATGCAGCTTATGTGTTGGTACCAATAACCATTTTGCATCCTCTTTTTTGCAGGAGGTGAAGTCACCAAGCCCAGGTTTGCTCAGTATTTCCATGGCAGCCTGGCCAGTCTGACAATACGGCCAGGGAAAATTGAGAGTCAGAAAGTGATTTCCTGTTTGCAGGCCTGCAAGGAAGGTCTCGATATTAATTCTCTTGAGAGTCTTGGCCAAGGAATAAAGGTGAGGGATGAACTGACATCATCTTTGATAAAAATTTAGATCTGATTTATGAAATGGGGAGCCCAAGGTAGAGTACACACAGTGCAAATGTACTCCCAGAAGAAATGTAATTTCCCGTAAAATCATGCAAAGAAAAAACAGGACAGTAAAAGAGCTGTGACGCTGCAAAGAAAAATGTTTCCATTATTGCAGAGCTAGATGATCAGAAAGGCACTGCTGATACTTCAGAGTCTGTATGAATTGCCAGTTTGTATTTTCATGCTTATTTTGTTACTTCTACAGAAACAGACATAATTCCAAAGATTTATTGAATTTTGATCTCAAGTAGCTTTAAAACAGTGGAATACATAAATACTAATGCATTACCATTCTAAAAGTCAGTGTGTTCAAAGGAGAAAACTTCATGGTACATGAAAATTAAACACAAAAAAACCCTAAAGTCAAGAAATTAAATTTTTAGATTTGAATATAAGTCATTATCCATCTTCATATGACTGCTGGTGATGTTGAGCTTTTTCTAAGATTGGAGAACAACAGACAGGGAAATCCTGTTTCAGTTGACCTAGTGGCTAGATGGGTTTGCATTCATTCAGATAATTCTGAAATTCTTTAGATAGATATGTAGGATCTTGGCTATTCCAGTGCTCACATGAGCTGCATTGTCAGTTTTCCTTTACTGGCACCATTATTTGGTGGCAGAGTTCCTGTGCTCAGTGTAAATGAATTTGTGAAGCTGTTTCCCAGCACACAAATACCACTTCCAAAGGAGCTGAGCTTCCATTCCAGCCCAGGAAGTTCCTGTGGGCGCAGGCAATGCATCCTGAGAAACTGAAAAGGGGTGTTTTGTTCTGGGGTTTTCAGAGGGGCAGGAGGACGGTGCTGTAACACTTCATCTGGAATAAGCATGGGAGTGTCATGGACAGTATTTTATTAGCCAAACCTTTCTGTTGTACAGGCTGACCTGAAATGCACCCAATGCCTGTCTGGGTGATGATAGGCTGCAGTGGTGTAGTATAACTAACACATTTTGTGAAAACAAGTGTAAAAATGAAAACTGAAAGTGCAAAGGTAAGGAGGAATTTTGCTAGCTCTAACTTTTACATATGAGGAAAGACCCCAAAGAATTATTTTATCATCCTACCAAGGACATCATTAAGAATTTCATATTGCTGCTTCTCACAGCAACGGGACACAGGGGTCAGTTAAAGCTGTTTTTAAAAGGTAGTGTACACAAGGAGCAGATAGGGATTTCTGGAACCCACATGTGTATGTCTAATAGTAAGTTTTTTGCTGGGATTTTCCATTAACTAAAGTACGGTGTACTTGGTCCATGGTGCCTAAGAGCATAGCAATTCCTCCCATGTTGTTGCCCTCTTAAACCTGAAAACATTTGAGCCACCCGTTTCATGCGCTTGGGAAAATCCCTCTTCAACCACACACTGCTGCTTCAGCATTTGTCACTGTCTTCCCCACTGTACTGGCAGTGCAGAAGGAAAAAGGAAGACAAGAGATTGTTTTCTGCCTCTTCATGCTTTTGCAAACCTTCAAAACATCTTCATTTTCTGAAATACAGATGAGACGTAGTGGGGTTTTTTAAGTTACTGATGTTGCTTTTACTGCCTCAGCAAGCCAACAGTGAGAGCAACAGAAGGAGGCAAAAATGAAAGGAGCAACCAGAGAGAGATTGTGGAAGGGTTTCTTTGGGAAAGAAGGAAGCTCAGCTGAAAGCAGAACAGTTGCCTGACCTTGAAGAGAAAATGAGAGAGAGAGGTCTTGTGGTGTCAAAACCAAACACACCTGATCCCAGCATAGATGATGGGTTGCATGGGACTGTTTATGTGGCACTCTGCCGATTCAGTGTTGGCAGACTGATACTGGAAGGTGTTGTGGGCACTTTGGACCATGGAGATCCATGCTTTAACCACCTAGGAAAGAGCAGTGTAGCAGCAGTTTCTGAGATGATAGCATTGGACTGTTTTTGGGCTGCAGCCTAATTTTCAGTATCTGTAACAGCTCTCTGAGACACTGTCTAAACTGTTGCTAATTTTAGCTTTTTTTAATGAGAAAGACAAAAATGGTTCAGACTGGGCCTTTCTCTGGTCCCTTTGGCAGCATTCCAGCTGTTTTGGCAGCTGAGCTATTAACTGGCTGGCTGGTCTCCTTTTGCTAATTTTATTCTCTACTGTTGCTAGCTTAAAGAGAGGAAAAAGAAGCATGTGCAGGCTGAGATTCATGTTAGTCCTCCTCTTTGTTAAAAAATACCCTTCAGTGCGTTGTGACCTTCCTGCACAAGCTTTAAACCCTGTCCTCCATGTTCTGTTTGACAAAGGACCCTGCACTTCCTCCTGTTCTTCACAGTCTGATGTGTTTTGCTTTTTAACCTTTCTGGCTGTAAGGAAGTGTAGGCAGCCACGGTCTGTATTTTAACAGAACATCACATAATCAATGCCCAGCTTTGGGGAAAGCCTATCCAGGAGAGAAAGGTGCATTTTTGTTCGTTGCTTGCAACAGGAGGGTACAATGTCAAGTGGGTGATGCTGGTTTCCTCAGCAATGCAGATGGTTTACTGAAACAATTTACAGATAAAACATGGAATTAGGATTAATTATGGTGAAGGTAAAAATCAGTCATTGGTTATGTCACAACAGTGACAAAATTTTTTGGTCAGCAAGACAGATCTGTGTTCAGTGCAATGGAGTACAGAAGGCTCGGGGCTGCAAGAGCAGGCAGTGATTTTGCAGGGTTTGCTGGCCCAAGTGAGCAGCTCCATCTTAAATCATGACACCCCTATTGATCATCAGACAGGATGGAGAGTCCCCTTTAGTGTGTCTGACGTTAATGAAGATGTAGGAGGCAAATGTTGTAACTGTTTTGTTCATTCATGTTGAAATATATCTCAGAAAGGTAGCCCAGGATAAAACCACAACAGAAAGTAGCCAAAAAATATGCTTCTGCACACTAGGCTGGCTCAAAAGGCAATGCTTTTATATGGGGAATGTGTTTAACCTAAAAAGATTACATAGACATAATAATCGTGGTGGTAAGCTAAGGTTTTGAACCTCTACAGAGTTCAAAAATAAATAGCATTGGAAATTGCTGCAGAAATTGTATCAGCAAGGTTGATAAGGCTGGGAAAAGAACAGCAAATCTGGATTAATTTACTACAAAATTAATTATAACAATAGTCATTTAGGTGACTGATAGAAGCACACATTATAGAGAACAACATGTGGATTCAGTCAATGATAGCTACTGAGATTTTTTTTTCTTAAATCATTAAAATTTTTACTTACGTCTGTGCAACATTCCTTGAAAATATGTATTATATTGTACTCTGTACCTGGTCCCTTAAATACTAATTATTTGTATTTCTTCTAGTATCACTTCAACCCTTCCCAGTCAGTCGTTGTCATGGAAGGAGATGACATTGAGAATATAAATCAAGCCCTCCAAAAGGTCTCATACATCAACTCCAGACAGTTTCCTACTGCAGGCGTACGACGTCTCAAAGTCTCATCTAAAGTCCAGTAAGTTATACTTCAGCTGAATTGAACAGATTAGGAACATTTTTAATGAATTACTTTTCTCTTTGGCCATGTAAAAAGAATAATTTTGGCTAAATTAAATTGATAAATCATACTGCTTTGTTATTGAACTTTAAAGGACTAATTTAATTTACTTTTATGCCAATTTACATGGTGGATTACTCTTGATGTTACCTTCTTAAAAAGCGTTTCTTATTAGTGTAATGTACTTGCATTCTCTTTATAGTTTTGGGGCATACAGTCTGGACTGAACAGTGCATTTACTGCAATCTTCCTTACTTTTAATTTTAAACATTTGTGGCTCCTTCTGAGATAGCCAGAGCCATGACTTTTTAATGCAAGGCTGTTCCATCAATCAGAGGACATATCTGCAAGAGCAGTATCTGTAGGTGTGCCTGAAGCAGCCTGTGTGTGTCTGTCCCTGCTGTCTGTGCTGTCCCTGGAGCACTGGTGGAGGCTGAACAGGGTCTGTGTCCGTAAAGGGGTACATCATCTGGGGAGAATAAGGGGGTACAAAATCCAACTATTACAAAGTATAAAAACGCGCTGCAACACCTCTCCATGCAGCACGGTGACAGCAGCTGCACAGTGATGTTCAGAGCTGCCCACAGCCTCTCCTGGGCTTCCCTGGGCACTGCTCTGTCCAGAGAAGGGAAAGCAGGGCTTTGGAGGGAAAACAAAGCCAATTCTAACACTCTCACCTGCTGGGGGCACAGCTGTTCCCAAGTGCCCGGGCCATGCTGTGGGTGAGCTCCTGGCTGCAGAGCAGCTCCAAAGGTGGTCCCACTGGAACCAGCCCACCTTGCACATCCCAGGGCTGGCCCAGCTCGTGTGCCAGCATGAAATGAGGAAGAGCTTGTCAGGAGATTCACTTCCTGCACACTGCTGATTCGGGTGAAAATGGAAGTACAGGCACCTTTTGTCCACTGCAAATATTGGAGGGTCCCAAAAAGAGTTCATAATGGGACCAATTTAAATGGAAATTTAGGCCTTTTTAATCACACATGACAGAATAACTGTGTTGTATTCATTGGCTATATGCATGCTATTCATGCATACCACTTTCTGAATTTAATGTTAGGTTTGCTAAAGTTAGTTCTTATCTAGTTAACTTTTTTAAACCTTTACTGCTCTGTTAAATGTCAGTTAAAACATTAAAATTTTCTGATAGTGACCTTAGGAAAGACTGAGTTTGTCTCTCAGAATGAGTACCTGTGAAGGTGGGAAGGGAGGGGAGGGCCAGAGCTGGCCTGTTTGCACAGTGGGACGGGAGTATGTCCTCACATGTGGCAGTGCCTGAGGATGAACTGGACCGACCCGAGAGCCATGGGCTTGGTTTGGGGCACTGCCAGTGCCACGCTCCTCTCATGTACAATGTGTTACATGCAGTTAATGACCGATGTATCTTTTCAGATGTTTTGGTGAAGATGTCTGCATTAGTATCCCAGATATAGATGCCTATGTAATGGTATTTCAGGCCAATGAGCCCAAGATTACCATAACTGGGATGGACCATTTTGCTAGACCAGCTGCACAGTTTGAAAGTGAAAGAGGTGTTATTTTGTTACCTGACATCAGGATTGTCAGCACAGTCACTAAAATGGAGCATTCAGTGGACTTAAGAGAACATGACAGAGGTTTGTGTCTTTCTTTTAAATATTATTACTAATATTGTAATGTTTCCTCATATTTTTAAAGGATGGTGCAAACAAATAATGCAAAGGAAGTCACTTCACCCAGATTAATTAGGCCACAGTAATGCTGTACTGAAGAAATTCAATTCAACACATTGAAAAATGTGTTAAATGGTGGCAGATCAGAAGGTGCTTAAAAAAAAGCAGATTTTCCATGTGGTATCCCTTTAGTATACTTTAGAATAATTCCTTTCTACTCTTCCTTTCATATTCTGTTGTGTAGGGCATTTTCATTAGAATGCCTCTACTTGTAACAGAATTTTGTTAATTGTGCTGATAGGTAGAAAAGCAGTAATTGAACAAAAGTTGAAGTTTTAGTCTGCTCTTATGTTTCCAGCTCTCATACTAGCTTGTGAGTGATTCTTGAGAAAGTAATCTCATGCCTCAGTTTCCCTCCTATAAAATGTATATGTAATCCTTTTAAAATATTTATTTGCAATGATGGCTGTTTATTCTAGTGCTAAGCAATGTGTGTATTATTATTCAACACTGTGAATGTTCAAAAGTATAAATCAATTTTAAAATTACTGTCTATAAAGGAATCTTCCTTTTGAATGTTTTTGTGCAAGGCAGATGAAATGTCTAGTAATTTGAGGAATCATTCTAAACACTGTTTGTTGGACTAGAATAAGCAGCAACTAGATGTATATCTCTGAAGAAGAGAAAATAGGTAATGGTGTGCAAATTTACGGGCATGGATTATCTGAAGACCACAAATTTGACTTGGTCTGCATTTTTGCCTATGTTACAGCTGTAACTTAGAGCTTAGGTACCCAAATTCACTACACCAGGAGTTGGCAATCTAGGGTGTAAGGCTTTCCTGGCTGTACCCTCCTTCCCAATACGCCCTCTAACATCAAGTTTGCAAAATGGGCAGGAAGTTCCAGACTTGCAGTGTCTGTGCCCTCAGGGAGCTGCTTAAGCAGGTTTGCCACACACTCTGTGCTAAGTTGATCAGAGAATTTAAATATTAATTTGATATGCTACTCTTTTTCCAGTAACAGAATTATTTTTTCACTTGTACATGTTGAAGGACAGTCAGTTTATAACTTAATTTCTTTAAGTCACACAGCACAGGATCTTGCTGTTTATAATAATGCCCTGCTCTTGGATAGATGGCCAGGTCTTTGTAATGTAAATTGTTTATGGGGCATAGAGTAACTGAGAGAATCATCCAACCATAGATATGTTGGATGTGTATTTTTCCAGTCTGGTTTTCCTTGAGAAAGCAGGTATCAATTCAGCACTGAAACCCGGAATTTTTTACATTAATTTATTTCCAAGATCATATTTCAGTTTTCTACTTCCAGTAATGTTCTTGGGTGCTTTATGCTACAGGGCAATATATTTTCTGTTTATCTCACTGGGTGTTTGTAGGCTTTCATCATCACTGCACGTGTGCAGACTGGACACTTCTCTTGATTTGCTTCAAGTGTGCTGGATTTAATATCAGCAAAAACAGTTCAGCCATCTTGGCAAAAATTGAAAGCCCTAATGCAAAGCACATAAAATGACTGAGCTGTTCTGTGATCATTTATCTTCATTTCCATCTTTTTTTTCATGCCCCATGCCATGGGTTCACAGCCAATAAACAAGTGGTAGTAGAGGAAATGCTCCACAACTTGGATTTCTGTGATGTTTTGGTCATTGGTGCAGAACTAGACCCTGAACAAGAGTGTTTAGAACTAGATCATGGGGAGCTTCAAGGAAAACATCTAGATGCCACAAATTCTACTGCGGGATATTCAATCTATGGTAAGTTCAGGAAATTTGTTTTCCCGTATTTTGTCACATCAGTTATATATTGGAACGAAAGCTCAAATATGTAAGAAAGTGGATAGGAATCTGTGATTTTCTAGCCATGAAAATATCCCAAGGGTGACTGTATCTTAAAAAACACAGCTGCTTCTTGATCTCTGGATGTGCTGTGTTTGCCCTTTGGATTCTCAGCATCCCTCCTGCTACTCCCTGAGTAAGGAAAATGGCATCACTGCTTTCTTTAAATGTTGGGTTCTTGTGGACCATCACAGTGGAACGTGGGAGTGAGGGGGTTCCTCAGTGTTCCTGTACAATGCTGGGACATTGGCCATCTTTTTCTCATCACTAAGTAATATATTCTGAACCACTGTTGTTGTATTTACCGTCTCCATTAGGGACCTACATTCATTTCTGAAAACTACCCTCACACAGTCGAGTGTCAGGGAACATTTGATGCCCTGCCATTTCCAGACCATTCTGCCAAGTTCCGTGTGTTCTGTGAGCAGTTGATTTGTTGTGTATTGCCAGAGCAGTGTTCCCTTGCCTGTCCCAGAGCTGTCCCTGCCCTCCCACTCTGCAGGTGTGGACAGCATGTTCAGCTACGAGCAGGTGCTGCGGCAGCTCCGCTACCGCAACTGGGGCACCTCGGCCACCTCAGGCAGGAAGTTCAGGGTCAAGTGCTCCGAGCTCAACGGGCGTTACACCAGCAATGAATTCAACCTGGAGGTGAGCAGTGAGTTCAGCTTGGAGGTGAGCAATGACTGAGTCATATTTTCCAACCCAGCACCGAGGCTTAGAGCCCAGGTAACAACTCCAGGAAACTGCAGGACCTACTTAGCAATATGGTCAAAATTAGTAAGTGTTTACAAAGACAACTAACAACTTAATAATTGTTAATAAAATTAACAGTTATTTCATAATGTTTAGGTAACTCCTAAAAGCTGATTAATATAGAGAGAAGAAAAAGTCACTACTTATCCAAACAGGTAAATTAAAAGAGTCCTGTTCTGTGCCACTTCAGAGTCAACAGCCAGAAAGGTTAGAATGCATTTTTCATGCTACAAATTAGAAATATATTAAGCTGTGTATTTTCCACTGGCATGAAAAAAAAGAGTTAATTTGGTCTTTACTATCTATGAAGTAGTGTCCCTATCTGCTAATCAGCTTCATAGTTCAATGTAATATATGGACTGGAGTGTAAAACACTTTTTAGTATCTGGTCTCTTATTTTTCTCTTCTCCCAGGTTAATATTCTACACAGTTCCAACTCAAACTTCATGGACCATGTAAATCACATGATATTCCAGCCCCAATTTCTCCAATCTGTTCAGCACCCTGAGGGGAGTGTAAGTGCAGTTCACAGCTCAGGTATGTGACACCTTCCCAGAGACTGCTCACAATGATTCCGGTGTGTCAGTGTTTCCCTTGTGGGTCAACCTACTCCACAGACTAAAGCCCCGAGGTCCATTGTTTCAGCTTCTAAGACCTCTCAGAGATCACAGGTGTGAAAGAAGGTAACTCTGAATTCTATTATGTCCAAGAATGTAATTTTAAATTAAAACATGGTATCCTTTTTTAAAGTCTTCATTAATGGTTTTGTGTTCTGACTCCCACAGTTAAAAAAAAATTTAGGATATATTTTAATTTAATTTTTAGGCTATATGAGTTAAAATATATACCCACATCTGAAACCCTTTCAGTGAAGTTAAATGCAGGGCAAAGATACATTTGAAAGTTGAATTCTGAAATCCTTTTAGTTGAATGACACATATGTAAAGAAGTTAAAGCTGATGTAAAGTGTAGGCAGTTGTAAGTAGCTACCTACAGAAATACTTAGAAAATTACTGTATTTTTCATTACATTGTAGAGACACTTCACTAAAATGAAACTGAACGTTTAATGGATAAACTATTGCAAACTAGGTTTTTTTGTTCCTAAATACTGTTTGGATTTCAGACTTACATTCTTATAGGCAGGGCAAGGCAACAAAATGGGTAATCGACTGGGTTATCCCATGCTCCTGGAACTGCAGCACCTTGAGGTACATAGAAAGTGGCAGCATTTCTCCACTAACCTAATTATGGAGCTGATTACATGTGGTCGTTTAGGGAGACTTCTTCCTGTGACTAAGTGGAGACAGGGGCCTCTCAGAGGGGGAACATTTCCCCCAAACAATGGGGGAAATGTCTTGAGTCCTCAAGAGTCTCCCAGGAAGGCTGTAACACAGACAAATAGGGTGGCAATGCATTGATTTCTGGGAGCTTGAGATTCAAATCACAAGCATCTGAAACCTTTGAAAATATAAGCTTTGAGATGTACATTTTGTCTCAAGTAAGGTTGAGGCCTCAGCTGTGATCAGAAGGGGTCAACATGCAAGTGAGATAACAGAATTTTACTGCAAAAACTATTTGATTCTGCACTTATTAACTACCTGTCTTCTGTAGTTAAGTGGCTCAAAAAGCAAAGGTGAGCATGCTCACTTTTTAGTTAGGATTTATCGTACTTGGGATTAGATATCTGTGAACACCATTTGTGTGTGCTCCACCTTAGGATGGGCACTGGTCAACACCTTCCATCATCCCAGGCACATGGCACATGGAAAGTATCTGTCCTGCTTCTCAGTCCAAAGGAGGGGGTGCTGTGGGTTGAAAATGAACAAGGTTAGTGGGGTTCAGATTACTTGTTCCACAAATGTAACTGCATTCCCTTTGCCGCCCTTTGTCCTAGTGGTTCCCAGCGTGGCCACGATCGTTATCATCATCTGTGTGAGCATCCTGGTGTTGGTGGTGACGCTGGGTGTGTTCCGGCTCCACTCAGCCCGTCAGCACGGCTCCCTGGGGCACGAGGGAACCAAGGAGAATGAGATGGACTGGGATGACTCTGCTCTCACCATCACTGTCAACCCCATGGAGGTACTTAACCGGGGTACAGCACTGCACCCTGGCACTGCCAGGAGCCACTGCCTGGGCTGGCAGGGGTTTGAGCAGCTTTCGGGGTGCAGTTGTTCAGCTTTGTCTGAGTACACTCAAGACCCCAGGCCACTTCTCAGCTCTGCACACCTTGATCAGATATAATTGAGAACTTCAGATTTGTTGTCATGTATAATTACTAAAGAGGATGGTGAAGAACTTCAGGTACAGCATCACTCACTTCCACTTCATCCATGTCTGTTTGTAGGTACCCAAGATGATATAGTTGCTTTGATTTTAACTTTTTCATGTAAGCATTTATACACTAAAAGGAGGGGAAATCATCAGCAGTTTAAAGAAGCTGATGTTGAAGGTTTAAATTTTGGCAGTGTGGCTAACAAAGAGATTGCTTATTGATATTCCATTCTTGCAGTAGTTTTTGAATGTTTGCTACCAACTTGTATGAATTTGATGCTTAATAATCACATAATGATGGAAAGCAGATTTGCCCAGCATGTTAGCATTTCTAAATGCTCATTTGAGACAGCTCTGGCTGTCAAGAAGGCACCTTTCTGCTACTGTCTCATTTCTTTAAATGTATTGTAGAAATATGAAAAGCCACACCAGACAGAAGAGGAGAGTGAGGAAGAAGACAGAGATGATGAAGAGGAAGACACAACCAGTGCTGAATCAGATGATAGTGAAGAGGAGGAAGAGGAGGAAGGGGAGGGGCTTAGGAAGGGGGGAAGGGCGGGTTGGGAAGTGGGAGGGGCCAAAGGATTGGGGGAGGGGCTTGGTGATTATGGGCGGGGCTTATGGGATGGTGGGCGTGGCCTGCGGATGTGGGAGGTGCCTGGATCATTGTGGGCGGGGCTTGTGAGCGCGTGAAGGCGGCCGGGGGCCGGGTGGGCGTGGCTTAGGCGAAGGCGGGCGTGGCCTACGAGGATGTGGGCGTGTCCCGGGCCGGCAGGGCGTGGCCATGATGGCGGCGGGGCGGGGCCCGGGCAGCGAGGACGGAGCCTTCGATGAGGAGGAGGAGGAGGAGGAGGAGGAAGAGGAAGAGGAAGAGGAGGAAGAGGAGGAAGAGGACGAGGAGGAAGTGATTGTCCAAAAGGGAGACAAACAGAATGCCACTAGGCAAGAGCAGTTGGAGTGGGATGATTCAACACTCCCCTACTAACAAAGAGCCCTCCAGCCACAGCTCTTTTGTAACAACCAATACAATGTTTTTTCAGAGTCTATGAATTCATTAACAGGATTTGAACTTCTGCTTGCATATAACTGTTTTGCCTAAAATGATCTTCTTGTAGTAATTGATAATGATAGAACTGACCCTTTTCTTACAAAGCCTGGAGGAAAGGTGGTACAAACCTCCTGGCACATGCAGTAATAAAGTAATCCAGAACCTGATCTGTTAGCAAGCATAATTCTCAATTTCCTGTTTCTACCCTGCAGATGTGTGACAAAAGTCCTGTCACTCGATCCATACACGTTTTTGCCTTTGCTACTTTTTTCACACAGGAGAGATTTCAGCTTGTTATGTAGAATAACTTCTGTGGGTCCGAATACCAGTTGCCATACAGCTTCACATTTTTACAGGTGTAAAAAAACAATCCACCTTCAAATTGGGGCAGGGCTTTAGTGCTACAGGGGCTAAATTCCATCTATCATCTCGTCCTGCCTTTTGGATATTAACTGTCTTCTGCAAGGAAATATTTAGGACTTGACAGGGGATGCATGTGTGCTTATGTAGATGTGGATGGTGTATTTTTTCAGGCATGCTGTCAGACCCTCAAGAGAGGGATTTTTATCCAATCTACCAATAGAAATTAAAAACAAGATTAAGAAAAACAGCAACAAGAAAGGGCTGCTGAAGGTTATTAAAAAAACCCCAGTCTGTGTCCACAGATTGAGTAATATGGTCTTAGGTAAACTGTAAATTCTGATGGGATTGATTCACTGAAAATCTGTAGAGCTGCTCATTAGTTATGGATTGAGCAATTTGCAGAAAATCAATGCTTTAAACTGTCTGTCTCATGGAACCATTAGCTTGCTGCAGCATCTTACTGAACTAGTGGAAAATAAGTGACCCCATTATTCCATAGCTATGTATGGCTGGGATTTAAACAATTATTTTAGATGAGGAAAACATTCCCTTTTGCTTAGTGAGTGCCAGCTGGAATTCCTGTCTGACTATATTCTACAAAAACATGATGCCCTGTTTCTTCTGTACCCCTGCCTGCCTGTAGTGCACAAGAGAAAGGAACAACACTGTAAGCCCTCTTCTGTGCTCATAATTCTCCCTTATTTCTTCTGCCTGAAGCCATTAATGTTGACAGAAGGTTTTATAAAGTAGACAAGGAAAAATAAAACCTACTTGGAACCAAAATAGTTGAAAACAAAAACTAAAATCTTAAGAGATTTAGAGAGTATTTTAGTTTGTTATGGTAACAGCATATTTTTCTTAAACATTGTTTAAAAAGGGGAAAAAAAAGCAGAGCTACATATACAATGTGTTGATTAGTCTGTGTGGTGGGTTTTTGGTCCCCTTTTCCGTAAGTACCTTTCAACTGCTCTGCTTACCAAATGCTGCAGCACTTGCTGGGGTAGCTGCTCCAATGCACAGAAACAAAATGGCAGGGAAGAGAATGATGCTTAGTGGCTTGTCTGGGTTGTTTTCCTGAGTACTTCGTTTTCTTTACAATTTCATCTTTGGCTTTTGCTTTTTTGATCTGCTGTTTGAAATGAGCTGCTCCCTCTTCTCCACGCTCCCAGTCAGTCTTGCCACAGCAGGATCTTCCTGAGCACCCTGAATGGTGGTCAGTGTTGCAAAGGGTACTTGGAGCAGTCTTGAGGGTACCCACCTCCCTCAGTACCGGATTATTAACAGCTCCGGAATGTTGTGGGATATAGGGAATATATAGTGTGCTTGGGGGTTCTTGTAATTCCAGTTTCTGCATTTGGTAGCTGAAGGGAAATACTGACAGGAACTAGGCCCTTTAGGTGAATATCTAGAAAGTAAATGAAAGAAAAATCTATATAAATTTTAAAATTAGAGATATTCATGCTTTTATTTGTTGTGCCAAAAATCACATTGTCACATGGTTGTTAAGACTGGCAATACAGCAGTTTTCTTTTGTTATCATTTCTGTTTCATTTTATTCTCTCACACATATTAAACTTAGAAGAATATTTGCAGAATCAAGGCCACATCTTATCTGGAGGAATAACAACTGTAAAAATGTCCACAATTTCTGTTTAATACAAAATAAATATTAATATTTCTGATTATCTTGAACAAAAGGTTATGTTAGATCAGTTGCTACCATCCTAGTATCCTAGATAATTTCCCAGTTTTAATTTTTTAGTGACATGAAGCAGGCTCTTCATGATGCTTGTTATCAGCACATATCAGCAAATATTTCCCCTCAGGAAAAAAAAGATTCAAAATTAAATGTAGATATCTAACAGTCAATTTCAGATTTAAAACTGGACTAAAATTATTTTAAAGTTTCTGTTATTATTGTTGTTGTTGCTGGGCAACATCAGGGCAACCTGAAAACAGCAATTTACAACCTTATTGACAACCTTTAATTCTTTTATATGTTTGTGAATTCATCAGTGTGTTTCTTCATCTAATAGACTTTTGTCTTTTTGCTACTGGAAGCAGATCTTTTCAGGTTGTACTCATACATTACGCAAAAAGGAAACAAAGTATTTTCTCTACTGTAAATAAACCTACATTTTTAAACCTAAACAAAGTCATACAGGCATGTGTGTTATCACTAAAACTTGGTTTGCAGTAAGATACTCAGCAAACTCAAATGTATCACTGTACTTATTTTAGATTACTCATTGGAGTGCATTATGCAGCATTTTTCTTTCAAATAAATAGAAACATCCTTTTCACAGAATGGCAGTGAGAATGAGGTACTTCTTCACAAAATGGGCCCTAGAATATTTGTATAGCGCTGAGAGCAGTGGTTTCCTGAGCAAAACTACAACTAGAAAATCACAGAAATACCAATTTTTCTAAAACAATTCTAAAAATATTGCCTCTCCTCCAGAAATTATTTTTTTATATAACCTACTGGCTTAAAAGCCATGCATACACGCATACATACATAAAGACACACATGTGGGGGTTTTTGCCTAATCAAAACCCAAAATTCTCTCCTTTTCTCCCTGAAAAAAGTGTTTAGAAAGTGTTTAGCATGGTGTAAAACCATTCAGGTTGGAAAAGATCTCTAAGATCATTTAGCACTGCCAAGCCCACTCCTAACACGTGCCCAGGTCCCCCATTCACGTGCGTTGGAATTCCCCCAGGGGTGGTGAATGTGCACTGCCTTGGACAGCCTCTTCCAATACCTGACCATCCTTTCAATGAGGAAATTTTCCCCAGTATTCAATCTAAACTTCCCCAGCACATTTCAAGGCTGTTAGCCCTTGTCCTATCTCTTACTTGAGAGGAGAAAGTAACCGCAGCTGGCTGCAGACTGCTCTCAGGGAATGGGAGAGAGTGAAAAGGCCCCTCCTGAGCCTCCTTTTCTGCAGGCTGAGCCCCCCCAGCTCCCTCAGCTGCTCTTCATCAGCCTGGTGCTCCAACCCTTCCCCAGCTCTGTTCTTTTCCAAGGACTCGAGGACTCACTGCAGCTCCTCAGGGTCTGTCTTGTGGTGAGGTGGCTTTTTTTTTTTTTTTGTTTGTTTGGTTTTTTTTTGTTTGTTTTGTTTTGTTTTGTTTTGTTTTGTTACACTAGCAACAAACAGGTGTATCCAATGAAAGCAGTTCTGAAGAGGTCACCACAATCCATGGCATCAGGAATGCAGAGGTGACAACAAAGGTCTAAAATGACATCACATCAATGATCCCTTAAATTTCTGGAGTTCTAATCTAAGGCTGGGAAAAGCTGTAAAATGTACAAATGCAAATTGAAGATGTTTCTAAATTAATATAACTGTCTAGGTGGCCATTTGTGATTAATAGCTCCCATTTCTCTTTCATTTCTACCCCCTCCATAGGTGTTTTATCTTTTTCAAGTAAACCTTAAAATGCACAGTTGAGATTATTATCAATATTTACTGCATTGGCTGACACATCTAGAAATAGAAGTAGGGTTTGTGGCATCTTTAATACTAATTAGAATAAACAGTTGCTATTTTTTCATTCCAACAGGTAATACCTTGCAGTGGTGGTGGGACTGCTTTTTACCTCACCAGAGGCTAATGGGAGGGAGCAGTTTATTTTTCTGTCTGGCATGTGGTGGTGCTGAGCTTGCTGAGCACCATCCTTACTCCATTCTGGAACAAAGTAAGGCTCAGAAAGGATCAGAGAGTTCTAAAGTTCCTTCTGTGATTGAAATCCACACTCTCCATTGCAGGAGTTGTCCCTGCCTGACTCTAAACTGAAAATAATGCCATGGGAAATCAGTAGCCCCACGTGAAGGATGGGCAGAGGGTAATGCAGCGGCAGCCCTTACTTCACTGTGGCAAAGCCTTTTGAGCTTTGATAAAATATGAATAATAAATAATTTGTGTCTCAGCTGTCCCTTTCCCCAGCTGTAACCTCAGAGGGAGCTTTACTTGTCTCCCTGGTAGGGGTCCGAGTGCACTGGGACACAACACTGCCTCTCCTCAAAGCTCTGGTGCCAGCACACACAGCTCTCCACAGAGCAGCACAGGAAAGACTTTACTGGGGTGACAGAAGGTAAAGGTCTGGTGGGATGGAGCTGCTCATAGTATACTGGAATAGAAATTATAACACAAAAATTAAGGATGTTTGCAAAAACATACGGATACTGAGAGAGGGAGACAAAACTGAGTGTGTCTCCTCTAAGGGGCTTCCCCTTCCCTTAATTCACACATGCTGACCAGAATAAGTATCTCAAAACTAGTATAACCCCAGTCTCAGGGGGGATATCAGATTTTAACAGGTTCTGCCTTAAGAACTGCTTTCTGCCTTTAAGCAATTGCTTAAAGTAATTCTACACCAAGTGAGTAAATCTAAGGAGATAGGAGAAAAAAACCCCAAATGACAAAACATAAATATCAAAAAGATTGCTGAAGAAATGAAACCATCTTCTAAGTCACTAAGTTCATTCTTGTTGGTTGTACATAATCCTGTGCTGTATAATCTCCCTCATGTCCCAGCATCACCAATGGCATTAGGTTTTCCCTCTCAGCACAGCAGAGGAAGCTGCCAGGCCTTGTTCCTGCACAGCCTCGCTGCCCCCAGAGCCTGGGGAGCTCACAGCATTCCAGTGCCACTGCAAACGGCCATGGGAACAGCAGCCAGCCCATCCCTCAAAGACCTTGGTGTTCCCAAAGAAACCCACACTCCCATGCACCATTACACTCTGTAATATTTTCTGCAGCACCCAGAAGCTGCGATCTTGTACAGTCTTTGTACACTGGGGTCAAATGGGTTTTTTTTTAAAATAAAGAAAGGCATAACAAGCAATGTGTGAGAAGTGATGTAAACTGAAATGGATCAGGTTCCCTAAAGCTGCATGTCTCAGATTGTGTATCCAATGATCAGACTTCTGGTTGCTGGACTGTCCTGGAATCCAACTTCATTTTTGTTAGCATGGAGAATAAAGATACAAAGAATAGAGATAACCACTAAAGCTACAGCAGAGCAAAATTCATACTCTCATACGCAATCTCAAGAAATATTTCTGCTAAATATATTAGGATAATTTCTCCAGTGATATCTCATAAAGTAATTATAATTCACCACCTTTATAGGATTAGCAAGGTTCAAGCCTGATATGTTCTTTTTGGTTTTGGTTTTCTCTGAAAAAGACATGGTCATAAATTAAAAATGCACAACACTTGAACAGTGCAAAAATGAAAGGGACACAAGGGCTTTAATTTCATAAGCCTCTGTCTAAAATAGGGGTTTAAAGTAATAAACAACTGTAGCCCTCATTATTGAAACCTAGCATAATAAAATGAACCCAGGAAGTTTTGTATGTTCATACCTTCATTCCTGGTGATGAAAAGGCAGGCACCAGAGCAGGTACCCTTTCTCCCTAGAGACGTTTTACTGCCTTTGGAGTAGGTATTGCCAGCGGTTTTCTCATTATGGTTTCTGTGTCTCTGCTGGAACAGGAACAGTGCTGCTAGCATCCTTTGGAACAGCCCTGTTAAAGAGCCTGGTGGTGAACCAAAATTCAATAATTCTCCTGCAGCTCTGCTGTCAGCCCTCTGTGGTGGAGCACTCCAAACACGTGCAGAGGGAAAGACACAATGGTTACAGCGGAGAGCTCTGGGCTGGTTCTTCCTTAGTTACTGCCTATAAAGAAACACACTCAGCAGCATGAAGCACTGCAAATGTGTGAAACTGAGTTCAGGAAAAGCCCTCATTCTTATTTTCAGTACTAGCTCATGGGGAAGGTGTGCATTCATCAGCTGCTGAAGCAATACGCCCATGTATTGTCACTATGTCTGTGCTGAGAACGAAGGAGCAGCAGAATGTTTTTTTCCAGTTAAGTACATTGTACAATAAAGGAGTACTGCTTTCCCTGGGCAATGTGCACAAAGCTTGCCAAATGCAAAGAGAAGCTGTCCCCAAACAGGGAACAAAGATTTTACAATGGTATTCCATCCTTATACTTCAGACACCCAGAAAACTTCATGGGAGTAAAATGCTTTTCTGCAGCCCTACCTATTCCTTTTGTATAAATCTGGATACAGTTTTGGGTTTTCAGAGTCATTTAACTTCCCAGCTGGGTATAAACTTCCCCGCTTTCAAGTGTCCTTTGGTGTACTAAACCATAAAACTATTTTTGGCTGAAAGTTTCAGGATATACTTGGGGGGCGGGGAGCAAAAAGTTATGAAAATTACAATGCCTTTTTTTTCTACTCCTGCCTCCCCTAAATATTTAAACAGGTACAAAAGACTTGATCAGACAACCCTGACCAAGTCTGTGACTACAATGACATTTCAAACCTGTACTGAAATTGGCAACAAATCTTTGTCTACAAACTGCTTCATGTGCAGTAGAGGAGAAGGTGGGTGGTTGTTTTAGCTGGGCATGGTCTTTAGAATGTGGAACGGATCAACCACAGTCAGTTTCATTAGAAAACCAAATTGTTGTCTAAGGAAGACTGAACAGGAAAGTAGAAGACAATACTGCATGAATAACAGAAAGAGTTAAGGTTTACAGTGATGTGAAAAAAGTAGAAATTTGATCTTGTAGAAAAGAAAGACATAAAAGCGTCAGTGTCAAATAGTAGGAAAATGGAAACAGTTTCTGTTTCCGTGCTAGAACTGACACTGTCACAATGAACAAGAAAGATAATTAATGTAGGATGTTGAAGGGTTCCGGACCAGACACAGATGCAAAACACACATATGTATGTTGCATACATATACATGTGTGTGTACAAGAAAATCACAGAAGGGTGCCCATGGGGAGGGGGTGGCTGTGGTGATGAAGGAGAACTTGCAGGGTTTTGGCCTGGTTGATGATGAAGTTGCCTTCTTGAGTTCCAGTTACAGCACCTCCAGCAGAGCTGGGAAGGGAGCAGGCCATGAGAGGTGTTGCTACACTCTTTGTGCATTAGGTAGGAAAATTTAGAACCAAGGCCAGCCCAGGGGGCTTGGGGCAAACATTCTGTCTGCTATGACTGGAGTCTGAGGGTACAGTTACTACACAGTTTAATCTGAGGTAAGAAATGGAACTTTCCCCACAGACACTTGTTGATTAGTTTTAGAGATTTTCTACAACAAACATACTTCATGGGTTGATGACAAGCTGGAGATACCTAAGGCAGACTATATTCCGTATTGAAAAGGCCCTCAAGTAATTTTTTTTTTGTAGTGATACAATCTCTTAAGTGGCCACACAGTTAGGAATACTGATTTTTGAAAATATACATAATAGAAAACTTTTTCAGGACAACAACCATCCCTGTGCCAATCTGAGAGCTGAAGCTATTGCCTCCATTCTCAGAATCAACTACTGGCACATTTATTTTTGGCCTCTCCACAAACTGATGTAAAAGTATGAGGTACATCTGAAAAGAGATGGGGTTTTTGTTACAAATACTGCATCACCAGTTGAGTAAAATTTTGATTACCCTTAACAGGCAATTCTGTTCAAAGGATCATCATGACAGGGATGGGAAGATAAACCAGAGTGGATTATTGCTGAGCAGGGTAATACACATTGTGGGTGAGCTTCCTGAGAACTGTTTAATCTCAACTTCAGTGTGTTTCAAAGTTCATAGTAGACTTATCAAATCCTAGAAATAAAGATTAGTAGACAAAAGGAAAAAGTAGTGCGAGTAGAGTATTATGCTTACAGTGCAGAATTATTTCCTAGAATATATTTTTTAGTGTTAGGGGTGGGGGTGCTTCAACCTACTCAAATCTTTCTAAGCCTAAGGCTTCTACTGTTTCCCCTGGGAGATTGTTCTAGAGTCTATTTGAATTCACTATTAGAAAGTTTTTCCTGAAAATGAATTTAAATAATCCTTTTTGTAATTTTTATCTCATTAGTCCTAGTTATACCCTTTTGCACCATTAAATAGTTCCTCTAACCATGGTTTACATCCTTTGAATATTTTTAGATAGTTACCAAGTTCATTGCCTTTGGTAAATTACTAGAGAAGCTGTAATCCCTCCTCATCCCAATTAATTCCTTCAGTTTTGTATTTCTTACCTTTTTATGAAATGTCCTTAATGCACATACTAAATCCCTTAGTATTCTTTAAATGAGTCACGGTCAGTTCACTCTGTTAAGGTGTTCTGTGTTGCTGGTGTCACTGCATAAGTTGTCAAAGTTTAAACAATAAATTTAAATTGAAACTTGATTTTAAAAAAACGTTTTCTGTAATCCACGGGTAAGTTCTCATATGATAGGAATTTGTCAGCATCTTTTATATGGGTATGATTTAACAAAGCCAACCAATAAATGCTGCAGCCAATCAAACAATAATACAAAGTATAATTTCTTAAAACTTAGGTTGCTGTCATTAATGTGAAAACAGACATTGTCATTCATGAGTCCATGTTTTTAAGTGTCCCTACACTAAACAGCAGCTATTAACCAGTACTTTCACTTAAGACAGATAATACTGCTTCTCCTCAAACGTCAACAGAATGCACATACTTTCTAAAACGAATGCTCAAGATTTCTAGGTAGGCACTAACTGCTGCAAGGAAATAGAAGTGTGCCAACTCTTCTGGTTACTGCCATGCCTCCCCTTATATTGCAAATTTGTGATCAGTTTCTGGTCTCTGGCTAGCATGACGACCACGTGGTTTGTTTTCAAGCATGTCCCAAGCAAACCTGTGTCCGCTGGCTCTGAAGCCACACTGGCAGACAGGGAGGATGTGCAAAGGCAGCTTGGATATTTTCATTGATGTATTTCTTTCATCTGCTCCTGCCTCCTGTACCTGAACTCCAAACCAGAACTGAAATCCTTGTGTTTGAAGAGCCACTGCATCACTTAAGATCCAAGGGAAATAGAATTTGCTTTCTTCTTCATTTGGGCTGTCTGCAAGGATTGGTGTAAAGGGGAGAGCAGGAACACTGAGGGTTCCAGGAGTGACTCTGCTTCCCTCAGCACATCTCCGTCCCTAGTGGGTGTAAATTGTGCAAACCATATTGTAGGAAATGAATTACCAGGAGTGGGTTTAGGTCACTTGAGCAAACAATGACTTCCTTGGCATTGTCTGTGTGCTGTCACTGCTCTGCCCACCTTCCCCAAATGAGGAGTACCCAAAGTCTGATTGTGGGAGGGGGAGGGGGAAGATGAATGAGCCTGTTCCTGAGCAAGGAGCTGTAAAGCACAACTTGTGAGGAGCCACAGGGCAGGAATCAGACATGCACCCTGAATATTGCTGCAGTTTGGTGAAAGGGGTTGTTCTAGTTAGATTTAACTATACAGTTATTAAACATTTAAATGTTACTGAGAGCGTAGGATTTTGAAGAGCTGAGAAATTATCTCATCATGTTGAGCATAACAGCTGTGTTCTAATTGGCTAGGACAGTTCTATTTCATATTTCATCATCTCTTGACAGTAAAAATGGTATTTCATCTGCCTGCAAAAATGTACAATTTTTCCCACACAGTCCATCATTTCCCAGATTGTTTCCATGTCAGTGCATTGGTTCTTGTTGAGGAGCAGTAACTGCAGTTGGTAGCATGTATTTTGTGGCTTGGGATTGCTTCCTAGCTGTCCAAATTCTGTGTAGTTGTGGCCACTTCTATGGATAATAAAAGCTATACCAGAGAAGGGATTAAATAAATATATGCTGTATGGTTGTACATACAATGGTTGTACTCCGTAAATGTGTCTCAAACCAACAGACTATTCAGCCCAGGAAAAATGCCCTTACATGAAATATCTTGTTGTTGATGTGAAACAACCATAAACCATATCTTGAAATGTCTTGTTGCAGATGTTAAATGCATTTCTGAAAGCATGAATCTACACAATTTATGCAGTACAATGAATTAAATGACTATATGCAATTGAAAAGATTAATATGAAATGATTTTTTTAATATAGATGAATCAGCTGTTTAAAAAAAAAAAAAGAAAACCCAACCCTTTCTTAATGAAAATGTACAGCAAATTTTGACAGACAGTATAGTACACAAACCCTAACTTTACATAGAGTAAGAAGTTGTACAAAAGCTCCTCCATGCCATAGTGGTGTATTTCATAAAAGCTGTTTCAATTTGCACAGTCATTTATGAATTCAGCATTGTTAGTACCCATATGTTTTCCGCAGGACTGATTAAATGCATATTCCAAATAGATCTGTTATTTTAAAATTTGTTCTGTACATCTGTACATGTATAAAGCCAGAGTAATTTTTGTGGTCACTACAGCACTTTCTGTGAATTGGCCAATAAATATAATTTTAGAATTTCACATAAAAGGTACTGTTCTGTAATCTTTATTTCACAGATTATTGGGATGTTCTCATTTCCTGAAACATAACCCTTAAACACTCAGGTGGCAAAGGTTAAATATCTGGCCTTCATCTACTATCTCTCTTGCTAATTCCTAAGGAGGAAAATGCCACATGTCAAAAGACTCAGTCCAGTTTTAGAGCATCTACACAACTTTTCATCCTGCTGCTGAGAAAGGGAAGCAAGGGAAAGGGAACCTTTGGAAGAGCTGCTGGTATTTATATTTAATATCCATCTATTTTCCCCCTTCATTTTGGTGTGATAAAAGATGATAAAATATTAAAGAGAAGGATGAATATACCTCATATTGCACACATAAAATGTGAAATAGTACAAGGGGGAAAAACCTAATTCTGGGTCACCAGCCTGTGAATTACATTAGCGCATGTAAGTGATGTGATCTCATCACACACAGGAATGTGCCTGGCTTCTCTTTGCCTTCTGCTCTGTCTGGAGCTCCCCTCCTTGCCAGCTCCTCAGGCTCGATCTCATTCTTTTCCAAGATCTTCCACTGATTACCTCAGGTCTGGTCTGCACATCACAAATTCACCATGTACACTTTTTTACCACACACAGTTAAATACGGTCTAAGATGCAATTCAGTCCCTTCCAATTTTCAGAGGGAAATCTCCCACTTCACCAGCCCCAGTGACAAGCAAAAGCCAAACCTGAACATCCAAATCTCTGCCTCCAACCCCTGCTGCACCAGGCTGAACACAGCAAGTGCTGGAGGTAGCATCAGCCTTCACAGCCCTGTTTCAGTGGCACAGCCTCCCGTGGCTGGCTGGAGTTTGGGAAAGTCAGGGAAAATGCATATCCTACACAGGGACAGTGAGCCCAGTCCTGGGTCGTTGTAGGTACAGACTGGTGTTAGAGTTCACAGATTCCAAACAGAAGTCCCTGTTTACTGCATCTCACGTCCAGAGAGTGAGGCAGCCTTAGCAATTCCCTTTGGCATAAAATTTGGGATAAAATACAGCCACTTTTACTTTTTAATAACAAAATCTTCCTGAGGGTGTGAAATATTAGTTAAGAGTAGCTGTGCTGAGTGTGCTCCCAGCAAGGCTGGGCCCATCATCAGTCTGCATGGCTGCAAGGCCTGTTTTCTTAATAGAAAAAAAAGTTCCTAAATCTAGTTATGGTTCTCTTCTTGGAGAGCAATTCCTGCCTCTCCTCTCCTCTCCTCTCCTCTCCTCTCCTCTCCTCCCTCAAAGAAATTTTTGTGTCATTAGTTAACAAAATAAAAGATGAAGAAAGAAAATTGTATCCCACATTAGTCCCCACCACAGTAACCATTAAGTCCTGGCACACTCTCTTAATAGAAAATATACATCTAATATGCAATCACCTGAGAAGACATGCAAGTCACTGCAGGCTTGGACAGTGCACTATCTTTCTAGCTATTTAATAGTCTTTAGAACCTATTCAGAATTTAGGGTGAGCTTTTTAAAACTCCTGAGTCTAAACCTAATGACTTACAATGAAATTGCAGTGATTCAAAGAAACAAAACAAGTTACAGGCTTTTAGAGAGAGTCTAAAGTTTTCCCCGCCCTGTAATTTTTCTCCTTTTGTGACGATTCATAAATATATGGAAGAAACCTATTTTGGCTAATAACTAAGTCATAATGTGGTAATATATTTAATTTAGAGACCTCTTGAAGAGCTCCTGAAAAATCAGAAATATGAGCTAGGGCATCTTTTCCACAACCCTCTGCAAAGAATTATTTCTTGTTACAGAAAATACAATAATTTTTACTTATTATGTTATTAATAAAAATAATTTCTCTTTGTAATTTCATTCTATTCCTAATTCCAAACTGTTGTTACCTTTGCAGGTTTTCTAATAACCTCTGTGACCTTTGTTCCTGAATTTAGAGAACCTACAATAATCATGGTGGCTTAGTCTATTTAAAAATATGTCTCAAGTAGTGCTACACCTTCCCCAGTTACTGAAAGCCTCCTAACATAGATGCACAAAACTGACAGGATTTTTTCTTAGTTACACACAAGATACACTAGGAATAAAAAATTGAAAATTAAAGTTTAACTGATACAAATGTTTTTTCCACTTATTTGCTTATTTACAGTATATTGATTATACTATGACAATTTTTAATCCATCTTCTACCGCACTGAAAAAAAGGAAATGAGCAGCTGGTGCTAGTGCCAAAAACAAGTGCAAGGAAAGATATTACAGCCAGAAAGAGAAAGTAGGATTTAGTTCTTCCCTGCCATATGGCTTCAAACTGAAAGAGAGTAGGTTTAGATTAGACATCAGGAAAAAATCTTTCCTGTGAGGGTGGGGAGGCCCTGCCCAAAGCAAGCAAGCCAGCCAAGCCAAGCAGCCCCAAAGCAAAAACCAAGGTGCCTGGTCGCACTCACACCCCTCCCTCCCCGCCCCGCCGCGGCAAGACGTCCGGGGGAGGAAAAGGCGCAGTTGCCAGACACAACACACGATATTGGGATAAAGGCTGTCACCCCACGACACCAGAGAAGCTGTGGCTGCCCCTGGATCCCTGGAAGTGTCCAAGGCTGGATGAGGCTTGGAGCATCCTGGGATAGTGGAAGGTGTAGGGGGTGGAACAAGGTGGTCTCTAAGGTACCTTCCAACCCAAACCATTCTATGATATATTGATGGATCACATATAGACAAATGCTCACAGATATCTATGTTTTAAAAAGTTGTAGTTGATCTAGTGATTACATACATGAGATGCAAAGACAAGCAGAAACAGATCCAGCAGCAACAGGTTTCTGTTTGCCTTCCTTATGTGAAGAAGTTTTTTTCTGCAGAATACAGGACCCAGCAAATGGCTTAATGGTCTAAAAATTCTGATTTACAGTTATTCTAGTTTGACTCCAACAAATGCACTGACTGTAGTCTGGCAGTAGAGATTGGAGCCTGTGAGGGCTGCTGCCTTTACCACACACACTGGCTGTGGCAGTGACCAAGTATTTCCTTCTGGCTTCAGCACTGTGCCCTGACCACATCAGTAGCTCTCCCTCACAGCCCTCCCGTCTCACTGTCCCCAAGTTAGAAGTTACAGTCTGATGTTTCTCAACAAAAATGGGACAGACTAGCAAATAAGACCACAGGCAGTTTTTACATTTCCCTGGCTGCTTCTGCATGAAAGGGCTTCAAGGAAAGCTCACCAAGGGAATCAAAGTGTGCCTTCCAGCAGGGAAGCTCCTGAGAGACTGAATTTTTCAGTGTGACTTCTGCAAATCCCAATAACTTTTCAATCAGAAATGCCTGCTCAAATGAAAACACCACTGAAAAAAGATTCACAAACGTATATGAGAAAAATTGCTGCAGGGGCTAAAAGAGAAAAATAAGTCTGTGTAGAAGATTTTAGTAAAATAAAATTAACACGTAGCTGTCCCCCAAGACCACCCAAGACCACAGCTGTCTCCCAAGACCAAATTTCCCAAGACCATGTAAGATGCCATGTGCTATAGAGTTAATGGTGCTACAAAGAGACATTGACAGTCGTGTATTACACACAAAAATCACTAGAGACCTTGGAGTGAGGAAAAACATGGAGCTGTTTTTCCTGTGTTTTAAATTAAAGGGTTTGAAATGTCTTTCTAGTTTGAACTTAAAAAAAGAAAAGAAGAAAAAATTGTAACTTCCCTGAACATAATCATAGATAAAGGGAGGAAAATATTATTTAGGCATGTTATTGCAAACATCATCCTTAAAACAGAGTTCACACAGAAATATAAGCAAAACCTTTAGAAATTTAGCACTTAGTGAAAGAGTTCAGCTGTGTCTCTGACATTAGTAAAACTAATGACATTGGTAAGCAGGGCTCTTTTTTAGATCTTTCTATCTCTACCAGCAGCTTTTTCCAAGGAAAAAGAAGGATTCTCTGTGCTCTTGCTCTCTTTCAGTGCAGTGGTCAAGAAAGAGAGCAGAAGCTGTGGATTTGTTTGTGAAGCTTGTATCTTCACAGAAGATAGTCAGGAATAAGACGTTGTGAATTCCAAAGTGATGAGTCAAGCTCAGTTATGTCTTTAGAACAGCAAGGTATTTTTGTGTTGAAGAGATGGTCTATTTAGTTTATGGAGAGGATTGGTTGTGCTTCCTCATTTTACATCCATTCCTGTATCTGAGATCTTTCTACATTTAACTGCAGTACATTTCTGTCTCATCCCTTCAAGCAGATATCTATGACAGAAGGAATCACCATCTAAATTAGTTATACTATTAGCAACTCCAGCAAGAATCAAATAATTAATCTCTCTGTAGATGAAATATTTGTAAGAGCTCTCAGGAGTGACATCCAATGTCTGCCTTTCTGTGGGTCTGAATTTTTCTTCTGTGCCACTCATGAGTAAAAATATTATTCAAGGTAGAAACAACCTTTCTTTAGGGAATAACATTTCCAAAAAGGCATTGCTTCTTATCAGGCTGCTCAGCTTTGTCTCATTGTTCTCCACTGTCTGAGATTTAGCTGTTTGTTGTGGCCTGTTAAAATTTACCTTGTAAGGTTTTGGGAATAGTCTTTTCTACTGCATGTTTTATAGAGTTTAGCATGGAGGACACTTGGATTTATTCACATGAATAATACCACAAAAATATTATTGTTATACTTGGAATGTGAGAGGGCAGAACAGGTAGAGATGAACCTTAAATATGCCAATCTAGACTCTATTTCCTATTTTTTGTGCCTGTCATCTTCATAAAATTCTGCATCCTCCTTTGCATTGCAGTTTTTCCACTTATGAAGGGGATCTAAAAAAACTTTTCTGGTTATCTTTTCTCATGTATGATGTGAACTCTGCCCATGCCCCACCCAACATAACACCTTAAAGGGCAAGATAACCAACCAAATACAAGTACTGCAGATCGTAAATATTGCCATTACAAGCAAACCTTGTTCTCCTACAGCTCCTTTACAGACTGAAACAGAGGGTGGCATCCAACTGCCCATGAGTGAAAGGCTCTGTCCAGAGAAAGAAGATAATTGCAACAGTGACAACCACGTCCTAATGAAATTCATTACTTACACTGAATATAATTTTCTCCTTAAATACATGACAAGTACATATAGATATGGCCATGTCTACTTATTAGGGAAAGTTTAATACTAAAAATATTGTTTATCAAAGGCTGTAGAAGTCCCTAATTTTATGAACATTGGGACCAGCCCTTACAGTGGTCTAAGAGACCTTTAGAAATTCATTAGAATAAACAGTTACACAATTGTTGGATATTAATGTAAGTATTGATAAAGTGATTCAGACACAGAATGTTTTTTCATATTAAGAAATACAACATAAAAAAATACTTGAGGAACTAGAAATACCTTCCACCTTATTATCCATTAAATCTAATGGTCCAAAATTCCACAGTATATGCTGGGGATCTCAGTTTTACTCAAGCAAGAATTGAAAAGTACATAATGCTGGTGGGGGATGTCTCCTGCGAGGACAGAATCAAGCCTAGTAAGAAGCAATGTGGTGCAGGCAGGACAACAAGAGGAGTTCTGAAATGCATAGGTCCCAGGGCTTCTCCTTCTAGCACACTGTCTTTTAAAAAGTAAAATCTAAATGCTGATGCCTGCTTTAACTCTGACAGGTGATCTTCCTGCAAGGACGATCCAACAACAAGACAAGGCCTCGTGTCAGGGATTGCTGGAATGCAACATTTTTATTTACTTTTTTGAACTTACAATACTTCTGAGGCAGTTAAAAGGTAAGAGCTACAGTTTATGTCTAAGGATAAAATTGTCATCCACCAGCATTGCATTCCCATAGTACGTATGTTTGGAAGACAACAATAACCACAGAGCTGGGGAGAGACTTGAAACTGGGAAGGTAGTGTAGAAATTCTGAAATTATTATGCCCAGAAGTTTGACTTCAAAGCCTGTATCCCATATATTTCTTCAGTTTCATGGCAGCATTGTTGTTTTAGGTTTCTTTTTACAATAAATAAATGCCATTTTTCCCAAAGTGCTGGGTTTCAGTCACATTTAGGGTAGCTAAGAGAACTCCTTCAGAGACTACAGCATTGTTGCAGAATACGTTCCTCTGCTGTCTAAGTAATGCTAAGGCAAAACTGAGGCATTTAGCTGTTGTGGTGCACCAGTTTAGTTGTTCCCTTGCACTGGGTGATTGGGAATTTGCACAGAATAGTTTTATACTGCACTGTCTAGCTTATATAATGTGGTTTGTTACCCCTTTCCCCCCATCACATGGTCATTCCCTCACCTGTCCAGGTACCACCTGGTGGTCTCTCCCCTGGGTTACCCCTCCCCTCACACTCCTCACAGGTGTCCCACTGGCTATGGACCTCTCCCTCTGTCCCCATCCCGGGGGTATAAAAGCTCCCTGCCACCAGGGAACCCTCTTTTCTCCCATGGGTTTGTCCACCTGATGTGTGTCTTGGAATAAAGGACAACGTTTCCCACGTGGAGGAGAGCGCTTCTCAGTATTTCACATTCGTCTATGAAGTATCGTGTGGGCAAGGGTCTATAGCTAGCTGCAGTGGACCCCAACAGCCCAGGTAACACGATTCTTCATTTAGTCAAAATAATTGTTAATGCATAAGGCCTATTAAAGTAGGAAGCATCAATTTTATTTATGCTGTCTCAAAAGTCTAGAGGACATGCAAGTTGTTTTGCTTGTTGATTTTCACAGAAGACAGGTTTTTTTTGGTACTATTTTGTAAATACCTCCATTCTAAGTGGAATAATTATCACAGGGAAAATTCATCTTAATTTCCATCTTCATTTAAGTGTGACAGAGCAAGAAATTAGCTAGGATTTTGTACCATATCTACTTAGTCTACTTAGGAAGTGGTTGCATTTTGGGGCACTTCAGTGTAGGTTGATTTTCACACGATATTGAACAATCACCTTGTGAAGATATTTTGGCTATGACTCTCTCACCCAGAAACATTATCCTTGTTCCCCAGCTGATTCAGAGACCCTGTGTGATGAAACCAATTCCCACTGGACAGGCACACACCCTGGCCCGTGGAATGACAGAAGACCTATTCCTGGGAAGTTCCCTAGTACTAGAGGTAAAAAAAAGAATGAGCACTCAGACAGCTTCACCACAGCCATCCCAGCACTGGCAGCAGTATGAGCTGAGGAGGAGGGTTCAAGACCAATGAAAACATGCCTGCAATGTAGAGATGGATAAGGGAGAACTAAGGAAGAAAGCAAAAATGAGTCAGTCAGAGTCTTGAGGGGGAAAGAAAAGGAATTACCACTGGAGTGCTACAGAACAAGATTCAGCTTTGCTTTGGACAGTGGACATGACTTAATAAAGGTCTTAAAAACAATAAAGGTTAAAGAGTAACTTTGCTAGTTGGCCTCTGTATTGGGAAATTCTCCAATTCTCTGGCCTCTGAGGAATCACAGAGAAAAAAAAGCTCCTAAGTACAGGGACTGCTGTATTCTTTTGTACTTATTTTTGTGGAGATCAGGTTACAATAACAAAGTTTTCTAAAATTTAAAACACAATTATTCAGCATTCAGTTGCAGTCCTCAAATGTAGCATTCAAGTAAACTCTTTTTTCTTGTATGCACAGTCAAGGCAATTGTGTGTCCAATTACACTGGGAAAATTGGCACTTGCAGCACAAACCCATGGACCAAGAGATGTGGTTGGTTTATGTTAGTGCAGCAACATTAAAGCCACAAGTATGGCAATTCACACCACTCTATGTGACATTTCTACACAGAAAAGCACTACATTCATCACAGATTTTGTTTTTACAACACTGGTTTTTTTCCTTTAAAAAATAAATGCCAGGGTGGTTTCTTTGGGAAAAACAGATTTTGTTATTTCTTAAAGGCAACATTTAACTTGCAGTAATATTGAGACATGTGGTATGGGCATCAGTGGAGATCAGGAATCATCTTGATCACTGATTAAAACAGTTTATAATCCAAGGAAGCCTGAAAATTATAGACCAAACTACACCAGGAGATTCATGGCATAGCTGGGAATTTGAGAGACACAAAGATTCCTCAAGACCCACAACGATTACTGCTTACTACCTCAGGTGAGACACTGCAGCTTGAAAGCGAAATCTTTTTACTCTTGGCCTGGTACAGTGGAGGTGGTGCTGTGTCACAGAATCGCAGAATGGCTGAGCCTGGAAGGGACCTCTGGGGCTCTGTTTGACCAAGCCCCCGCTCCAGCAGGGTCCCTACAGCTCGAGCGGGCTGCCAAGAGCCCCGTTCAGATGCTCTGGGAACACATCCAAGAATACAGACTCCACAACCTCTCTGGGTAGCCGTTGCCACTGTTCAACACCCTCACAGTAAAAAAAGTGCTCCCAGAAGTTCAAGGGGAACCTCCTGTGTTTCACATTTTACCCCTTGCCTGTTGTCCTGTCACTGGCACTGCTGCAAAGACCCAGTACTCCTCTATACCATCTCTCAGGATACTTACACACTTTGGTAAGATCCCTCATAACCGTTTCAAATTACAGAATTCACACTGCTTCCCTGGTGTCTAAATTTAACCTATTAAAACCCGGAGGACCCAAATTAAGCACTGTATCAGATTTACCTGCCTTAGTAGAATTTATATCTCTTTATATACTGTTTGTCCCTTCTTCTCCCATATTTCTCAGTAAGCAACTAGTTTTCTACTGAGGCTCTCATTCAGTCAACAAGCAAAGATCAATAACTAGATGAAACAAAACACGCGTTGCTTGTCTAATGCACTTTATTATTGATTAGTTAACTCTGTAAAGTGCTTTGTTTCTTCTGGAACAGAGGATGAGATGGGAATGTAAGGCACTCAGCCTGTCTGAGTGACAAGAACAATCAACTCAGATTAACACTTTAGCAGTTTATCTGTGGGTAAACAGGTGAAGGAGCTCCCAAGATACAAAGGCAGATGGATTGGGAAGGGCTGAGCACCTCGGGTGTGCTGCCAAAAAAATGCAGAGGCACTGCCTCCCTGCAGTGCCAGGAAACCCAGCAGATGTGTTTGCAGAGCACAAAACAGGATGGTCAAGGCTGCTGGGCCTGAGCTGGTGGAGCTGGAAAGTCAGGTTGAGCATCTCTGTGCAAAGCTCCACACGGTCACCTTGTATTTCACACAGCTTGTTAGCTCAGGCTTACTGCTGCCTACTAAAAGCCTCTGGATAAGCCAGATATCAAAAGTCCCTCTAATATCTTCACAAAGGAAAAGCTGACTATTAAAAATATCCTCCTAGCTTTCCAAACCTGTCAGGTTGATTTTTAATACTGGATTTTTTTTTTCAATTTTCTGTAGCATGCTTGTCTGTAAGTATTTGTGCACTGTACCTCATTGATACTGTTGTTAAGACATCCTTTGGCTCATATAAAGGGGCTTTATCCAGAAACAGGCTTCTCTTTACGTGGGCAGTGATTCACGGGCACTGTCATTAGGAAGTGAATTGAAATCTCTGGAGTGCATCACAAGTGGGCTTTGCCAGTCGTTGCTACTTGGGTCAGATTCTGTGTCCAGCTGAAATTTCTATTACGCTATCTAGATTGCATAGCTGCTATTAATACAAGTCATGCTTCATTAAGTATGAATTTGAAGCTAACAGGGCTCTGAAGTTCAATAAAGTGCTGAAGGACAAACAGAACAAATGCTTTTATTCCTAGAAGTGTCAGCAAGACAGAGAAGAACATTTGTTTCCACTGTATATCCACCTCAGAAACACGTGGCTCTTTCAGAATGCTAATTTCCTCATGGATTTGATTTTTTCCCTTTAAATAAAACTTGTCTTGTTTCAGGCTTAGATAAAAGGTGGATGAATACTGCTCTGAAATACACGTTTATTCTCAGACTCAGTTTTTTTTACAAGTCCATTGTTGCACATGGGTAAAACCTTACAAAAGGAAGGCCTTGTAAAACCATGGCTCAGTCCTGTTACTTTGGCTAAGTAGAAAGGGAATATGGGAAAGTGATGCAGCTGAATTAGAGGTAGATAAACAAGTTCTATAACCATGGCGTGTTCACAGCATGGTGTATGATGGCTGGTTGAATTATATTTGCTATGATTTAAAGCTATGTAACTGATAAAGGCCTGACTGCTTCAAAAGGCCTGGTTTTTGCAATAAAGCAGCTCTCCTTTGCCCCTACCTGGGGACTCTGCAGCACTATGGAGCCTCACTCACAGGCCACAGCATACATTTTAACTTGCTGGTTAAAAGAAGTTGTTCCAACCTGCCATGCACTGGCAGGAGCAGCTGAGGTATCTTCACTGCAGCTGGGCAGCTCTGCCCATTGCCAAGCACCCCATGCTCTCCTGCAGTCTGTTAGGACTCCTGGTGTTAGCCAGACAGCCTGAAGAGCTCTGTCCTGCCCAAGCAGCACTCACTGTAAGCAGCTGTGCTGCCACATTCCCTGGCTGGCAGCTGCACAGCCACAGGGCAGCGGGCAGGCTGCCACTGGCGCAGCCTGCTCCCTCAAGGACACTGCAGGTGGCACATGCGCTCACAAACACGCTCATTGTGAACGCTACACATTGACAAGCAATTAAGTTACAGATAGGGAAGCAGCTCTGGTTCATTAAGTCCTTGATAGTGATTGCTTTTGTAAAGCAAAGAGAAGGTTTGGCTTGAACTGAGAGCAGCCATGTGCTTGTCACAGGGATAAGGTTCGCAGCAAGACCCAGGACAAAGTGTGAGCCTTGATTTTGGCTTCACATCTCCCCTTCCAAAGCAAAACCAAATGGGGTTAGATCTATGTCTCTATAAGGGCATGTGATGTGCTTACAAGGTGCCACTCTTTGGAAGTTACCACAGAATGGCTCCTTGCCTTGAAGTGATTTGGTTCTGAGCCCACATGTCCAGTGGGACAAGGGGAACACCTCCCCCCAGCATCCCTGGATCCATAAGAGCGTACGAAGCAGGAGGCTTGAGAGAAAAGGTGGCACTCTACAGAATGACAGAGATCTGAGACAAAAGCAGTTTGGATACTGAGGGAGAGCAGGGACAGGGAGAAGTTGGGTGAAAGGAGATTATTCAAGCAGGGTCTGGGAGGCTACAAGCAAGGAGTGGGTGTGTAACTGTAATAGTTAGTGCGGTGTAAGATTCCCTTCCATGGGGCTTGATTAGGATTGGCAGGCACCAGCAATTGTTGACGTGCATTCATTTTGTGCAACTCCAGTCTACAGGAGTTGTGATTGACTTTTAAGGAGTTACAAGAAGAGGCTATTCAAATGCTAGGTCTGCTTCTAGTTACTCAGATTTCACAAATGTGAGAAAAAGGTGCTCTGACTCATAGCTAGCTTCGTCCTTCTTGAAAGCCAAGAAAATATGTATTTTCTATTTTAATAGAATACTTACAGCATTCCTACTTTATTGTGTCTGTAAAGGGATTGTTGCCCCTCAACGGCTCAAAGCCCAGTATCCCCTGACTCATTCTGGGTGTACTTTGCTTCCAAACAGCTCCATTTTTGTGTACCAGATCCTAACACCTGAGGCTAATTTTGCCTTCCTTCTATCACACATTTCTTATGATCATGACCGCTTAAATTCTCCATTTCTGATTAGACAAATGCCATCTGTATTTGCAGTCATGCTCCTTGGCTACATAAGTACTTTAAGAAGAAGCAGCCTATTCTGCCCATTGTGCAGCAGCAGTGCAGCTAGTCCAGAAATATCTCAAGTTTAAATTGTTTGAGTCTTGTAATGATAGTATTTTATTCATCCCAGAAGCTCCTCATTCTATTAAGCCTTCCATTCATCTACTTCTTTCCAGAGCCCTCCAGTGTTAAATCCAGAGTCATTGTAGCATGGTTCCCTGCCAGGTAATAATTAGCCTTGACTCCATGATTCCAGAAAGCTGATCAATCGCTTTTATTATACTATATTATACTCATGAAGAAACTCATCGTCCTTTACAGACAGTCTGATACAGACAGACCAGACTGGTCAATTGAATCCAAACACCATCACCAATGGCCAATCAAGAAATCACCCTTTGGTAAACAAATCTCCATAACACATTCCACATGTTCACAACAACAGGTGCAGCAAGTGAAGATAAGAATTGTTTATCATTCTTTTCTCTGATCTTCTCATAATCTTTCCCAGCACAATGCCTGGGAAAGTTGTGCCTGCTGCTCTCTGTGGAGAGAGCTGCAGCAACACACAGTTACTTAGGCTTTCCAAATAAGTAAACTGAAACAGAACATGATTACAAAGGTTGGTCAAAGTCCCAGTTATTCTGTGGCAAAACCTGTCAGAAGTCCCCTGTCGAAGAAGGGAGAGGCAACACCAGATGGCCATCAGCAAACTCTCAATTTATTGATAATCATACACTTGGTTAAATACAATACTTAATTCGCTCATACATAGTGCAAAACTGTAGCTCATCATTGGTTAATGTGTTATTTGCATCATTACATCATCTGAAGGTCTCTTCTGCATTTTTGCGGTTTTAGAGCTAACTCTCAGTCCCTAATTCTGCAACTTATTGATACAGTCTTACTGAGACTTTCCCTCCTGAAGGACACCCTATCCTTCAAGATAGCATTAGCCTCCTTCCCCATCTAGTTTTATCAGGCCAATTTGACTATGTCCTTTCTCATCAAGCCATTCCTGCACAAAACTCTCCACAGTTCCCTAATAGTGTATTTATTCAAATCAGGTTATATCAAGAACAGATTTTACAAGAAACATGGAAATTATTGTTAACAGCAACTGGAACTCATAAGCTGCAAACATTAAAAGATCTACAGAATACAAAGAAATAGAATCAGTTGGGAAAATATGCAGGAATTGATGGTAGAAGAGACCCTGTCCTCCTAAAAGACAGCTTGCCTCAGGAAAGCCCCCTTTCTCCTCCCCAGGGAGCTACTAGGACTTAAACAACTGATTCCAACTGCTGAATTTCAAGACAGAAGATATTAACCTTCAGAGAAACATCTAATCCTTTTACCCTATAAAACCATTTTTTCCATAAGGAGCACAGAATTATTAGACAGAGCACAGGGACTTTTGTTCTGTATAGTTTAAAACCAAAATTTTCTTTAAAATGTAGCTATTCATCTTTCTGGGTCTGGCCTCCACTTTGCCCTCTGACACTATTTTAGAAGAAGTAGGTGCCTTTAGTTACCAGCCAAGTCCATGCTACCCACATGTGATCCCAGGGCTCAGCTCCCTGGCTGTGTCTCCATGGCACAGCACAGTGGGGAGGAACAAACCAGGTTATCTCCACAACACTCCCAACACAAAGCTGATTAACACATCTCTCTTACTTGTGCACAGATTTGAACTGCACTGGGCAAAATTCTGATAAAAGAGCAGACAGAGAACACTGGTTATATCAGAAAACTAAGGAGGACAACTACAAATAAATGTTGGAATATTCTGGATAGTCTTAGCAATTGAAGAAAAATTGTAACCCATTACCATCATGTCTATTAACCAGGAAACTCTTCGGCTACATTATAGTAGAGGGGATTTTTCGAGTGTTAAACATAAAGGGGATTTCTAAAGGAACCAAAATATGGCTCCTCTACCTCAGGGCTTGGTGAGCCTCTGCAAAAATACTCAATCCTCAAAAGTATCACAAAAGAAATGAGTAATTGTCCTAAAGAATATGATCTTACTGACAAAAACAATTAATTCCTCTGGGAAATTCTTGCAGATTTTTAAAACCAGCCTCTGAGATTTGCTAGCAGAGGTATAATTATCAATGATCTTCTGAAGGATGATTAAAGAAAGAAAATCCTACAAAAAGAGCAATTGCTCTTTATTGCATAAAGTATCTCTTTGAAACAAATTCAATAGAATCCTCTTGGGTTTGTTGCTAATTGGTTTCATAGGATGCTCCCAAAAGGGAAGCATTTTTGAACAGAATTCCGCTGGGATCTTTTCATCATCTTTGCATAATTCTGATCATATATCATTACTGAAAGCCTGTTATATTTCTAGCCCCAAGCTTAATGTAAAGCATTTTTTCTTCTGACATTTCTTGTGTTAAGCCTCAGATGCAGAAAAGACCACAGGCAGCTTGTGGGCACATTATGTATGGTACTTGATAAGCTACTTGTGCTTGAATAAGAGACTATTTAACAAACATCCTGTGATTTATAAGTGAAAGGATGAAATCATGAAAGAAACAAATTTACAAGCAAAGCATATTCAGCAGTGGTCTCATCGCTTTCACTGCTCACACTTATATTTATTATACATTACTTGGAGCTACTTATTTTGAGATGGCAAATTGCACCTTGCAGACAACTTCACAAGATTACTAAGTACCAAAATCTTATTTTTCCTTCCTACTTATCTCTGGAATGAAAATGAAATTTCATCATCTTTGCATAATTCTGATCATATATCATTACTGAAAGCCTGTTATATTTCTAGCCCCAAGCTTAATGTAAAGCATTTTTTCTTCTGACATTTCTTGTGTTAAGCCTCAGATGCAGAAAAGACCACAGGCAGCTTGTGGGCACATTATGTATGGTACTTGATAAGCTACTTGTGCTTGAATAAGAGACTATTTAACAAACATCCTGTGATTTATAAGTGAAAGGATGAAATCATGAAAGAAACAAATTTACAAGCAAAGCATATTCAGCAGTGGTCTCATCGCTTTCACTGCTCACACTTATATTTATTATACATTACTTGGAGCTACTTATTTTGAGATGGCAAATTGCACCTTGCAGACAACTTCACAAGATTACTAAGTACCAAAATCTTATTTTTCCTTCCTACTTATCTCTGGAATGAAAATGAAATTTTTTTTTTTTTTTTTTTTTTTTTTTTTTTTTTTGCGTTTTCCCATGACAACCGAATATTAAGATTGGTCAGAAGTTGTTTGAAGACACTGCAGCTAATCCACACTATTTAATTCACATGACAGACAGTCTCAGTCAGCAGATCCATGAAGCCTGGTGGGTCCATAGAAGGACAAGATTCTCCTTAAGGGGCTCTGAAGTTCTGGATCTAAACAAAATGTCCAGATAGCCCAGCTGCCAGCTGGAATATTTCCTGGTTGTAAGTCTTGGTACAGAAGCATGTTAGGAAAAAAACCAGAGGTTAATAAGCAACAAACATTTCATAGGTCAATAACACAGTTTGTTGGTGGAGAGCTTGACAAATCTGCAAATATAAATTCAAAAGGTGCCCAGTTCCTCCTGCTTTCTTTAAAGTTCTAAAGCCTTCAGAAACATGGTGATTAATACTCAACTGTAAAAGTCTTTTCTTAGGGTTAAGCCAGTGATCCAAAGTGATAGAACAAGCAGTAAATTGCCGCTTGTCATCTGCAGAATAAAATAATCAGAATGCTAGAGCTAAAAACGTGCACATGGATATAGGAACATGCCTTATAGAACACATGGACTTTTTAAAGCATTGATGATTGAACTGCTTGTTCAGACCCTAATGCTGAGATTAATATTTGCTTCAGATTGTGAAGAGAAGGAGTAAACAAATGAACAAAAACAAAAAATCAAGAATATCCCGTCAGCGATATTCTCATGAAGAGATGGCAATTATTCTGTCCTCAAACTGATCAAAAATGGAAATGCAATGCAGAACAACTGGAACCAATGGACAAAGTGCCTTGATCAAGAATAATCTTTCAATCCAAATGACACCACTTGACATGATGGTGTCACCAGCAGAGCTAAAAAACTGAAAGAGCAGATATTAAAAAAAAAAAAAAAGATCCTCCTCAGTAATGGGAACTTAATAGAGGTTCAAGCACATTGACCTGAAGGGACAGCAACAGTGTGAGAGCATCACTCTTTAGCTGCCAATACAAAACTGATACAAAGGGCAGAGAATAAGGACCAGTACATACAGACCATATCTGAAATGATCACTTCCTACGCAGAATACTAAAACTGCACACCATATGTGTGCATGACCACCCCCAGAAAAATCCAACCTATTTATTCTTTCTTAATTCAGGAGGGAGAGCATAAGAAAAAAAAAATCCTGCTTGCAACTTACCACATTGTTTAAGACCTGATTTAAAAACCAAAAAGAATTAATGTATTACAAGATCACTAAGTGCAAAGTGCAGAGAAGCACACATGATCGTCTTTATTTTGTATTTGAACTTCATTTTTCTAATCCCTAAGGCACTCATAAAAGATTTTCTAATAGGAAAAGTTTTGTTCTCTGGGGTAAAAGTTTTCAATTGCTGTGATTTTTCTCTCACTACCTCAAGGATAATTATCTTCTCTAACCACTGACACATCGTCTGCTTTGAATCTTTAACTTCTTTGACCAAGAAGTTCAATATAATAGAAAAAGTTGAATCGTCCCTTCCAGGGAGTTTCAATAGTGTTTTAATTTCATTTGTCTGGAAGGTGATCAAGCCTAGCACTTTTACAGAATCTGCTTTCAGTAGCTTCCACAGAGATCAGCCTGTGGGAGATTATCTCTGACCACGGCGTGGGACAGGGGTCTGTTCAGGCTGGCAGGAATAGCACAAATCTGTGGCAAGCAAAAAGAAAACATCCATCCAGAGCCATTAAGCAAAAAAGTATTGTCTGCAGTTCAAGAATCCCTACATTTGCACATTTCTGAAGGGTGGAGGAATACTCAGATGAATGGATACCTTTGCATTATTCCCTCTTCCTTAGGGCTATGGTGCTATCTGGTGTCCAAGGCAGACAACATCCAGCATGAGACCAGGCTCCAGCTAACACCACAACTCTGTGTGAGCTTACAAGTGCTTATTTCAACACTCATTTCTCATGAACTTCAGCAATGTCAGTAAGCATTTAGCTCATGAAGTAAAGAAGGTTGCTGGAATCACCATGTCACCCTCAGAGCTCAGAGGGAGTTAAGCCTTTGTGCCCCAGCCACTGCTTTGCCCACAAATGTCTGCCCACAAGTGTCTGCTATGCCCACAAATGTCTGTCCACAAGTGTGTGCCCACAAGGGTCTGCTATGCCCACAAACGTCTGCTGCAGCCTGAAGCCTGCCTGGCATCCAGAGGTGCTGCTGGATTGCTATGGATTAGGATAATTTTAACCCAGTGTTTCACTGCTGCAGCTAAACAGACTTGAACAAGTTTAAAAGCCAGAGGAGACTCTGCAAATTCTCAATTTATATTGTCCAGGTAAAAACCCCAGCTAAACTGATGATGCAGGACACCTTGGGATTTGTAGTCCCAGAGTGCTGTTATGGATTTTCCTTTTCTCCTTTTCATTCCCACTGTATTTTTGTGTCATCTAAGTTGCATATGTTCTGTGCTTGATGCAAATCAGCCAAACCTTTCTTGGTTTCATCAAACTTCACAGATTTGGCATGTAAAAGTCTTGTCTGTTTTCTTTAATGAATACAGACAAGTATCTTTAAAGATCATGAAGAAAGAAAATTCAATGTACAGTAAGAAAGTTAATAAAATATTACAATTAAAACCCCATCTTAGTACCGGAACAGCTTGAAAATCCATGTTCCTTTTGTGCTCATTCATTATGTTTTCTCCTGAGCTCCAATCTATTTTACTGCACTATTTCTAACTGGTTTTGAAAACTTCCAGCCTAAGGCAGTCAGACAGTCTCTGCAGGGACTCCATGTACAAGGAGTCTTGATCGTCTCTTGATGACATGTACTCTAATTAGAAAATCAGGTAAGGGTGGGCAAGGCAGCAGGAGCAAAACCCATTAAAAGCAACCAGGACTTTCTTGGGAATTTTTTTTTCTTTTTCACAAATAGTCTGCTTCATCAGAAGTCTTGTGCCCTGAACCGTTAATTAATTAAACGTCTGGTTTCAGCCAGTTCTCAGAGTAACCTGCTTAATCCTGACTGTGAGAAAACTCCCCAGCAATTTTGTACTTCCTTGACTTTCAGCTTTGCAACTGTTTTAAAACCAGGAAATTTGGAATCTAATTGTGCAATAGCATGGTTTTTAGGATTATTGTTACTAACAGTATTAATGTGTTTTGTACTAAGACAGACTATCATATTTTATTTTAGAAACTGATTTTCTCACTCTGTTGTATTCAAAATAGAATTTCCCTGAAGTCAAACAGAATAAAATGTCAGTGGTATGAACAATCACAAACCCCAAAGTTTAGACTTCCATAAGCATAGATTAGCTGTAGGAATGCTTTCATCCTATGCATAAAAAGTCCATTCAAAATAAAACACAAGAAAAAAAAGCTTTAGCATTGAGATTGCTTCAAACAACTCAGTAGTGAAGGAGAAGGGCAGAACTCTAAGCCCAGAAAACTAAAATAATGGAGCAAACAAATGCAAGGGAATTGAGGCTACTGAAAGGTAGTGCTTATGTACAGTAAAACAGAATGTGTGGACTTTGTAGATTCCTTTAGCACATTATTCCCTAAGACTTAGTGACAACATGCTTGTGTTTTCTTGTATGGTGGCTTTGGATGACAATGACCTCTCAGGAAGGTTTTAGCAAGGGCTGAATAATCACTCTTGATATTTTGCATGATGTTGACATGAATGAGGACAAACCTCTACTAAAATATTAGAAACTCCCATAAATGTAATTCTATGTAAGTGTATTTAAAAAAAGCTGTCAAAGCAGGTTAACTCAGTAGTGAGTCCTGCTCCGGACAACACTGTAGAGGCCGCTGGGCCTACACAAAAAGGGTCCATTATGGTTCCTTGGAGGGACAGACCCCAAGTTGGAAACAATCTACCTTGTCCAAGGCCACTGAGCAGAGCCTTTCCCAGGATGCTTTGTTGTGTATGCAAATGAACCCGGTTGGCCCATTTACCTCTCCAACCTCTCCAACCCTTTTTCCTTATATGTATAACCCCTAGAATGTTCTCCCTTCCCTGCTTATCCAGTGGCCCCATATTGCCAGTGTCTCACCCCCTTTACCCTACTGGCTGCCACCCCTTGTCCCGCCTCTCTGCCACCCTGAGCCTGCAGCCCATTGGATGCTCTGATCCATGTCCTTTGTGCTCTGTATTTAAACCTGGACCCTCCACTGTTATTTTGTCTTTGTTCCTTCATATGTGGATGGAATAAACCTCCTCCTTTGGAACGCCATACAAAGCCCCTTCCCACTTCTTTCTCGTTGATGAATTCTACAAGGGCTACCTGAAGTGTGTGTTGGAGTGATTGTGTGTGTGTGTGTGTGTGCCTGTGCCACCAAGCAGCTAAATTACTGGAGACGCTTCTGGAAGGTTCGCGGCACCTCTGCCTCTTGCTCCACCGCCAATGGGCTAGCGGCTTGTGACACATCATGGTCCTAATTTTTGTATACACTCAAGAACAAAAATTCAACAATGTAAAGTAATGCAGATTAACTACAATCAGTATTTTTCACCCCGCAAATGTTTGCATTAACCCAAGGAAGTTTAACAAAAGCTGTATTGCAATGGATGGCTGAACAAGATGAAGAAATACCGATATTACCTGTCTCCAAGAGGAGAAAACTCCAAACTTTATGTAAGATGAGACCCTGCAGAGTATGTGGGCCAGATAAGAAGAGAAACTAGCGAAGTCCTTCTCCATAGAGCTGCATTTTAACTCTCCTTTTCTTTGCTTGGGCCTGGGAAAGCAGTGTGGTGCAGCCAGGGACACAAGCCTATTTCATAGCTATTAGAATTGTTAGTTGTGATGAACTAGATTCCTGAGAAGGTGTGAGGGATGCCTGTTTGTGGACTCACACTCCTCAGAACAAGGATCTGTCTCACATTCTTCTACCCTGGAGCACAGGCAGAGCTGGAACCTCTCAAGCTGTGCCTTATCGAGTACTGAAGAGGACCACGCTGTGCTCCTCAATGCCAGAGATTCTGAGCACTTTGCTCTGAAAAAAGAGGATGAGAACTTGCACAACCAGGAAGTATTGGATATCAACAGAGCTGTCAAATGAAGCAGATAAGACAGGACATGGGGCAAAGCTGAAGTAATAATGTAACAGGGGGAAATTCAGAAATCACATGTCCAACAGGGAAATTCGGAAGTCACATGTCCTGCAGCTGTTCTCAGGTGGCTTAAAAGCTTGTGCACCCTTGGAACTGGGCAGTTACCACCCCTCATGGAGAGGAGACAGAGCTTCTGGAACAGACACCCGTCAACACTGCACTGCTGTGCTACTGTGCTCTCTGTCTGTTCCATGCCTGAAAGCTGGAGGAACAATAGCTATTCAAGAGATGGTTTTAAAGAATCAGGGGAAAAAAAAATCTGAAAGAATTAGATTTGGTCAGGTCAGCCAGCAGAAGTAATACTGCATTTCCTTCTCCTCTCCCATTCTTGAGATTCTAAAAAGCAAAGACAATGTTCAGCTGATTTATTTCCCCAAAGACAGGGAGCTAAAATTGTCAGAGAGAAAAGGAAATAAAAGTTATGCCTGCATATGACAACTATGGCTGGAAAAAGCAATAATAAAGAAATGAATGTTTCTTGTATATAGTTGTTCAATTCAATTAGAACACAAGATGTTTGTTTCTTGTAAAGTTAAATTCTGCTCCGTATAACAGACACATAAAGGTACAATAACGCTGTTTGCATCAGACCAAAACCAACAATAATGTCCTATAAAATTAATTTCCAGCTTCTTCTGAAAACAAGTCACTTTTTAATAATGTGTCATGACATTATTTATTTGCTATTATTTTAATAACAAATGAATTTTGAAAATAAGGAATATATTTGAAGAAAGCATACAGTCTCATTTTTGGAATGACATTTGCAAGAATAACTTCATGCTGCTCTTTATGCGACAATTTTGAGTTACTATGCAGGTCTTTTAGCTTTTATTGCTGTGATCCTGACAGGTCTCTTCCAGCTCAGCACATTCTATGAAAAGACTAAAAAAACATGGGAGAGAATGCTTTCCTTTGGCTGAAGGGGAGACAAATTTTGAAAATTTGCATTGTGTGTATGTTACTCATCACATCTAATGAAGAGGCATCTCAGCATTTTTGCTGACAGTGGAACTTTGTTAAAGACCGTCCCTGCCACAAGAACTAATTCAAAATCTGGGTTAGAAAAACCATCATTAACCCCATCAGACATAATTAAAGCCCAAAGGATTATAGGGCCATTAGAGGAGTTTTGCAATCACAAAGCAGCTCTAGATTTAGGGGTCCTAAATTTTCAATGGTGAGCCTGTCTACACAGCACACTGAGGCTGGGCTGCACCAGTGGATTGTGTGCTGATGGATGATTGTGCCAATGGATTTTGCCAATGGATAACTGTGCTGATGGATTGTGCCAATGGATTGTGCCAGTGGATTGTGTCAAAGGATGAATGCACTGATCGGTGATTGTGGTGATAGGTTGGGTTGATGCATTGTGCTGATGGATTTTGCCACGGGGTTGTGCCGATGGATTGTGTCCATGGATGATTGTGCCAATGGATTGTGCCAGTGTATTGTACCGATGAATCATGCCAGTGTATTTTGACAATGGATCGTGCCAGTGGATTGTGCCGTGTGGCTGTGGGTGCTGCACCTGTCTGTGTATGAGAGGGTGGCAGTGAACACAAGCAGGCAGAAGGGATTGACAAGTACAGACTGTGGAGAACAGGGTTTTCTATGTAACTGCTGCCATACACCAGAATTGTCCCTCCCTTACATCTCAGCATCCTGATACTACTGCCCATCCTGGCTCATTTTCATTACCCAGTCATTTCCCCATTTCAGTTTGGAAGTGTATATTCTGCAAACTCCAGGTTTTCAGAAGCCCCAGAGGCATTATGTGCAGCTTCCTTTCACAGCTGCAAAACCAGACACATTGAAATAAAGAAACTGTTAAACCACAGAGGAACAAAGTGCTCCTCTTCACTTCTGCAGTAGAAGACTTAGAATTATTGCATGTATAATACAACTCAGTAAAGTTTAATCAGTTTCTGAAAAAGTAATCCTGCATTATTATCCTAAATTTGTAGGCTAGACGAATATGTAAGTGATTTAATAACAGCACACACAGCTTCACTAACACTTTTATGGACAGTTCAATGCGAAAAGTAGACAAAACTTATTGCTAACATCCATTTTAATACATTCCTTCTGACTTTATGGCATGAAGGTAAAAAGTGTACATGTAGGCTCAACAAGAGACAGACAGAAGATAACTGACACTATTTTCTTTATTGCCAAAGAAAAAATACATGGAAATATTGCCTTTGCAACTACATGTAAATTTTGAATTCTAGATGAGAAATTGTTGATCTACTTATGCGATACAAAATTGTTGCCAAGCCCAACAACTGTAAACAGGTGTCCCCCAGAAGCTCTACCCCCTTTACGTTTCCTGTTCATTCCTGCAGAGGCCAAAAGACCATGGTAACTTGAATTTTCATTTAATTTCATGTAGTATGTGCAACTTCTCACAACTTGAGCAAGAAACAGACCATCATGGTGCAGACACAATTTTTTTAATCTAAATAACAAATAAAATATCCATTAGTCAGGGTGCTGAATATCCATAAGCTGGTGCTGAAGGATGAAAAAGGTACTGCACCAGTACTGAAATCACATTTGTGGGGTTTGGGCCAAAGTATCCCTTGTGAGCTGTATTTTAATTGGAGCTGCATAAAACCTGGTGGTATTAATTCCCAAGGACACGACCAAGTATTTTATTTTGTTCAGATTCAGACATGTCTCACACAATGCAGAATTCGTTGCAATTTCTTTTGACAAGAAGTTGACAGAGAATTATATTTTGAAGATGTCTGCCTGGGTCCTCTGTTATTTGCCATTTTTAATACTTCCTACAGTTAATGAGATTGGTGTATATATATTAATTTTGTTTGAGTAAGAGCCCACCCTCTTCTGCCCACCTGCAGAAAAAAAAAGTAAAAAACTCTCCATATCTCTGAGAGTTGTTTTCTACTACAGAACAAAAGTGCAGCCTGGAGATAATAGATGCCAACAAAGCCAAAATTCCAGGGCTGTTTAGAAGATTTCTGACTACACGACAAGACTGAGGCTCAATGAAGCCTTTCTCATTTTACAGAGAACCAGAGAGACAGAAACTGACACCAGGACATCTACAGTGGGATAAGATAATGGCAAATATATCTTATACATATCCTCAGACGTGTATTTCCACAGCAGACAAGCTATGTATGAGAAATACACAAGAATCTGAATACAACAGGGATGCAAAAGAACTTCTGACCCAAATTTATCCCATCATCTAGTTATTAATCTGTTCAGTTACACCACCGATTTGGTACATCTTCATCTTGGAATTCCTGAGGCAAAGAATGTTCTGAGTGTAATTGAGTAATAACTAAGTGGCTCACAGAGACACCTCTGGGAGTGGCTCCTGAGCAGTCCTTGCCATGCACACAGCCCATTTCCCAGATTCTTTCAGACTGGCAAAACATAGAGCATTCATCAAAATAGACACTGAAAGCCGTTCCTGACTTTGGACCATACAGCTAATTTAAAGATGCACATAAAAAGCTACCAGTGAGGACCATATGTATGGTCCCCTATGACTCCTTTGGAGTCACCTTATAGATAGACAAACAACCTGATTGTATTCCTCCAGCTATATAGATATTATGTATTTCTCTCTGAACAAAATCCTGACATTAACAGTCAAAACAGAGAAGCAGCCTTAACATGTGTTTGGTGGGCTCTAGAATAATATAAGAAAACCTCTAAGAACTAAAGTACAGTTTCCTTCTTTTCTCCTTTGCAAAGAAACACATTCAAACAGTAATTGCTTGCACAAAGTGCAAAAAAATTTTGAAATAATTTGCGCTGTGTGACACTTCACTTATGAAGTGAGACACATGTAAGATTCTGAGTGTTATTTTTTAATTAAAGCCAAAGAGCAATCCGGATAGATTTTTTTTCTTCCAAGAACATACAAGTCATTGTGATCAACACAATGCTATGAACTATTTATATGAACTATTTACCTCTTAATAGCAAGGAACTGCAAATCATGAACACATTATGTACTTCTTCACTGCAAAACCTGAATAGAATATGATTGATGGAAAAATCTCCTAAGACAAGTTCTTTTCTTTTTTTTTTTTTTTTTTTTTTTTTTTTTTTTTTTTTTTTTTTTTTTTTTTAAGCTATTTTTGAAGTTATGCTGCTGGAAGTCTATGATGTGAAGGAAATATTACTTAGGGGTTCCTGTACTGTGTGCAAAATGAAAATCCTAGAAGGAGGTTTATAATTTTAAAGTTCTGCTTGGCTTATTAGGATTGCTCTCATCATAGTCCTGGGTAAAAGGAACAAGGAACTCTGTTGTGGTTAGCTAAAAAAAAACCACTATAGTGAAATAAAAGCCCTAATTACTGTAACCCACATTTACACATGGTTTGGACTGCGGCTCACACTGTGGTCACAGGAGCTGGCTAGCAGCACCTCGTGCGACCCGAGGGTGCCATGAGAGTTGCCACTCCCAGGCTCTCACAGAGACCGCCCAGGTAGTGGTGAGTGCCACAGCGTGGAGATGCTGTCATGTACAGGCTACAAGGATCCAAGACAGACGAACCAGGGAACAGACACACGTGTGGATATCAAGGACGCTTTATTCCTCAGTGGGACGAGAGACAAATGCCAAATTAAAAGTACCCAGACAGCTCTTATAAAAGCAGCGGGGTGTAAAGGGTGGAAGCATAAAGCAACCAATAGGGGAAAGCAAGGGGAGGAGTACGGGACTTAACAGAACCAATAGGGATCACACAGAGGAGGGAAGAAGCCCTGGAGACATATCATCTGCTAAACAGGGAATGATTGACACAGAACTTTCTTGAAGAAGATGGGGGTGGTTATAGTGACTGACAGGGAAGGTGGGAGGCACAACTGAGATTGACATGGCCACTTAAGGACATGCAGGGAGGAACAGGGGGATTGTCATTTTGAGGGACGGCCAAGTGCTGGGAAAAGTAGGGAGTAAACAACTTAGGAGAAACCATTCTGAAAGGATGAAATGGGGGTGCAAAGGATCAAACCATTTCTCTAACTAACAGAAAATAGCTATCGTTTGTAATAGAAACTGCAATAAAACTTGTAAAAACACGCAGTGCCACATCGGACTACAAAACTTGCCAGCATGGATAAGAGCACACTAGAATCACATCAGCACAGAAATTTTGGTAAAATGAAAGTTGGCCCACTTTTTACAGCTTTGATGGATTGGAAACTATATATAACATTTAGTTTAACAGTCAACTCTTTTCTTTCATTTTGACTTCCGGATACCATTTGAGCTGTAAATCAGAACACACATGAATACAAAGCAAAAGTAGCTCATTAGCTTTGTGACTTGTTTTTTTCTCTGTGGAGCTAGTCCAGAGCTTTTATTGTGTATATACTGTACTGAATTAGGACAACAATAAAGTCTGTATAAAGTTTCAGAAAGCACATATTATGGGAAGAGAATTCCTGATGAGTAAACTAACCTTAAGGTAGATTTTCATTAGGATCTGAGTAGATACTGAGCCAAGTCTTGATTTTTTTCTAAACTTTGCCTTACAGAATTTCTCCCCAGCTAAGAGGGAAACTGCAGAACAAAAGACAGTGATAGACACAGTGAGAGCAATGCCTGATTTTTACTGGTTGAAGGCAATATCTTATTCTTGAAGCCAAAGTCAAGGTACCTGTGCTGCTGTGCACCTGGAATCCTTTTTTTCATCAACTTTCAACCTTGAATATGACTCCAAAGAATGATACCTCCTATGATATCAAAGGAGGCAAATTGGGAAAAATGCTTTGTTTGATCACATGGCCAAGAAATACCCAAGGGACATCATGATGCATTATGATGAGCCAACATTACCATGTGCTGGAATTTTATAATGAAAATGCTTCTGCCAGACATTGATAAACAGCCACTGAAAAGAAAGGCAAAAGCAGTCATTTTGCAAAAAGGGTTTATATTCAGGAAAAGCTGATTTAAAGATGCACATAAAAAGCTACCAGTGAGGACTATATGTATGGTCCTATGACTCCTTTGGAGTCACTGAAAAGGGCTTTCATCAATAGCTTTGATTCTTTTCTTTTAAGGTTTTACTTTAATAATCGATGTTTTTAGGACCAATGTGGCTCAATGTGCAAGGACAAAAAGTCCTTGTGCAGGTTTTGTGAGTTGGAAAAACCATTTCCTTTTTGATACCTGTGACTTATATCACTGGAGGATTTTACACAAATATAACTGAGACCAGGTTTCAGTCTTTCAAGGGTTATTTTTGGGCGTCATATATAATAGTGCTCATCTACTATCAGGATTTAAGCCAGTTGCTGTTATCTAGTGAGTTACAAGAACTGCACATTATTTGTACTATCAGACAGCCAGGCAGCCACCAGCACAGAACCCTGATGATGCTTCAGCTCTGAGGAGGTGGGAAGAGAACCTTTAGCCAGGGTCCGTACACCACACTATCCCTACCTTGCTCTGGGATGCAAAGATGCTGGACTGATGTGTTGTTTGTTTATGTTGTCTCCTCAAATGGCAAGAACCACTTGTCACTTCCATTCCCTGCATCCACAGCAGCGCCTGTTGCATAGGGGGCTTCGAAACAGCCAGGGGTAACACCAAATGGCCAAGACATCACCCCTTTCTACAAAGGAAATCCATTAATTTCTCACTTGTTCACTTGTAGCAAATAAATTTCCCCCATTTCCTTAACAATAGAGGTATTTAAAAGCACCAAACAATCCAACACAAACAGACAATTTCAGTATCCTCTGGGAATTCTCAGTTCAGTGTTCTTGTTCTCATGTCACAGATTTAATGCACAGAAGCAGACAGAAATTATGAATTTTTTCCAAATGAAATCTCTCACATTCCATATACAGTCAAAATCAGCAAAACAGTAAGACATACAACAGAACTTATTTCCATCTTAGCTACGAGGAATATATATCAGGAATATTTAAATTTTTTTGCAGCACAACACACACTGTTGTAGTTTCTGCACACTTTATGGCAATTTAGCAAGTTACAAATCCATGAGTGTTCCTAATCTACCCGTAAAAATTTTGATTTTGCATGAACTTAATATATCATCACAGGCTTTCCATATATCCAGATGAAACCTCCCACTTTCATCCTTCTTGCAGGTAAGAAGTTTTTATGAAAGATAAATATTAATATCCTTCTTTTGATCAGCACCTTGTTTAAAACCCCACAAATCCAGATGTTCTAGTAGAGTCTCTACCATACTGATGACTTTCCACAAGTTTGTTGTGGCAGACATCATATAGATACTGCCCAGCTGTCACTTGAGTTAGACTTGAAGATTGCCTTCCCTCAGACTGTCTGCTGCTTTTGGTCTTTTTTTCCCAAATTCCTTCAAAATCTCTATTGCCTCCAGAGCTTTCCTCAGTTTTGAGCACATTCTGCAGGACCAGGTGACACCCCAGACCCTTTGCAGCAGTACCCACATAGGCCTAACAAACACACAGTCCCAGCAGAGCAGAATTTCCTCAGATTTCCTGTCAGAAATTTCAGCAAAGACTCACCAGGAATGTGTTTGCCTTCACCAGAGAGCAGTGACTGATTCCTGGCATTCAGAATATCCCACCTGCCAGCTCCATGTCCACCATGCCCCCACTGCAGAGGATGTCGTTCTGATTACAGGCACTTTTCTCCAGTATCTCACAAACCTTCTAGTTCATCTTGAAACGTGCATGCCAAATTGTCTTTTTGTTTATGTTTTAATCTTCTTGTTGTTCTTTTCTGTAGCTCTTGCAACAGGCTTTGATTTGAAGTGGTAATTGTTCTGAGTTTTATGAATTATCACACTCTGCTTTATCTCCAAACACATGGCTCATAAGGAGAACTATCTACAGATTCCAGGTGCTTCCAGCACTGAACAGCAGCTAAGGGAAGACATAAAATGTCTCTTTATTTTACTGCTTTAGACTGTCACCATGCAGCATGGGAAGTTTTTCACTTTGTTCTCTAGGCTGTTCTGCTGATTGAAGCCAACAAAAGGAGACAATTCTTGCAGCTACAGCTGTAGGGGTTTTATGTCTATGTCTAACTTCCACTGAATTGGCCACCCTGGGGATTTGAGATGTATACACAGCTCTCTGACTACCACAGCAGAAAAAAACCCCTACATGTTAATAGTTATAGACAGCTTAAGGATTTATATGCTGAAAGGTTCTTTTGACCATCATGCCAGAAGAAAACACTTGGAACAGATTTCCTCCAGACACCTGAATGATAAAAAGAAGGTAAAGAATAACAGAGGAAAAAATAAAGGAGAACAAAGGAAAAAACCCATTACTTGTAAGAAAATCACTAGAACTTGGGTGTATTTCCTGAAATCAAAGTAGCTGTGTTTCATTTATACACTAGAAATCCCTCTTTTTGACACTTCATTATTGGCAGTGTGACAATATTCACTTGCTCTTTCCATGCACCCTGATAAAGGCTGATTGTTTGCCTTCAATAAATCATGCCAACTGCCAAGGCGATGCTGATTGTCACCTGTGATCCAGCAGTTCAGTATCACAGGACTGTTGTCCTCTAATCCCTCTCTCTGAAATGTACCAATAAAATTACAGAACAGATTAAAAATTAAACAAAAGGCTTACTGCCCCCTAGTAATATTTTGTCTAACAAATAATATTTTTCCAAGTGTAGATGGTTTGGGGTTAGAGCAGGCTGATGGCAAAATAATCTGGGTCTATTATAAACCACCAAAATAATCTGGGTCTATTATAAACCACCTCTCATAAGACCATCAGAGGTTTTTTCTCTATAGCAAAGGGATTTGCTTAGAGATAACAGAGGTATTTTACAAATGCAGTTATCCTATTTACAAAGAATAATAAAAGCTTGCTTCATGCAGAAATATAGTCTGTTGTTTATTCAATGGGCCACCAGTGTTTTCTAAAAAAAATATATATGTATAATTTCTCTTGCTGCAGCAGCAGCATGGGTTTCTCTTTGTCAGCTATTTGCAGTCCTTTCACTGACATCTGGAGAACTTTATCAGCTTATGTTTTTGACCTGGTTACAAATCTTAGCATTTGAATAAAATTAATTGCTTGCAAGAAAACAAGAAACAAAAAGTTTTACCATACTAAGGGACACACGTATTTTAGAATATCAGTACTTAAAAAAAGGAAAGGGGGAGAGAGAGAGAAAAAAAGCTATGATGTTCTAAGAACTATTAAAACTATAATGATTGAAGAATTAACCAAGGATGATAACAAATTGCTCTGCTAGATGAATGAACAAGCACTCAGTAAACCATGCAAAATTGTTGAATAAAGACTGAAAACATATCTCTGTTGCATCACTGAGTGAGTTTACATTTCAAGTAACAGCTGCAGTTAAGAACTCCACGGTACAGAAAGCACTTTTGTGTCACAATAGGACACAAAAAACCACAACGTGAACATGCTGCTGTTCTCAAGGTAAACTCCAGCTTTTGTAGATTTTCAAAGGTGACAGTGGATTGGAGGGTGAAAGTGCCACCTCTCCAATGACACTGGACAAACCAGCAGTCCATCAAATTTTCTCCTCCTCCATAAAAGAATGCAAAACAATGTTATTTACAAAAAGTGTGTGAGAAAGTTTGCTACAAGAATATAAACATCAGAAGACTTAGAAAAATCTTAAAAAATCAGGGTGACACTTTTGGGTAAAGGTTTAACAGCAGGGTGATCTGTCAACTGGTATAAGTGAGTATGGCCTTACTGACAAAAAAATGACAAAGTCTGACTTACTAGTAAGACATTTGGTGCAAGTCACAGAAAAATTATGAACTGTGCTGCTTTACAGCACAAGCCATAAATAACTGTTTCAATTTTTTCTTACAGATTTCTAACTTCCATCCAGAAACCTGTGTGCTTCTGCAGATACGTCAGACGTGTTCCATTGGTCAGCACTGAGGGCTGAAGTCCTCAGGGGCAGAGAGAGGGAGAAAGGACTATCCAGACCCCAGCACAAGGAATGGCAGTGCTGGAACAGAGGTGTCTCAGTGTTATGTTTTACCTTGCACAAATTTAGGCGACAAGTACTAAAATCTACCCAGTCAGCAGCAGCTGCTGGAACTGCCTGCTTGCACTGGGAAACTTCTGATCTCTTATAATCTCTAACGTCTTCTATGTCTTCTCTAACGACCTTTTCCACAGACTGATATGAATTTTCCAGAAGCCATTTGACTCTCTGCTTGCTCCACGGGAAGGCTAAAAAAGCCACAGGAGGCAGTTTGCCCAAATATAAATGGCCAAATGTGTTCAGCTGTGCTCATTTTATGGCTGCATAGAACCCACTGGTTTATGGGAGTCTCTCACAGTTTACAGGTTTTTCTGGAATCCCTTCAGAACCTGGAAAGGACATTCTAGCATAAATATGGGTTGTAAAATCTAAGTAGAATTGCTTTTAAAAATCCTTGAAGCCTTGCTAGTGGAACACCATTACATTGTATAGACATTTTCAAGAACTATTAAAAATTTTTAAAGTGAAATCTGGAGCTACTTCTTCAACAGGAAACAACAAAGTTGTGTAACAAATGCCTTAAAACTACAGCTTTTGATTGGACATTTTGGGCTAATTCACAATGAAAATAACTTTATCTTATAGCTTAATTTGTCACAGAAATTCTTGGTTGAGTATGTAAACACAGGTGACAAAGGAACATCATTAAAATGGGTACAAATTAAGGAGACAGAATCTCAGCTCAGATGAGGTAAAATATCAATTATCAGAATGAAAGTACAGAGATCATGGGAATAAATGTCAGAACCAGAAGACAAAATGAAAACCAAAACAGTCCCTGCTCCTCAAGAAAAAATACCCAAAAATTGCATCAGACCTACTGTGAAGTCAAGTATGAAGTTATGTAAATACAGAAGCACAAGAAGGGAGCATTTTATTGTGAATGAGTTGAGCAAAATGAAATTTGGAAGACAGAGTGGGAATTTTTAAATCATTCCATAGGTAACTTTTCAAACTCATCTGCTTTTCCCAGGTGAAAAGGATGTACATCTCTCTCCCTGGGCTGCGCACACGTCTTTATTTCATGTACCAGTTGACCTGGATGTGCAAGAACTATGCAGCTTCTGCTGCTTAAAATTGAACTACATACCACAATATCTGCCTGATGGGAGAATGGCAGCAGGAGACAGGGCAAAGAGACATGAAGAGGATTCAAGTCCTCTGGCAGCATTGTGTTAAACATGCTTCTGCCTTTTTCAAAGAGGGAACATAAGGTGTGTTCTCAGAAATTTCCCAGTGCCCCCACCTGAGGCACTGGGAAAGGGGACTGCACTTTCTAGTAGGAAAGGTCAATATGAATGTGTCTGAAGATGAAAAGTGACAGGTGTGATCACTCAGTGTCCAGACATTCCCACGCAGCACCTCACATGGAATTATCTGCAGCAGCCCATGCATGCCCAGCACACTGCACGTCAAGGATACAGAAACCAGGGCAGCTCAGGAGCACAAGTTTGTCCCTTCTTGTGCCACCATGTGGCAGAGCACAGCTGCTCTCACCCTGCCCAGAGAATGGGTATTAAACTCCAGTGCTCCTAATTAAATTACTGCATTCCCTGTCATGCTAAAGAGCTGCTGCTGGAACTAGAACAATCTCTTTCTTACGGGCTAAGATGGCTTTGGCTTTGTGGCTGCAAAATGAAAATCTATGCTTTAGGAATGGGAAAAGCACAATGAAGAGAGAAAAGGAGAGTCCTCCTGCCTGTTTAGGAACAGTGGGCATGAATGTACATATAATTATATGATCATGCTCTGTTTCTAAAAAGGACTGCCTCTATCTGCAGTTCCAGCACTGAGTGTCACACTGCAATGAATGGTTCCAGCCTGTAGGGGGACCGGAGATGAAAGCCCCTGCACCTGCAAAGTGCAGAAGTTATTAAAGGAATAACTATAATCCTTCCAACTCACAAGTCTGTCATATTTCTTGGAAACGATAAGCAGAAAATGATGTTACCTTAATTTTTTCCTGTTTTAAAGAAGATGAAAACAATATTTAAGTGCTCAACTACCACTAAAATTATTTTTTTGTCTGAAGAGTCTTGTGGATTTCCTCTGCAGTGTATTATATCCTCAGTCTAAGTGTCTAAATCAGGGACTGGGTGGAGATCGCAGTTCCCTCATGGCCATTCCCTGGGGAAACTGTGATGTGCTCAGGACATTATGCCTGCATGTGGCAGAACCAGCCATAAAATAAAGAACAGAGGGGATTATGTATTCAAGTTTCACATAGTAAGTGAGACATACAGCTACTTCTCCCAAGATGAGGTCCCAAACATAATGTAAATTATTATGGAATATCTATGACTTCAGTTCAGTACCATGACTTGTTTATCAGTGGCATGCTTTGCAAAACATTCTTGAAAAATAGATTTGCCTAATCTACCTCCCTTTCCCTAGATTTTAGCAATATTTCTTCTCCATATCTGTCTAATCTGTTTTTCTTAACTTCACCTGTTCTTCTTAACTTCACCTGAAAGGTGACTTCTTTGGAGGGATGAATGATGAGATCTGTGCAGTGTCTGAAGACAATTCTGGATGAAAGATGCTGCCAGAATGCAAGTTATTACCAGTACTGTATTTCTCTGTGTTATGATTGGTTTAGCTTTATTATATTATCTTTTTTCTTTGCCAGCTATTTGCACATGTGAGCACTTCTTTCAATCCTATCCCTTCTCTCTGCTTGTGTTTGCCCTGAGATCTTTTCAATCAATCAATCAATCAATCAGTCAATCAATCTCTTCACTATTCATTACCTACCGAAAAATTGACTGAATTTCATTGTGATTTAAAGTGGTATTAGTAAAGACAACTCTCTGTGGTCTACAAGAAAAAAATCTTCTGATATTTATCTACATGTGGAATCCCAGGATTGGTTACAGCAAAGAACAGTGAAATGTCAGCATCATACAGATGGAATGAGGATGCCACCTACAATCAGAGTCTCCATATTGATATTTGGCTTTATTTTAAAATTTTCCAGCTGACTAAAGATCGTTGTTGCTGTTGAATCTCCAGTTCTGTACCCAACACAAATGTAATGGGCAGCATACAGAACAGTGGTTCTCAACCCAATTTCTAAGGATCCTCATTTGAAAAGAAGGCAGCTTGGTCAGTTCTCCCCATAACAGTTAGAATTATTTCTGCATCCCAGTCCAATGATGGAGATGTGTTAGCACCAAACTAATAAATTCACTATTAGTTACTACCACTATTCAGTTTAAAACAAGATCCATGGTAGCCACCAAACCCACTCTCTATTCCTTCCCAGAGGAATTTATTAAACACTTTTTTCCAATCTCCCATAACCATAAATCAGTCTTGTGAGACTTTTCCTTGACAAATGTGCTATTTTTTCCTGTTTTGGCACTTAGGCTCAATGCAGAGATCTTAATTACCTTCTCTCGATAGTTTGTTTAGTATTGTAAAAAACTTGTAAATACGATAATGAAGGCTTGGAGTCGAGGGAAGTAAAAAATATGTAAGAGAAATAAATTTTTCTTCAAATCTAAGTGTTTTTTCATCATCGACTTTCAATATGTAGCGCAGCACTGTTGATGGAAAACCTCTGAATTACTCTGTTGGTTCTGCACCACAAGATGTGTTTAGTGTATTTATGGCTACACGCAGCTCCTTATATTTGCCCTAAATTTGGGCAAATCACCAAGCATTCCTGGAGGTACCTCCCTTTGGAAAGGTGGGGGAAGCAGAATCTAACTTTGCCTTTAAAGAACATGGAAGCACACACACATTTACCAATCATGGAGGAGGTAAATGGAAGGGGCAAGCTGGAGGGCAGGAGGTAAATGCAGCAATACACACATCTTGTTCTGCTGAAGAGAAATGTTTTTTCTCTTAGAAAAACTGGATTAGATGTAGTTTTTAGTGCAGCTGGATCCCTTTTCCCCCTTGCCTTCTTATTAAGCAGTTTGTTTAGTTTTTGGTGAATTATCAAAAGGGAGAACTTAAAACACCATCACAGATGATGGCTTTGGAGCTTTCTTTCAATCCTTTTCATCTAGACAAAACCAAAACAAAAGCAGGAGGGAAAAGAAGCCACTTTCCTCAGGATCAGTGCTCTCCACTCTCCCTCCTCCCAGGTTTCCTGGCCTTTTCCAGAATGTTTCACAGCGGTCACCGCTGGAAAGGTTGTACTGTAACAGACAAATGACTGGCTGGATGCACTATGGCAGCTCCCATGCTCCCAAGTGATACAGTCAGAAAAAGAGCAGGAACTCTTGCACTCGCAAATAAGACTTTAGACCAATTAAAAAAAAAAAAAAAACAAAAAAAAAACCAAACAACCAAACAAACAAACAAATAAAAAAACCCCCATTTTAATCCTACTGCCTATTTCTCTTTGGTAAAAAAACACTTCTTCCCCTCAATCTGCCCTGAAAAGTTACATATTTATCAAGACTTTAATAATTCTTTTTGTATTAAAAAGCTTCAATTGTACTAGATGCCTTTAAATGGAGCTGTGTGCCTCATAAATTAGCAAATACTGCTGTTTGAGGAGAGGGATGAGCCCCACAAATAATCCCAGGATCACTTTAGGCCCAGTGTGCAGTACAATTAGCAGTTTCCATGTAGCTGCGCACAGGTGTGTTCCCTCACCCTGCTGAACGCTGCAGCTCCTGGGAGAGTCCACAAACCACTCTCCTGGATCCTGCTGCACACAACCTATCTTCTGCAGATCACCACAGGCTCAGCTTTCCTTGTGCAGGTTCGGGTTTCATCCAACATCAGGAATAAATCCCTGCCCCACATAGGAAGGAGAGAGCAGGGATGGAGGTAAGCCAGGAGAAGAGGACACACAGGAAGATGGAGCAGCTGCTGAGCTCTAGATGCAAGAGAGCTTAACTGGAAAAGCACAGGAGAACCTCTTGATAGTCCCCTGTAGTGTGCTGCTGTCACCTGGAACCAGAATTTCTTACTCTGCCAAGTCCCTGCTGTAAGATGGGAATTTTATCCCAGTCTTCACTGCAATTACACCAAAGTTTCCCTGACAGAGAAAGGCTTTTAGAACACCAACTGGTATGGGAGTCAGTGCTGGGGACAGCACTCCTGGGATGCCATGGGAAGATTCCTACATCTAAGGGTGAGAGAGTGGCTCACTTTCCCATGATCCCTCACTCCCACAAGCAAATGAGCATGTGTCAGTCATCCCCACTTTCTAGAAAGTTCTATGCCCTCAGCTTTGTTATTGGTCTCCCCAGTTCTTGTCACTCTCCTCCTGCTTCTCATTGGTTTGTTCTACATTACACCATCCCAACTCCTCCCCTGTCCTACCTTCCCTTTGGTTGAATTGTACCCTGACTCCTCCTACCCCTCCCCAGTTTATATAGGTAGTGTCCACCCCCTCCAGGGGGCTTTTTGCCACAGCTCTCAGGCTTGCTAGTCGGCTGCTGTGTCATCAAGCTTCTCGTTTGCTGTTCCTGATTGCCTCACCAGCAGTTTCACCCCAGTTCTTTCCCACTGAAGTAACCGGGACAGGTGAGGGAAAGACCATGTGAGGGGGAAAGGGGGTAGCAAACCACATTATATAACATATGCTACACAGTCCCGTACAAAACTGTTCTGTGCAAATTCCCAATCACCCAGTGCAAGAGAACAACTAAGCTGGTGCACCACAACATCCCACCTCCTCCTTCCATCACCGGATCTTTCCCACCTCTCTCCACAATGTACCCTCGGATTCTCCTGCAATAAACTCTGGTGAACTATCATACAGCAAGCGCTCCTGTCTCTCACGGGTGAGGACAGTTTATTATGACATCTGGGCACGGGCAGAAGGTTGGCTGTGGGAACTGGACACGGCGTCTGGGGAAACCCGCTGGGATTTGCAGACACCCCGTCAGGACCGGCCCGGGTAGCCCGCAGACTGGGACTTGGTTTCAACTGTCCAAAGCAATACAGAGCTCATCAAAACAAAAACCCCAAAGTTCTGCAAACCTCTCATCTGAAAGATTTCATCCTAATAATTACAATTGGAACTAATGCTTAACAAAGGATAATTTTGGCAGGATTTTCCTTTTCTGCACTCTCTGCGGGAAATCAATTAGAGGTTTTATCTGCCTTTTGAAAGAACAAAAATTCAAAGAATAAGTAGTCTCTGTTTTGGTCAGTACTACCCTTCTGAGAAAGATTTGTAACACAGATAAAAATAGATCCAGAAGCCACTGACATTGGAATAAAATACCACAACAACTGTTTCCTTTCAAAATACTGAATAAACCTTGTATTGCCTCTACATAATAGTCTTCAAAGTCAGGACAGCTCTTAAATATTGCTTTTCCCCTTACTTAAATGGAGTAATAAACCTTTCTCCCTTTCATTTCTTGCTTAGGTTATGAACTCGTCAGAACTGGCCCAGGTTGTACATTTCTAAAGTGCTTATTCGATGTGCACATTTTCTTCTCCTAACTTTGGGAGCAGCAACCAAGTACAGAAGAACAACTCCAAAGAATCTAAACAGTCTAATAATAGTCTAATAATCTCCTAATACTCTAATAAACTAATCCTAATAGTCTAATAATCTAATCATCTAATAGACTAATAATCTACCTTCTGTTAAATGGAATTTTTAAACCACTTTCGTGTGGCTTCTTTTGAGCACAGTAGCTGCAGAAAATGTTGATTTTTAGAATTAAACAAGAATAGTCAGGCAGTAGGACAAAGTGATTGTGTAGGTTATATCCAACTGAACTGCTCTAATCAACTGGAATAATAAATTTGAGTAAAAATTAGATGGGGTCTAATTACAGGGATCTTCTAATTTCTTATGAGCAGGTAGGATACCTGAATAGCAATACATTTGTATTGGACAAAACAATGTACTAGAATTTTGTTTCACACATGTAATGTAAACAAAGGCAGACATATAGAAAGATAAAAATATGTTACTTTTGTATTACAGTTCTGCTTTCCAACAGAGAACTCACAGAAATGGATTTACAAAGCCCCTAGGAAATTATGTACAAAACAGACACAGGATATTTAGATTTTGATGCACAAATATAGTTTCAATGCATGTGTACAGCACATCTGCCATAAAAAATACCTTTCTTCAGCTTTGACTGCAGAAGCATCATATTTTGCCAAAAATTAAATACTCTCGTTCTTGCACTTCTATGTCATTGATCAAATAAATGAAAGTGCCCACTGATCGTTTTGAAGAACAATAATAGAGACCACAGTAATATTTCCAGAGGCTTTGAACAAAAGCCGACACATCTGGTATCGCAGTCTTCTCTCACTGTGACCCCTTGTTTGGCTTGGCCGGGGGGTGTTGTGATGGGCGTCATTTGTTGCAGTTTGTTTGAGGGGGCTCCCCGGGGAGTCCCCAGAGGGCCCCTAAGCTGAGTGTTGGCTGATAGCAGCGGGCAGGCAAGGAGACGCCACACACCTTCCGAGGGTGCTGACTGATAAGGGTTTATTGGGGGTCCCACCCCCGGGAGCAGCATGCTTACTGAGGGAAGAGGGGGGAAGGGGAGGGAGGGGGAGAGAGGGAGAGCCCAGGGGGAGAAGGACCAAGAGGGAGTCTGGTCTCCCTCGCACAGCTTAAGAGAGAAATTGAAAGTGGGTGTGGAATAAGACTTGGGACAATGGGACCACAGATACATGAGACTTCAGGGCAGGACCACAGGCTTGGAATAAACTGTACATTTTCGAGGGATGAGACAGAGCATACCATTTAACTAAAATGTAACACCACAGGGAGGAACTGGCGAAATAAGGGACAGGAATGATGGTCTTGTCTGAAAAATAAAGACTTTAATAACAAAATAACAAATGTGGAAAACCACAGAGCTCAGGGGCAAAATCCAAAGCCCCGGGGGGTGTCGCACTGCAACAAGGTGTAGGGGTCTTTTGAGGGCATGGGTCCAATCACCAATGCGAACTTAGAACATGACCTTATTTGTATCAGGTACCGAACCAACTGACAACAAGAACCAGAAACCTGACCAAATATAGGACAGTTCTATCAGCACACTGACTCCCATGACCCCACTCTTTGCACCATGACCTGGCTAGGTGTCCCTTTTTCAGTGTCCTGTTTCCCAAGGTCTCAGGTTGATACCTTCTGTATATGCTACTGAAGCAAAACTCCTCTTTATCCTGGCTGGACACGATTCCAGAATCTGGGGCTTGAAACACATTCACTTTGTGCGCCTCAGTCCTGTGTGCCATGAATTATGATACAAGTGCTTTTTAAAATACATTATTTACTATCCACAAGCAGATTAAATATACTAAAAACTTGCTCTTTCTGGAAATACAGTTCTTGCAATTGACTTCCAAATCTCATCTACTACTAATTTTGTTTTACTCTTTTAGTTCATATTTTTTACTACATCAGTAAAAATCCTAATTGAATGGCATTTTGCTCCTGAAGTGTTCTATGCCACTTCATCCTAAGACACTTTCAATTTGGTTTCATCTTTGCCTCCTGATGTATTCCTTTGGATCCAAAAAGCAAACTATCAGCCCTAGCTCATATCTTAACCATAGGGTCTCAGTGTCCCTCTCAATACAAGTGCCTTTGAGCTGTTATTCTTCAAACAGGAGGTGTGAAATACCCCATTCTGTTGGGACAGCATGTGAGGAAAAAAAACGAACAACAAACATTAAACTGTTTCAGTGCTGTGAGGATCTCTAGACTGAAAATCAATCTCATTACAGGAATGCAATGACATATTAATGCAGCAGTGGGACAAAACAATCTTTGGAAATCGAACAAATTCAGGAATAAGTTGGGAGCTATCAGGAACTTCACTGCCTCCCCAGCAGGAAATCACATGCCAGTCTCCAGCCAGCATGAATTCACATGTGTGTGCTAGACATGAGGAAAGTGCAGTTTAAAAGTAATTAAAATATTTTAAAAATAAAATTAAAAAAAACCACAGAAATACCCCTGCCCTGCCCTGCCCCCCCCCCCAAAAAAAAAAAAAAAAACCACAAAAAACAAACCAACAAAAAAAAACCTGCACAGTTGCACAGTGCCTTACTGGGTCATCTGTGGTACCTTAGTGCTACAAACCCACTTGACAAACACCCTTCTTCAAAACCTGCAAGCTACATTTCTTTCCCTCCAAGAAAATGGTGGAAACTGGAAAGAAAGCTGTAAAGCTCTTTCATTGAGCTGAACACAGATACCACAGGAATACAGACAGAGCCAAAGTTTAACACATTTTATTTTCTTTTTTTTTCCCTTGTGAGCTATGACACCTAGTGTTTCTCACCCATCTTTCCTTATGTAGAAAGTTACTCACTATGAGACACACCCATGTAATCACAGTAATTATCTTCATAAACTGAATAGATGTCCTTGAAATTGAGAGCTTTCATCTTTGTTTCATTAAACTAGGACTTTAGATATGCAACTTCACATACTATTAAATTTTCTTTAGGCAACTCTATTCCTTTGCAAAGCTTTTCTATAAGACAACAAAGCTGTGAGGAAGCAGGCAAGGAATTATGAGTGAATTTCTGAGTTTTTGTGTTATTTTGGAAAGCTTCGGAGGCATTTCTGGGAAGGAATGAGATAGCAAACAACAGCAATAAAAATTATAATGTCATTAAGGATGCCTGAAATGACATTGCCAATGTTAAGGAAATGTCTATGTTTGTAACATCTCATGATTTCAGACTGCCGCTCCCAAATTGCCATAACTAAATGGCACTGCAGATGCAGCACTTGCGAGCTACTCTGTGCACAAAGTTTGACCCAATCGAATTAGTTTGGGTACCATAGATTTAATTAGGCAGACAGAAACTATTGTGTACCCATGAATAAATCTTTGTAATAGTGACTTTACATTGATCTTTTTTACACAGGCAAGAATTCAAGTTATGCTACAATGTTATAAATCAAATTACAGTGAATGTCTTGGAGAATTTATCAATGGATATGATTGATTTTTTTTTTAAAGAAGTACATCTCTGAGATGCATGTTTGTGCATGTTAGTTCAAACCAGTCATTTCTTTATTTGCATTTTGCTCTAGATAGAAAGAAATAGAATTCATGGAGCCCTACATCAAGAATACTATGATGTCAGTGCAGAATTCCAAAAATTTTGTATTTGCCATTCTTGTGCATCTGGTTTCATCCGACCGTGTTTTCCAGTGCCTTATGTTTTATGTCACCTCCATTTTGTGTTTCTCCTGCAAAAAATCTATTTAAATCTTTCAGTCCTTCACCTTGCAAGACAGTAAAACAGATTAGCAGATGTAGAGTGCCCCCCAATTCACAAAACTCTGTAGATGTACAATGTAGATGTACTATTACTAAAATCCTTACTGTTGTGCTGCCACTGCAGGAAATAAGCAAGGGTACAAGGTAGCAAAAGGCAGCAAAACAGTTAGAAATACATGGCAAGAGATAAAAGGACACAATTTTCTTGGAGAATAAAAGGTGCATCTCTCTGTGATCTATCTGTCCCTCCTGCTGTCACCACAAGCTGACCCCTGTGCTTTCTTTTCATGATGAATATGCCCCAGTTAGGTCGATTTAATGCTTCCTTCTGTCTGCAGGGCTCCCACTGAAAATTAGCTACCAAAGGCAGCTCAAAACAGAAGAAATATTTTCAAAACCAGCTGAGACAAAATCTGAGCTAGGAAGCAGACAACCTAGTTTTCAGCTAGGTACAGATTACAAAGGATTGAAAGATATCAACAGTAGTTTTCATTCCTTTTAAGGTTAAATTTTTTTGTTATTATTTATTAATTCTATGGTGAGGAGGGAAAAAACCAAACCAAACACTCCAACCCAGACCCTTCATATTGCCATGCTATACAAATGTTGTGGTGAATTTGCTGCTGAGAGGAGAAAGCTGTGGGCTGGCAGAATGCACTGTGGGCAGCCATAGCCAGCACAGTCTATGTCCAGAGAAGTCAATATTTCATTTTTTAAAATCTCATTCTTTCTATTCTTCATAGAAAAATAAAAGGTTCAAGCAGTATCTCAAATCATGTGTTACAAATCCAGGTGATCTGTTTGCTTTTACTGTCTTCAGGCTATTTATCTCTGCCTTCGGCAGATACCTGGACTTTCTCTGGTCATTTTTTTAATGAGAGAAGATCATTTGAGTGTCCTTGTTAAGCCTGAGAAAGAACACTTGGCAAGTTCATTGATTTTAATGGGGCATGTCTTCCTTACCCTCTATTCCTACTTGTTTGGCAAATACGGTCATTGTTCAGCATAAGAGCAGTATTTACCCTGTGCCAAAACAAAACTAAGTGGTACACTGTGATCTCAGCCAGGGTGAGGGATTTATGGTACCAGGCATTGTGCAAAAACAGAATTAATGACAAAGCTGGAAACCATACAAAGCAAAGAGATGGGATAAGCTAAGAAGTGAGGGAAAAGAGGGAATGTGTTGGAAAAGATTCAAGGGTCTACTAATGGGATAGTGAAACTGAATCAGCAATGTCCTTACTGTATTGCTAATTTTGCTGTCTTGGACATTAGCAAAACTGTTCCTTCTCCACATTTTTCTGTACTTTATCCATACCCCCCAAAAGGGGATGATGGTTATTTAGCTATGAGGGTAAGGCACTTTGATGAGAAACTCAGCCTTTATGCTTATCTCTGCATTATCTTATTCAAAACAAAATATATTCTTCAGGTTAGGTGTTTTACATATCCAACATTCAGCAGCATTACCCTGAAAAACTGTACATAGTCATCATCACATGAGGGAGGGAAAGGGTTCTGACAGCCGGATCCTGACTCCTTCTTCTGAAACTTTTTTCACATGGGTGACAGAAGCTTCACAGAAAATCTGCTGATTACAGTAATGACATTGAACAAACAAATACAGAGAGTTTTTCAAATTAATGTTATGCTCCACCCTCCCTAACTCATACAGTGACAGTTTCTTCATGCACTGTATACTGCACTAACTTTGCTGTCACAGAGATAAGCAATAATCCAGAAATGTTTACAGCCTGCTTAACTCCACATTATGAGTTCTAATGACTCCAGACATATGTCACACATTTTGGATTATATGAATGTTTCCCACTTTGGGTTTAAAATTAATCAAATTAAAAATAACCTGTATTTCATAATTTACTGACAAGTAGAGTATTTAAGATAAAATGTAATGTTTCACATCATCTCTATTCAAGACACTCAAGCCTTATACTTTTCTTATAGACATGCTTCTTTCTTTTGTGTGCAAAACAATGGTTATAGACATCTAAGGCAATAAAGATGTCATCTTCTGTAAAAAAGTACAACTCTTCAACTACTCCAAATACTAGCAGATGCAATTTCCACAGTCACTAAATTCCATAAATGCTTTGTAAGTTCTGTTATATATTTCTAAGACACATGGTGTTTATGAAGTTTGTCACATTAACAGTGTTGAAGACTAGAATCTTCAATCATTTCTTCTTTTTCTTCTCTACCACCCCATGATGTAACTTTCTATCTTTGAAATAACGGAACTTTTAAAAATGTATTTCCATTAAACATATATGATGATTGTTGGTATATGTGTGCATATTATACACAAATCATTAATGTCAAGGCTATACAGTTTCACTTCTTTGTTTTCTTTAAAAGATAAATTTACAAGCTTGCTATCTGAATAGTTGCAGTGAAAAGAAACATGATATATTGTCGCCCTGATTTTGTAAGACTTTGTTAAGCCTTCTGATGTTTACATTCTTTCAACAAACTTTCTCACACACAGTTCTGTAAATAACCTATGTTTTGCATTCTTTCATGGAGGTGGAGAGAATTGATGGACCTTGGTCTGTCCAGTGGCATTGGAGAGGTGGCACTGTCACCCTCCAATCCACTGTCACCTTTGGAAAACTATAAATGTTGGAGTCAGAAAATAAAGGTTCTTCTTTTTTGTTCCCCTCGAGAGCAGCAGTGTCTGTGTCATCATTTCGTGCCTTATCACAACAATATATTATGCCTTTTCTTTTGGCTGTAGCTAACTACAGGTCTTCCAGGTATTTCTTTGGTCATCTAAGTGAGGAAGCAAGAGATTAAAATATGGTTTCTTCCTTCCAGTCCATTGAAGTATTTCTTTAGCAGGTTCTTATTTCTGGACAGGATTTTCCTGATTTTGCTCTAGTTTGATGGCTAAGCATTCATTGTGGGTATATGGATTGTGTGCTCCCTAAAAAACACAGTCTGATCTTCAAGTCAAATGTTCAGGGTAGCAAAAAGGTAAACCTGGAAATTACTGGGTTTGCAGTCAGAACGAGGGAGGTGTGTATATTGATGTTTCAGAATTATGCCTACCTACAGGAATAAAGATCCCTTATTTACTTTGCTGAGCAATGTCATGTTGGTTTACCAGCAAGATGATAGTTTCCGGACTCACTGGTCTGTGCTAAAAGTGGTTTGAAGCTGTGTAAGAGAGGGGTAAGAAAAGTGCTGATCTGTGACCTGGGTCAGCAGGAGACAGCTCTCCTCTCTGCTGGCTGGGCAGCAGCTCTTTCAGTCTGGAGGGCACGAGATGAGCTGTTCTGTGTGTGGTTCTAGATGTTCACAAAAATAAAGGTAGAAGAAACACACACCAAACCAAGAACTCATTAGGAGAAAGCATGTTCAAAAGGGAGGAGCTTTCCAAGGAAACATTTTGGTACAGCTAACACTGCAGTCCCAGGCAGACTTTAGAGTGTCACTGTCAGCAGAGCAGTTAAATCCCTGTTCATGGCACAGAGACTGCAGTTGCTCTGTAGATATTAAACCTGAATATAAAAACTTTACTCACGTAGTTGTTTCTTTGCAAGAGATTACAAGCCAGACTTAGGATAATACAGCAGCACAGAGACTTCATCACACAAACCACCATCCCTCTTCTCCCTGCCACCCAAGACCTGCAATCCAGTGTACATTTACTAGACAAATACAGCTACAGTCAGTATGCAAGGAAAGTTAATATGCTAAAATTAGTAGCTATTGCAAGATTCTGTGACCATCTTTACAAAAAAAAAAAAAAAAGCGCCTTTTTTTTTTCCTGACACACATCGGCAAGATATTCTTGCCAGGATATTATAGCACATGTCCCAGATATTAAGGCCTCACTTTTCCTCCAAAATTCCTAGAATGATTTTTAGACAATTTACTGTATAATGACTGTCTAAGTGCAGCGAAGATGAAGAATCCAGTTTACATATCATGGAACCAGGGACTGTGCTTACATTTTATATACCATTATGAACTGCAGTTCACGTAGCTCTTTCTATCATATTTAGGAGACAAGGAATCAGAGGTGTCAGAAATATGAAGTTGATTAATCACTGAAATAGCTTTCTCAAGGTCCACTGCATCTGCCTACCACCTACAGTGTTTATTCAGTCACACGCTATAAGTTCTTTGAAAAAATTGCTATCTTCCCCTCAGCAGAAAACCTGGCAAAACGGTGCAGCCTAGACTCATGCAAAGAGACTGTTCAGTTTGCTTCTTGGCATGAAAAACCTCCACAGAAATTTTTCTCCGCATCTTCCTAAGAAAAACTGAGAAAAATATGTTTCAGCCAAAATAAGTCAAAAAATTCTTGTAAACAAAATAGACTTTCCTTCTAATCTAATTTTCTTGCATTGTAATGTTAGAAGTGTATGGACATTTGGGGGAAGTTATTTTTGGTTTTACACCAGCAGGTATTTATCAATCATATGCTGTATTCCCAAATTTCAGAAATTCAGCCTAACTTCTGAATGAGTGGGTTGCAGTGGTTTGCCAAGAACAAACACAAAACATGACATGCAACACGACACATGCTGAAGTCCACTACCACCCATTCTATTTACTAGATCTTCAGAACTTCAGTTTTGTTAGTTCATTATCAAGACAAATTCTCTTACTATCATTGAAGAATTAGCTCCAGGTTCAAGCAGTGTCCTCATCTGTGCCTTGGCTCCCCAGACTCCCTTGTAGTACAAACAATACTTGTTGTGGCAAATACTCATAACAGCTACTTAGCAAAACAAATTGTTTTATGCTTCACAGTTGCTTGCACTGCCGCAGAGGACACATCCAGCTGCAGAGGGGGACTGAGAGCTCAGCTGTCTGACACAGGCAGCACTAGTTCTCTTCAGAGGAAAGATCATGTCTTTGTTCTTACTTGGAATAAAGCAATATCAGATTTTGTAATAATGCATTAATGGAAATACTGCCTCAATAAAAGAGTTCAGAGGGAAATCAATCTGCAGACAGCAGCTGAGAAAGCAGGGGGGACCTGCAACTCTTGCTAGATGTAATGATTCACTGTTATAAAATTACAAAATGAGAAAACATATAGGTGAAAGAACACTGTATGTGAAGCTGAGAATCCAGACAAACTGATACTACTTTATGGAATAATGGATTAATATGGGAAATAATGTCAGATTTAAAATATATCAATAGGAATATCCTTCAATCTTCTCATAAGCTTGCCTGCTAAACAGTCCACTACGGAAAAACAGGGAAGATCTGTTACAATTGTTAAATTGATTTGCTAAATCAGATATCCTGCATTCACATTCTTGCTGTAGGTGCTGACAAGACAGGCCCATAATCCAACATTTACATACTAATCTCTACTATAGTCATGAAAGATTAGAATACTGATAAAATACATTGGGGATGGTGGGAAAAATACTGTTCCCTTAAATTTCTTTTTCCATGTGGAAACAGTTGTGCCAGCTATGTACCAAGAAGGAAAAAAAAAACCTGCTATGCCAGCCTGAAGATTAAATAATTAAAAGGATAAAAACAATTTCTAAATAATCAAAGCACTCCTAAGCCAAGCACAGTTCCTTTGTTTACTTTCACAGCAAACAGATTTACTGTCTTATCAACATTGTCAACTAGTAAAGCAAATGTTCCTAGCAAGAATCTGAGAGACAAAGAACTATAAAGATCATATTTTTATTCTGAGTTGAGGTCTAAACCGTAGCAGCTTCATGAGAAGCTTTTTGCACAAATTAGCTTCTGGCAAACAGATTTGCTTCCATCAAATCACAATTCACTAATGTTTCTGGCATAGATCTTTTATGCACACCAGGATTCTCATGTGAAAGAAAAGGGAAACCATATGTTTTGATTCACCTTCAGTTCTCTCTGCCATGTGATCATCTATTCTAGTGACAAAATGCTTTTAATGAACAGAATGTGTTGAAACCTATTTCCAAAAATAAAAAGTATATAAATAAAAAGTATATAAAGCATAAAAAGTAAAATGCTAAGCTCATATTAAGACTAAAGATCTCTATTAATAAAACCAATACAGTTCAATATAAATGAATGAATTTTCTTTTATTCCAAAACCTGGTTTTCCATAAAGATACTTCAGGCTCTAAGAACTGATTTTGGTATCTTGTTAAGCAAGTTTGAAGAGAGATCAAATGATAAAAACCCCACATCTTGAGGATGTCAGAAACTATTTTAAATGCTGCAATACCAAGAACTTAAGGGCAACTACTTCTTTAGAAAGTCTAGAAAAATATTATTGTTTCAATTAATAAAATATTAGCTTTTCAAAGTCCTAACTCCTTTTTTGCAAGTACTAGGTGAGCTTGCCCAAACTTCATTTTTCTCTTCTTTATCAGAAAGTTGAAAGACAAATGTTAGACTTTATCAAAGACATAGATTGGTAGCTCCTACAGGCTTCTGAAGTAGAGCATAAAATGAGACTATACTCTTAAGTTTTAATGCCACAGAAATCTATAATATACTACATACTGTACCAAGAAAAATACCAGTCTGCCTTTCCTGAGTAATAGATACACTTCTGTAAGAGAGTTGCAGTTAAATCTCTGGCTACTCTGTATGTTCAAGAAAATAAAAATACCTTCAGAATTACTTCATATTTCTCAGATTACACCACTACAATAGAAAATGGATTTGCTAGTGGCTGCCCATCTTGATGGCTTTTAGTTTATGTGATTTCTAGTCTCAGAATTTGAAGGAATTTGCTATTAATAAATCATAGGCATCTTAAAACTATTGTTTGAACTTGTTTGGAGGAGTTTTTTGGTTTTTGTTTGTTTGGGTTTTTTTTTTTTTTTTTTGGTTTTGTTTTGGGGTTTTGTATTTGTTCCTTTGGTTTGGTTTTGTTTTCAAGTGAAATGACACAGTGAGCAAAATAATACATAATTGCCTCTGTAATGCTAGTCTTTAAAAGCTGGCTGCTTCTTTACAACTTCTCTAGCTCTTCTCTGCTTTTTCTGCAACACAGTTTTCATTCCACCGCACAATCAAACATTTTACCCCAAAAAAAGTGTTGAGCTCCAGAATATACCCCAAACCTGTCTGCATTTTGACACCTCTAAGGGCAGACTGATTAGCCAGACATGACAATACTTAATAAAATTACTGGTTAACATTTTCTCTGTCTCTGAAACATAAAAACCTTTGGGAGGTTTGGGGGAAATATTTTAAAATATTAACTAATGATAGTGGTTTTATAAATGACTTTATTGATACTATCATGTGTTATTAAACTCATAACAACAGGAATGTCCAAATATATAAGAAGTAATCAAACCCCTACTGAAACTTGACAAGTTCTGTAGCCTTTTCTCAATGGGTCCAGCAGCAGCTGTACCATTATTGATCGCTGCACTAAGTAGTTTTTAGATGTTTGGTGTCAGCATTGCTGACCTCATCATTTATGAATAGCCTTTTTTTCATCCCCCTTTTGTACATGTTTGGTTTTTTGCAGCAGGGAGACTGAATAATTAAAAAATGTTTGTTTCAAGTCACTCAAAAATTGGTTCTGAAAGAATCCAGATTTTATGTTTATTTGTGCCAGAACATCTTGTAGGCTTATATAGCTCACAGAATTTGTTGCCTTTTTATTTTTTGTCTGGATTCTTCATTTCCTCTTGGTTTTTCTTCAAGCTACACAAATAATCATCTACATAATTTTTACTTCTAGGCAAACCAGACATTATTACAATCAGTATAGTATAATGCTTTTCTGTCTGTACTGTAGCAAAATTTCACTGTTGCATTAGATGCAGGAGTCCTGTATTTCTGGAAGTTTCTCTGTGCATTTTCTCCCTGAATGATAGAAGACCCTGTTTTCAGTTTGATTAGATTAATAAATGGGAGTGAAATTTTTAGTGACAGATGCAGCAAAATATGATGATGAGAGGTTTATTTTATTTTTATTTAGATGAAGGCAGGATAACAAATCTCTTATTTCTACCAGAATAGAGTTACTTTATTCTACGCCAGTCAGTGATGAGTTTTCAGAACTGTTTGTGGTCAGTGGTATCAGAAACCCTGGGAAGTGTTAGAGTGCAGTCAAAAATGTAATGCTTGACATGCAGTTGACGTATTCTGAAGGAGTTACTAAACTGTAAAATAAATTCTTTGTACAGTACCATGATTATTGCACCAATGTTTCTTAGTTGTCAAAGTTTTATGTATATCCTCAGACAGCAAAAGGAATAGACTGATTTCCAGAAGCATCCACAGACTATTTCAGTTATTTCTTCAAGGTAATTAAAAGTATTTAAGCATGTGAATTCTCCTGAGTTCCATTTTCCTTCAAGTGAGTATGAAATACCCATGTGCTTCAATTTCTTGCTGCAAAATGGCTGCCTGTTTAGATTCTCTAAATGGATTTAATTATATATGGGTGGGTGCCCAGATTGGATATCTGACCTATGTTTGCTTATCATGGAAGTATTGCAGTTGATCATGATAACTATATGTGGAATCCTCTGAATCCTTCCCCCTCAGGGAAATCCCCAGGGCATTGCCTGGGAAGAATTTACCATGGAGTTTTCCCCACTTAGGTGGACAGAAAAGACTTCCTCATGGAGGCTTTCACAATACCATGAACCACTCCAGCTCCTTTTCCCATGTGTCCCAAATGCTAGTGGTCTCTCCTTTCCCTGTTTTCTCATTGGTTGTGGTATCCCTGGTGGCCGGCCCTGTCTTCCCCGTAGGCCAATGCCCTTTGCCCTGCACTTTGTGCCCCCGCGCCATCCCCTACTTAACCTCGTGTGCGCCCCTTGGTCTGTGTCTTCATCCCTGATCCCTTTGGCGTGCTTTGGAATAAACCTTCTCTGGAATGCGTCATGCAAAGACCCTTCCCATCTTTCCTCCGCTGGGCTGTCTGTAGCGTGTGTGTGCGTGCATGGACTGGAAATGGCTGCTCTCAGGGCCTTGCTCTGATCGGTTTCTGAAGGAGACGCTTCAAAGAAGGTCGCAACATTTCTACCACCCTGCCATGGTGCAATAACTAGAGATAATCTTACTCAAATTAAGTGTCATACGCTTTTGAAAGGTTTATTCCCTTTCATTGTATGTTGTGCAACACAACTGAAAAAAAATCATTTATTCATGCAAGGCCTTCACTTTGCTGGACATGTTTACAAGTGCTCAGTGGCTGCAGAATTCGAGAACTGGACAGATGTTATACTAAAAGTGGATTGTTGATCAAGAATCAAATTTAATGTATGCTTTTTCGGGTGATTCTTCCAAATTAAAAAATTTCTCACTTTAGAGTTCATTTACCCAAGGGACAGATAATCAATTAATTTCCATTTTGATGGTTTCAATTTCTTTTGCATCAATCTTTCTTCTTTCTCCAGTTATTAAATAAATTTATGGTTTTCATACAATCACTTACAATACCCAACTACATAACTGCTCCAAATAATTGTCATTTGTTGTGAGGACACTTATGAAAATGAGGTCTGTAAATGAACAGTACAAAATAATTAAGAAAATGATTCCTCAGTTTTCGTCCTGCAGTTATACCCTGAGTAGTTAGGATAGGGTGCTGGTTGCTTACCCAGCCATAATACTTGTAAAGCAAAATTTGTGAAGCTTTAAGACTGCAATACTCATGTTAGGGACATCATCTCTTTAAGGTTGCTTTTTAAAACCTAGCTATCTTCTTGGGCCTGAAAAAGCATAATTAAAGTCAAATTGGAAAAGTAATCTATTGCTTATGACTGCTTATTCTCTCTTAGAAATAATGGTTCACTGACTAATTTTAGATTACTTTTGAGTCATTCTCTCTTTGAAATACAACAGCAGAACCAGTGCTTCTCATTTTGATTTACAGCAGCCTCCAGCCTTTAGAGAGAGAATGGTGGTCCTTCTTGAACTAGCCTCCATTGCTCAGCCCTGGCACAATTCCCAGTCTACAAGCTGCACTGTCACTGTGTAGATAAGATTTTTCAGAAGATCTTAAAGGAATTAAATGCTCTCTTCCTCCTTACATTGAATTACACAGAGTGTTAAGTGCTTTATGTTTCTTTGGAAATAAATTGATGTTAATAATAAGTTCTGTCACACTATTTTTCATCCTTGAGATAAATGTGAATGTGAAGTTCACTCCAGAACATAGGGTCTAATTTTTACTCCAGCTAGCATTTACTTCTCAAACTTCCATTATAATAGTCTTCCCTGTCCTTAGATTTTCAAGGTTAGTGTTTCCTAGCTCAGGTTTGTTATTCTTTTTCGTACATAGTGAGAGCAGTCTAGCTGAGGACTGATTTGCCTCAAATGTCTCTCTTGTCTTGTAGTTGCCTAAGAAAAACTTTCTGAACTTGCTGAAATTTAGCATCTTGACTAAGACTTAGTAACTAACAGCACATGGAAGATCCCAAACAGGTACTATTCTGAATAACTGGGTCATGACTCTTCCTTTATTTTCCCACTGCCTTTGTTTTTGTGGGTCAGAGGTTCTGTGTCTAACCAGGATCTGATATGACAATTGCATAAGGGTATTTTCCAAAGTCCATACTCCCCTTGTCCATAACCAGAGACTACTGCTTGGATCACACATATGATCCACACCAGAATTTAAAATCATATATTATCTTCTAAAGTTCATATTCAAAAGAAGATTCTGCATATTAAAACCCTTTCAAATCAACTTTTTATTTCTTATTTCAGCCTTTCTTCTTTCAATTGAGCACAACTTCCATAGTTTTTTCTAGTTAATATTTAAATGTCTTTGAAGACTTTGCTAATATGTACATAGAAGTCAAGTACCTCTGGGAAAGATGCTTAAGCATATAAATGTCTGTCTCTCTTTTTTAATTTGAATGAAACCAGGCAATCTTCACATTGCTGACCTGCTTCCCATTATTCTTGACGCAGATCCTACTTGACTCACAATGAAGATGATTGGTTTATATATTTCTGGGTAGCAAATGAATTCTTCAAGATGGCAAAATGCTTAGACCTTTTTAGATGTCATGAGAAGCTTCAGGAAAATTTCCCAGTGCACCTTTATGTGTTTGATAGTACCAGTATAAAATTCAAATAACTTGAGGAATTCTTTAGTTTGCTTGATACAGTCAGAAAACCATAGCAATAAAACTAGGCGTAAAAAGAATCAGGACAGTTAAAAGATAGAGTTACTGGGAAAGATTAAAAAGCCCAGTTTCTAATCAGGTTTCCTTCCAAGAGGGAAAACCTGAAAGTAGCTATGATGAGAACAGAAGGAAAAGTGAAGAACCATATCCCAATATTCAGGTAATTATTTTCATTTGAACATGTATTGTGCACCTTTGCATCTCAGCAGTAGTTTGCAGGAGCTACTTACTAAAAAAAAAAAAAAAAAAAAAAAACCAAAAAAAACCCAACAAAAACACCAAACCAAAACTGTTGCAAAAAGGATGCTCTGCTCGTGTCAGTTTTGCAGGGCCCTATCAGTTTTCGTGCACCCGGGCCTGTTTACATTTAAAGCATTTGCAATAAGACTGGTGCATTATGTCCCTCCAAGATAGCATGGCACAAACTTCGGCTTCAGGATCTGGCACGAGCACACAACACAATTTCTGCTGCTCAACTTTCAGCAATTAAAGCCACACTCCTGTGTCCAGCAAGTACTATGATGTACCCTGCTGGTTTCCCTTATAAATGAGTATTAATTAGCAGCTTTATCCTTCAGCTGTCTTCTTCAGAAGCTAGAAGCAGGATAGGTGAAGTATTTCAATTTAGCCTTTTTTCCCCTCCCCTGGTTAGCAAAAATGTAGGGCTTTACTGCAAACTCTGACTGAATATTCATCATTTTTGTTTTGCAGCTTTCATTTATCTTCAGGTGCAAAAAGTCCCATATCAGTTCCAACAGCGTTATAAATTTTATGGCTGCCTAACTGTGTAATTTTCTCAATTGCTTTTAGATTGGCTGTTTTTTTGGGCTTTCTTGAGAGAAGTGAAACAAAGCATCTTGTTTTACTGTCCAAACATTTAGCTTCAATCTGCTGTGAGACAGCGCTACAAAATTTCTTTGTTGTGCTTGAGCTGAGCTGCCTGAGAAGAGCTTCCCCAGCTGGGGCGAGAACATCAAGTAACAGGATGCACCTGGGGCAGGAACTTCAAGTTTCTTGAATTGTTCAAACTGTGACACTTTCCACTAAAAAGTGCTTTATCAGCCTCTCCCAGCTCTCTTAAAATACTCGGTGCTTTTAGTGCCTGGGGCTCTGGCAGCAGCTTCCCGAGTCACTAATGCAGGGCGTGCGCTCAGCTCCCGAGGGAGCAGCCGCAAAAGCCGCTCTGGAAGCGTAACAGAAACATTGGCCAGGGCCATAGAAACACGACAGACTGCTCATAAGCAAGGAGAATGTTTAGACAAGACCCGAAATGTCACAGCAACCAGAAGGTCAGGAGCCTTTCGTGGTTAGTTTGCAGAAGGAACCTGATCTCTGCCCCGCTCCCAATGCACAGCCTCGGGTGCGAGTGGAGTCGCTGGGGGACGGAGTTGCTGTTGTCCGAAATACTGCTGCACTCCCTGAGCTGGGCAACCGAGGCTGTGCTTGGAGCCCACGCTAATTATGAAACCGTACACGGAAGTTTAAGGAGTTTCAACAAGCTTTACTTTAATCCTGTGCAAATTTCACAAAGATTTACATCTAATGCAATTTATTTGACAATTACATGCAGAAAGCAAGCTGTATTGCAAGTGATTGTAATGGAGATATTTCCCAGCTGCTGTTAGCAATGAGATTTGCTTCACCTGGTTTAGAATATATATATATATATATATATATATATATATATATATATAATTTTTTTTTAAAATAATTAGGGTAGTTTTCTGCATTTGGTGGGGGATGTTTGTTATATTAGCATCTTTAGTTAAGTGTCTTGTAGATTGGTCAATCTCCAGAAGTGAATACCCACTGAATGCAGAGATAGCCAAGATGAAAATCACTGATATGATATGAGCTTTTAGACACCTGCAGTTAGATAACCATTCCTAGGGACAGGCATTGCTAGTGTGTCTTAAAATGTCAGTTTTAAATAATATTGCTCTTCTGGAACACCTTTTCCTGATTATTCAGCTCAAGGAACCCAAATGGGTGGAATAGCCTCTTAAAAGATCAAGGCTCTGTAGGATGTCCATAATTTCTATGTGAGCATTGAAGAAAAAAGCTGCTCCCAAATGATAGATAAGGAAATAAGTTAAAAAGATTTAATTTTTTTTAATAGGAGCTGTGACTGGTTAGATTTTACAATAACTCTGAAGCTGTAGATCCAAATGTGTTTACAGAAATGAACTTCATGATTTATTCCAATGTTGGAAGTGCTACATATCACACTCTGTACTGCTATTCTGATCCCAGAATTTTCATGGATGGAATGAACTGCAAATAACATATCTCCAAATAGTGTTCTGATGAACAAGGGGGACAAAGTGTATTGCTGTTAGAAGAGAGAGTTCATTTAAATATTAATCTGAAGTGCAATTGTTCTTCAAAGCTTCTAACTGCTCATTGAAGCCCAGGAATAACAGTTTTCTGTGGGTTTGTATGAGGAGATGTGTGTGTGCTGTCAGCTTCAAGGGAGGTCTTCCCAAGTACTTTGGACGACACAAGCACTTGTTGATGGGGCAGCAGCACCTCAGTATCTATACAGAGTTCACTTCAAATATGCTTTTAATCAGCAATAGTCATTTAAATAATATAGGACATCTGCTGTGTCAGGGATGTAAAATAACTCAAGATTCAAAGCATTTTCCCCTCCTGTAATAGTGAAATGAAAATGTACTGGAACTTTTACAAGGTAAGTGAATTCTAAAGAGAGTTTTGATGTAGGTATGTGTAGCAGTTGTGAACTGGTTTTAAAAGTGCATGTTAGACTTTTTGAGCGGATGTTTTAAGTGGGCAGATGAATGCAGTTCAGTATTTACAGTCAATACAGGCCACTAAAAGTAAGGAACGTACCATGGAAAGGAAAGGTGACTTTTATGCCTTTAAAATAAAGGTTAGAAATGGATTGCAACAAGCAGTCAACATGTCAATATGATGTATCATGCTGAAGTATGACCCATTCCTTCTAGAACAAAGCTTGTGAGGAACAAGAGTCAACTTCTGTGCAATTTAAACTTTGCTTGTAAAGACAAACTATTACATGCTCTGTTGGTGTAGAAAATGGCATTTTCCTTTGAGCTGTGTTGCTTTTAAAACTATTTGAATAATTGTGCACTTATACATCCAAATCAACTTATTAGAGTAAGTCCATGCTTTTGAAACAAAGCTGACTTGTTTAAACGTGTTTAGTTGTGATTGAATTTTATTCTTCCATTTAATGAACACTGTTCAGTCTTAGTGTTCAATTGCTAAATTAATTAACATGTCTGTAACTCTAATTGTGCATATGTCAATCAAAATCAAAGGGAAAAGTGACAAAGAATTTGCCCAGCAAACAAAATAGGCCTATTATAGGAAGTGAAAGTAAATTGAAAATTAGAATGAAGCATATTTATCTAGAGTAAACAGGAGTTATTTTTCTATTTTTAATCTCTTTTTCAATTAATTTTTTAAGAAATCATGTTTGCATAATTTAAAAAATATTATATAAAACTCTTTAATACTTATTTTGACTGCCAGTCTGACTGAGTGCACCATTCCACATCATCTATATACTAATCTCTGTTACAGAAGGGACACACTGTTCTATTGAAAGGTGAAATTCTAGCTTTAAAGGGATGAGCTTCATTCTTAAGTATTATATAATAGTATTAACTTATGTATGTTTTGGGGTAGTGAAAGGGAGGAGTATCTCAGTTTTCCTCATAAATAACCTAATGAGCATTTTTATCAGTCGTCTGAATGTTTTTCAAATCTCTTTGTCCTAATTTGATTTCTATTTCATGTAATTAAAAAAAAAAAAAACCCCGCTCATTTGAGTCCTTTATGAATATACTGCTGTGAGTTCAAAAAGTAACACTCAGATATTTCATTCTGTTACTTTGTTCAAGCTGACAATTTTTCCTCTGTAAATAATTGCATGGAAGACAAGCAAGATAGTTTGGTTTGAAGGATTTACAAAAGAAAAGTACAAATAAAATTTCCTGGCATTTTGCAAAACAAATAATTTATCAGACTTGACAACTACAAGCAAGTAGTAAAGGAGGCATTAACATGATTGTGCTGAGCAGCACTAACTGCAGGACAGACGAAGGAAGAGTTGTGGAGATGATATAATGCTACTGAAGCAGTTGAGTGACTGACACTGTCAGTTGTGGTGCCCTATGTCCCTCAAACAGCCGTTTGCAACAGAACCATTACAATGTAAATCAGAGTATTCCATTAAATGCTCCATGTACCCTTTATAGTGTCATTGGCAATAACCCATACAATTTATTTATATGGTTTAATATCCTGTGTCATCCTAGTGAGACATTACACTACAAAAATGCTCTAAAGTAAATTAAGATTACAAATTAAGAAGATTGAAGTAAAGAATCAGAGAGTATGATGATCACTTGGTATCCAGAAACCCTTACTGGAGAGATTGCACATGCTTTCTATTTTCTAGTGGAGTGAAACTGCCTTCATGCCTGCAAAATCCCAAGAGTTTGAAATGAGCTGCAGTGTGTGGTGAAGATTTGCTAACGGACCCTGCTGTGATCGATTTGGGTCTGTACTGTCCCATTCACAAGCTGGGCTACTGTCCCATCACTGCAGCTCCGTGCAGTAGAGCAGCTCTGGAGCTGTCCTGTTGTCACATGTAGATTTTGTAGGAACCCCTGTAGCAGCCTTGTGTGCACAAACTCCCTGTGCAACCCCATTCTACACAGCATTCACCAGGGATCATGTTTTCAGGATAATTTAACTTCAGCAGTAATCTTGTCACTAGTTGCCTTTAGTCATGCTAAATCAAACACATAATAATGTTAGTATGCATCACCCACTATGGTGTCTATTATGCTGCTACAAGGTCATTGTTCTTTACTCACAAGAGGCTCTTGACTGGTCTGCAAGGTCAGTGGTACTTCGGAATAGTCTAATTGCACTTTTATTTTCCTCTGTATTTGGAAAATATGACCCAGAGGTAGTCATAATTCCTGTTACAGGTAATTGTAGACTGGTGCGTGATCAGAAAAAGGTATATAATAAAAATATTAATAATTTTAAATGTTAGAAACATTATTTAGACCACATTTACTTTATGGGCATATTATGTGAACCTGGCTGTTGAATGCAACCAAACTTGAGCATTCCCATAAGAAATGCTCATGGAATTCATAGAGATGATGAGCTAAGGTCATGGTCATCTGGGAATGATGCTGGAGGTGTTCCTTGTTCTATACAGAGGCCATTTTTCCTTCTATACCACAAAGCCACTTTGGGTGGAGTGTACAAACCTGGGCAAGTTGTGCTTCTGACAGTTGATACCACAACCTAGTGTCCAGTCATTCTTTTTCTATGCAGCATCTTTTACCTCATTTCAAAATGCACTTTTCCTTCCAATCCTAGCAAGTAAGTTGCCTAAAGAAAGTGAGAATTGAGAAGTACTCAAAGAGTACTTTCAGAATAAAGGTAGACTTTGGGTGTGTGCCATGTGGGTTTTGGTTGGGGGAAAAGAGGTTTGAAGTCTGAAAATACAAGCAATTTAGTTTTAGGCCAAAGGTGCTGCAATCAAATCAAAAGCTAAGATTTTAGCAGATGCTGTGAGGAGAACTGGTCTTTTATTATTGATCTATTTGAACTTGTGAATTTGAGTTGTCTTATAGAAAGTGGACAGGAATACTCAAACGTTTTACTCTCAAATCTGATTGGGTCTGTGTGGTACCAAGGTTGCACTTTCTGCAATAAAGGAATTTCACTTGAGCACAAGTACAAAGTTGATAAAGAATACACTAAACTGAGGGAATTTTATTCCTAATTAGTAAAAAAATAGCATGAGGAAAAATCACCTTATAGCCATCTACCAACTCTCCAGGAATAAAAAAGTAAAAATCTTACCAGTTCCTTTAAATGAATGACAGCTAAAATATTGCCATGGAACTACAGGCATACACAACCTAGTGACAGTTCTTTTGTCCTGCTTCTTTTAGAATAGCAGATATTATTAATGAAGTAATTTTCTATTCATAAGAATGTCTCCAGCATTTCTGCACTCCTTAATTCAATTTCAGCAACTTGCCATGCAAATGAGTAACCCAAGTTTGGAACAGAAACCACGCCAAAAATATTTGCTTCTCTGTTAAGAGCACATGGCTAATGCCCTTAAACATAGCTTTGAGAATTAATTTCTAAATACACCTGATAGTGCAGGTTGCCCCACCATGTAAAATGTGAATTTTCAGGATCTTTCAACAACAGAAATAGTTCAGAATGGATCTTGGAAGCCACAGCTAAAGGAAGGAAAACTAGGTAATAAGCATACAGGACTTCAATGGAAATTTATAAAAATAAGATTGAATAAGTACTTAGAAAATTCTAAACAACTATCTGTCAATTATTAGGGGAAATGAAATTCCTCTTGACATAAAATAGGAATTATATATGTACTTAGCAAGGTTACAGCTCTATTAAGTAAATTCTGGTTTTGCCTGGGACTAAAGTTCAGTAAATGCCAAACTTGTATTTGGTGACAAAAAGACATTGAATCCTCAACTTTTTGAAGCACATTAACATTCAGTTTAATCCTCATTTTAAAACAGTATGATGTTAACTAGTATAGCACGTAGATAAGTTATTTAGAAAAAAAAAAAACTTCATCTGCCCCCTTTTAAAAAGGATGAACCCAAATACAAAATAATCAGATATACAACTTGAATGTTAGAAAGTTCTGTTCAGTTCTATATTTAGTGCTGCACAAAATGAAGCAGCCCTATTTCATACTTTTATTAAAAGAAATGGGCTGGGTAATGAAAGCAAAATTACTAAATCAGCAAGGGATCCCACTGGGGCTATATTCTGAGTTTTTCTGCACAGTGCCCTGTGGACCTGTATTCTGTGCTTGGGTTAATATATAGTACTGGAACTGCATTCCAGAAACAATTGCTGAGATAGCTTTACTTCTGTATCTATTACTTTTGTCAGAACAAATATAGATGTAGATTGATTTGAATTTATGATGTGTATTACTATTTATTCGTCCTAATAGCAAAATAGATATTTGCAATAAATAAGAGATGGCATTCATTCCTTCTGTGCTTTTATGAGAGTAAAAGAAGTTTAAAAGGCACTTGCTAGTCCATAAAATAAGGAGACAAAAAGTTGTCCTAATGAACACAAAAGGATCCCTGCAGTTTCTACCACCTCTTTTGAAGCTCTGAAAACAAAGACTGAAGAAATCTGGGCAGTCCAGAACTTAATTGATCCCAATGGATTTGCTTGGTGCTGTATCAGGCCACTATAGAACACAAATAACTTTTCGTAACATTTTAACACCTTCTAAATGTCAATGTGAAGAAACTGCATTTTCTAGCTAAGTATATAACATCTGAATCGTGGTTCTTCTAATAATAATGTTACTGACAGTAGTTGCTTGTTAAGTTCCATGTTTACCCACCAACTTATGCAGTATCAGTACTTGGTATGCTGACCATATGTCCACAACATGATAGGAATGAAAGACTGAGTCTCAGTGGAAGCTTTACATTATTTTAATGGATGTTTTTATCACCAACTAACATTCATTCTATTATACTTTTCAAAATAAATAGTATTTACACATTGCAGTTCTGTAAATAATAAGATAATCTTCCTTTATTATCTAACAATTTAATTGTCAGACCTGCAAAAATAACACTAGTAAAGTTACATTTCTTGCTTGAAAGGCAGGATATTTTCACTTGTGCCAAATCATTCAAGACTGGAAACTTTTATTTCTTTGTAATTAAAAAAAAATAATTGTGTTCATTCTGATGTTCCAGAACATGAATTAAATCTATCATTATGTATGTGAGAGATTTCTTCATTTTCTTCATTCCCCTCTGTTTTCAAAAACTTGAATGCTTTCTCTGTGCCACCACTATCAGTTCTCGCCCTCTGGCAACAAGATCAAAAGGCAAGTGGAATAAAAGGGAATGGAACAAAAATAAAGTATACAAAAGAAAGATGAACTGGGAGAAGAGCAGAAGAAAGGGAAAATAAGAGAGATGACAGATGTAAAGCTGATATGTAACAAGGTTATGAATGTTTTCATGCAACTTTCCTGGAGACAACCAAATGAATTTCAACTTACTTGGAATGATGTGTGCATTTATTGATTCATCAGCATGAAGGCAGTCAAGTGCTCATTATCTGCCAATAAAGATCACATTCACATGTGCAGGAAAGTCACAGACTAGTTTTCAAGGAAGAATGAAAACTACTAAACCTCTACTAAAAAGTAGAGGTTTCAATGAGCCACTCTCTAACTATCTGGCTGTCTTGGAATACAGGTACTTGAGATGAATGGGCTCTGTGGAGAAAGAGATAGTGTGGAAAGGATATTAGAAGTAGTTTGCTAATGTCAAGTGCTGCAGTGACTGTGTGTCACTGAAGACCACTGCAGCTTCCGCCGAGGGAGCAGAACAGTGGGGTTCAGGCACACGTCCAGTCCAGGGAGATGAACCCCTGCCCTATGGAGATGCAGATGTGGTGGGTGTTCAGCACAGAGCCAGGCTCACTGCAAGATCCAGCGCCTGCCTTGGCACACAGGGGTTTCTCAAAGCCTGCAACCAGGAAAGAGCTGTCTAAAAGAGCTAACAAATACTAAAGCAGTGCAGTAACTACTCCTGGCAGTGTCCCTGTGTATTTAGAGCTCTCCTGTTTTACCAGACTGCTTTATTTGGGTGATAGAATCAGTGGGTTTTGTTCTGTACCGTGCGAGTGAGCATACACGATATTAGCGTGAAGGGAGGGATGGTGCAGAGCCCACAGGAGGGAGCAGTCACTCCTTCAGCTGGTGGCTGGTCCAACGCGCTGCAGTAAAACGGGGATCCTCTCAGGGGATTCAATGCAAGTCTGAATGCAAAGTCTGCGCTGTGAGAGACCTGTATTTAAGCTTTTTGCAAACTTATTTTCTACATGGTTTTTCAAGGATCAGCCTAACTCTGTACAGAGACATGCATGAAAAATTTTTATCTTACGAATATCACTCAAAGAGTTTGGGAGACCTTATCAGCTGTGCTAATATGCTTATTTTCCATGTACTGTTGTTCAGTAGTTCAACCTCAAGTATCCAGCTCTGTTCTGCTGTTAAGACTGCTCAGAGATAAATTCCTTTCTCTAGAGAAGTGGTTCAGGTAAATCCAGGAGCAAACTCTAGAAGGATGAGTAGAATTACTGGCAACAGCACAGGTAAAACAGCATGACTGTTGTTTTTCCAATTTTCATGTAGAATATAACTTTGAGCTTTAGGTGGTCACTGTTGACTTCTTAACAGAAGTGGACATTGTAGTGTTTTCTACTGTTAATTCTGGATGATGCTTTGTGAACATTTTTTTTCTCACTGTGCTGAAGAGGGGGAAAGGAATTAAATAATTAGGGTGTTTGAGGTCATAAAGGACATAAAGGAATCTATGTTTTGAAACTTGAATAGCTTTCACATGCAATCCTTCAAAATAACCCTATTTCGAAACCAAAGCCAAACAACTGTGTTTGTGAATATAAGGTGTAAAGACAAGATGATGTACAAGTTTGCAAGAAACTTGATAATCTTGCTGGATAATAATCCTGCCTCAGAAAGGGGACTAAGTTAAGGCTTTGAGGCTCATTTTAAACTGGTCTTGCACACAGCAACAAAAGAAGTGCAGGGTTTGAAAATTCATTAACTGCACCTATAAAGTTAATACTTCATAAGGCAGAAAACAATTAATTTGTATTGATCTGCCAATGTATGTTTATTAAAAGCATGTACTTTTAGATGTGTGTCCACAGGGACTTCCTCTGGCAAGTGCAATACATTGTGTAATGGACACTATATTAATTTTTCTTTTAAAATAATATATTGTGAGTTTCCTAGAACAAAGGCTATTTTTTTTTTTACCTTATGCTCCTGTCTCTTCAGTAGCGTGCTGTGGAAAAACATGGATGTAAACATCATTATACAGTGCATGCCTTGCACATGTTGTGAATTGACAGTTCTTAATTGTTTTCTCACTTATTTGGACTCTTAGACTTAGCTTGTTGGTTTTTTGGGGTATTTTTATTATCTTGGTTTTGCATGGCCTGGTGTTTGGGAGTGCAGGGGTCACAGAGTGGGCCTCTGTGAGAAGCACAGTGCAGCATGGGAGGGGCTCCTCTCCCTGAGCAGCAGGAAAAAACAGATCTGATGGACTGACCATAACCCCCCATTCCCTCTCTCTCTGCACTGTCAGTGGAAGGAGGGAGGGATTGTTGGGGGTGGGGGGGAAAGGTGCTTTTAAGGGCTTATTTCAATTCTCATTATCCTACTCTGATTTTGTTGGTAATAAATTTACTTTATATCTCCAAGCTGGGCCTGGTTTTGCCCTTGATGGTAATTGATGAGTGTTTTCTCCCAGTCCTCATCTCAGCCCATGAATGCTTCATTATATTTTGTCTCCTCTGTCCAGTTTCGGAGGAGGGTGAGCAAGAAGCTTTTTTTGTGAGTGCCTGGCATCCAGCCAGCACCAAGCCATGATACTTATGAGAAAGGGAGAAATTCCTTCAGCTGTGCTATCAGAACCCATCAATAACTTCATACGTTGCAAGAACTTGTCATTCTCTCCTCCCTCTCCACCACCACCACTTTCTCTCTCCTCTAAGGCTATGATTCCCTCTGCATCTGTAGAAACTTGTAGTGTTTCGTGGGAAGTAAATCCAGACACACAAGCAGGAGCAAATCCAATGGTTTCATTGGCAGAACTCCAGTAAGCCTGTACTACATTCTGCAGCAGCTGTCGCAGCATTACTGACTTCTACCTAAAATTCTGGGTCCTGAGCTGTATCTTCATTACATTAAAACTGTGCTATGTGCCCTGTCATTATCTTCTGATGAAAAACAAAATACACAGTAGCAACTACAGAGAGATAGGATCCGACTTCAGACCTGAAGTCTATCCACCTCTTCAAGGACAGTGCAGTATTTGAAGGAAAAGCAGAAGTTTTGTCCGACTTCTGCCTTCTATGACCTGGAAAACAGGGCACTGATAATTGCAGTTAGCCAAAGTTGCTGTCTCTTCCTCTGTAGTGTCACCCATGCTTGGACTGCACTGAGAAGGGGCTGCTGTAGTTCCCTCTGCCAGGGACAGCAGTTCAGGGTGCTCAGATTCTGAAGTAACTTGCTGATTTTTAGAAAGGTAGAAAAGAGCTTCCTCATTTTATAACTCTCTGTTTATGATGACATAATGTTGCATAGATTTTTGGCAGCTCTGTCCCCATAAATAACACAGGTAAATATTTACAGAAATAGCAACAGGAACACTGATATGAATCCCCAAGAGCACTCAACACCCTGTGAAGTATATGACTTCTGGTATAGCAGATGGAATGCTTGGGATATTTGGAAGTATTATAACCATCTCAAAACCTGGTTTTCTTGTTCTGATGGTTATTAGCTGTCTTGGGGAACAGGCCATTCTCACAGATGTCACATTTTACCAATGGCAGAGCAAAGTGTGCCACTCCTTCTCTGAACTGACACATTTCAAAAATATCTGATGTTACCTTTGTTTTTATTTTCCCCATAGGCTGGCACATCACAGTCTATTTAATGACAGATCCTTCCTTTCCCACTCAAGATTACTTTAGACAAAAATGAGAGAAGCAATTTTGAGATCTTGCTCTTTGCAACCTGAATTGTTGTTTTATTAGATAATATGGGAACTCAAACTGGTGTGGCAAATGGAAGTTCATTCTTTTATTTCTTTACACACTCTTTTTAGGTTTTTGTCAAGATAGCTGTAGTTCTTGGGAGAGATATGTAGCCTGAAGTTTCCTTTATGTCTGTTAAAAGACAGAGTTTTTCAAGACTTCTTGATAACTCACAAAGGAGGGGTTTTGTTGGTTTAGTGGTTTTGGTGTTGTTTTTTTTTTTTTTTTTTTTTTTTTTTTTTTTTTTTTTTTTTTTTTCCCCTCCCTCTAATCTGGTTTCAGTTCAGAAAATCAATGTGCAGGACACACTAACTTCTCACCAGTTTTATATACCAGGTCACATCTGTACTCAGCTTCTGTGTTACCTACACTTACATAATTAAATAGAGTTTGGGTACTTGATGGCCAGCACAGAGTAATCAACACCGTATCCTGGGAAGGCAGGTTAATTTGTCACTTGCTACTGGTTTTACTAAGACCTGTTTCTGTCACCTTAATACATTAATCTGTTACTCACTGGCTAATAAGAATTTACATCTGAGGCTCTTAGTGTTTGAAAACAAAACAGTATTCAGGTTTTTGACATTGCTTTGAGGATGTTAATTTTGGGAGTTAGATTAGTTAGATTGAGCTTGAACAGCCAGACCAATGTCCCCATGTGAGCACCAGAAGCTCTTGCAGAGCTCTCCTGGAGGTGCTGTCATAATTATGTCTCACCCTTCAAAGCAGTATCTGATTGCTAGGAGGGAAACAACAGAACCTGAAGTTACTTGGTGTGAACAGTGCAAGTGGCAGCAGAGATGCTTAAGCAGCACAGAGCACAGCCATTGAAAATATATGAGGTAACACTTGTTAAAATTTAAATATATTTTATGTAAATCTGAGTATAGCATTTAGACTGCTCTTCAGAATATAGATCAGTCTCAGGAGAGCTACAAAGAATATTTAGTCATAGAAGAAACATGCTGAAATTATAATTATGGAAGATCATATTATTCTTCTCTGGACTCCATCTAGAAGTAAAACCTTTTCATTATTTGGCTATCTCACTGGTATTCTGTCCCCACTGCAGTTTGGGGTAAACATTTTGGTGGTTCCTGATGGAATCAGGATCTCAGCTCTGCATTAGGTGGTGAAAACAAGTTCCAGTACAAAGACCTGTTAACAAGATAAAACCAGAAAGAGTTCATGTTAGTGTTTTAGCCAACTAATACAAGAGGCTACAGACAGAGAGGTGGAGCTGGGTTTAGTCAGTTTATGCCTCAGATAACTGACAGATGTGCACTGGGTTTCCTGCACAGTGTCTGTGCTCCATCACAGCAGTGGTCATGGAGACAGTTCACCCTTTGCCACTTTATGTTCAGGAGTACTCTGAGGGCTGTTCCAGGAGGTGCATGACTGAGGTGTAGCTTCTTGTCTGGAAAAAACCACAGATGATATGATGATAAATATTGCCCTGAATTATTAATTAAAATTAATAGACTTTTTCAATGATCTTACTATGCAATACCAGTAAGATTACATAAAATCCTTTGTTTCCAATTTTCTAAAATAAAAAGCGCAACACAGATTCTTCTCAACAGGAATGATTGTTCTTCCCATCTATGCTCTAGGTCTATGATCTATGATCAGTCTATGGGATAGACTGCATTAACAGAGGAAAGTAAAAGTTATGCAGGGCTCAAACCGAAAGCTGTACTTTGAGAAAAATGCTATAATCATTGGCATGTTCTGGAAAGTTTCAGCAAATGTTGAAAAAAGTCCAACAAGCACAAACCCCACAAAAGCACAAACATAAGAATATGCTTGCCAACTGCAAAAATTCTGGCTCCTTTCCTCTCCCCTTATTTACCACAGCCTCATTAAGCACATGAATTGGATGACTCCAAGAGCACTTTTTCTGTAGGGCAGTCTAGCACAAATTTGCAACATGTTCCAAGAATTCCCAATGAACCTCTATCAGAAATAAATAATTCTATTGAATAAGCAAACAGAAAGTTACCAAGAAATAAGTGTATATGTGACAGGAGAGTTGTTGCAACCTATTTGCTTGTCAGAAGATTGAGTGCTTTTTTCGGTGCTGAAAATTAAAATAGTTTACTTCCTATTTTTCTCTTTACCTCTGTGGGAAGTAATGATTATGAGAGGACTGTGGCTAAAGGGAGTACTTATGGTAAATGTAGAGAATGCTGTGATACACAGGAATGAATAAAAAAGGTTTTCAACGCTTCAACTCCTTTCAGATTCTCTATCATCTGCTTACAGATATCCCAGCTTGGTCAGTTTTGAGTGTTCCCCTTCTTCTTTCTCTTGCTGTGCTTATTGCTCCATCTAACTCCCATCTAGAGGCACTTCCTGTCTGGCTCAAGGCCCCTCTTTACCATCTTCTGCACTGTCTGCAAAGCATTTGTGTATTTGTCCTGTACTATCGAGGGGTTGACAGTACAGGCACAGTAAAGAGAAGAGCTGTAAAATCATACCAGATGTAAATGGTACAAGAAATGAAGACAAGTCTAATGACTTATGTTCCACAGAAACAGTGAATATTATTTAATAAATATATTTCTCAGTTATTCTCAGTTTATATCTTTTCTTACTCCATAGGGAAGTGATGTATTGAGCCTTACTTTAAAGGTAAAATAGGAACTGAAGGCATTGAACTGCCTGTGTTCAACTTAGTATTTCTCAATGCAGATGTACTGAATCAAGCAGCTGCTGTCTAGAGAGCCATGATGTTTTATGCTACCTTTTGGGCCTTTATCTTATACAGAAGAATAGTTCTTTTCTAAAATAATAAGTGAGCAACTGCTGTGGTGCGTAGTATGAATAAATACCCATGCATTTAACAATGTAAAAAATTGTGTTGCTGTCTTATACAACTGTGTTACTGTTATAAACTTTACAGAGAATGGAGATAGAATGATAGAGTTAATGTGCTTAAAGATGAAAAGGTAAAATAATGTATTCAGTGGAAAGGAAGGGCATAGCTAATACTACAGAAATATCAAAGATATTGTTTTTAATAAGAAATCTCTTTTAAAAATATAGGCAATCTAAAGACCAGATCACAAATAATGGGTCTATACTCATCTGTCTTCAGGTTTGTTAATTTTCTTAAATACATCTATTTTAGGCAGTATTTATGGTTTGAGGTATTTTGTCTTTTGGTTGTTTGTTTTTGGTTTTGTTTTTTTGGTTTTTTTTTTTTTTTTTTTGGTTTTTTTTTTTTGGTTTTTTTTTTTTTTTTGGTTTTGGTTTTTTTTGTTTGTTTTTCTTTTCTTATATCAAGGCATCTCTCCTGTCTTAATATAAACTTAACTGCTCTGTAAAAGATTTAGTCAGTACTATGGACAGATTCCATTATGAGTCAGTTGAAACAGGGAAAGATCCTAAACCCAAGAAAAGACAAAGTTGTGACTTTTCCTGGAGGCATTTTAGTATTCCAGAGTGGAGGATGACGGTGTTTTAGCTGTTTAGCTGGAATGTGTTTAGTTGTAGCTTCTTACGTGAGGTCAAAGGTTGGAGACAGACAAATGACATGGCTCACCCAGGGTCAGTGACAAACAGCATGTTTTATTTCAGAACTTTTTTAATAGGGCTTTTGAATTGCCAGTTGGTTAGGATCTCTGCACCACCCAACTCTCTGACCAGTGACGTGTCTGCCTTTCGAATTGAATGGGGTTGGCTGAGGTCTCTGTTTGTGTTTGAATCCAACCTATCCTCGCCTTATCCTGGTACCTGTTTTACTTCTAGGCTGGTCAAGTTTGGTTTGTCTGATATCAGACAAATTTATCTTTGCAGTTACAGGCCAGCTGTGATGTGACATTGGCTTGTGGACTGATGGAATGTAGGAGAATAGAGATAGTGATTAAGGTAATTTCACTCCTAAGGAGTTACAACTGCACTAATTACCAAGAATTAGGAGCAGGTCTGCCCTTAATAGGCCACAGATAGGTCCAATTAGGATGCATATTATAAAAGAGTAGGTTGGCTGGTTGAGAAGTTAGAGTTTGTTGGTTGTGCTGTGAGGAAGAAGGAGTCAGTACTGTGAGGAGCTGCCGATGAGAAATCACCAAGAAGGTGTGGAGCTTTTGCAGTAAGATGACAGCAGTAGCTGAAATGGCTGGATGAATGGATTCAGCTGGTACCAGTCACAGTGCTCAGAATCAACCGCAATGCTAGGGTGAAGTGTCATTTCAACAAAGCGTTCCTGTTGTGAGGTGTGGTAATCTTTTTTTATTATACTTTGAGACTTAATTTTAAATATTGTTTTTTGTTATTTGGCTGGTTGGCCATTCTTGTCTGTTACCTGCAGTTTAGAGAACCTGAGACAGAAAAGAACAACCTAAATAGCCCTGGCAGCAAATGAAATTACATCCTACGGAAAAGGTCAAAGCAGTGCTGCTCACAATGGTAATCTACAGAATACATGAGGCATTCCATTTCAATACAACACTTCTCTGTCAGAAATTGCAAAAGAGCACAGCAAATGACAAGAAATGAATCCTTAACTGTTGGAATTAAGTTGGCAAGAACTTAGACTTAACATGTTCCAGATAAAAAACCAGCCATTTGTACATTATTCTCAACCCCTGCACTTGAATTCCAGGGAGAGCTGGTTCCCCACCTCTTCAGTGTGACAGCCTTTCTTCCATTTTGCATTGAATACTGGGGTGAAGGCAGAATATGTGTGCTGCAAGGGTGTTTTAAAAAGGATAAATTGTTCCAGAAACATAGGTAGCATTCATGGTGGAACTTGATCAGTTGGGGCAAATGGTGAAATGTTGCTGCAAATAAAAGAGGACAACCTGATCTCTGCTGCCAGGGCTGATGGATAGAAGCAGATCCTACAGAATAGGCTGTGATGCTGACTGATCCTGTAATTTAATTTAGCTTTCTGTCCCATGTGACATCTGGTGTCGGTGTTGTTTTCTTTTGCAGCTCATATTTCCCTGGCTGGTGGAAACATAGGAGGTGTAAAATGTCATTTGCTTTTGGGGATACTTAGCTGCTACAAGAGGAAGCAATCAGGTCAGGGAAACAGCATGAGCCAAGTTTTCATAGAGAGACAAGAAGCAATGCTGAATGGTTCTGTCGCAATCCACGATGCTTTTATAGTATGCAGAATTTCCTGAGACAATGAACTGAAAGATGCTCGCCAGTAGGGATTACTCACTCTTAAAGTATGTTGTGAGAACCCCGTGCAAGGTGAACTCTCCCTCCAGCGCTGTGGAAGGCAGGAGGACAGAGTGCCTCAAGCAGGAGTAATTGCCAATCCCTGGTGTTTAAAATGAAGTGGTGCCTTTGGAGCCAAGCACACTGAAGAATATCTCTGCATTTAATTCCTCTTATCAGTCTCAACTGCAGTCATTAAAACTTTGCTGTCGGTGGGAATGATTTTCAGTTTACTTAACAGTGATGGAAAGAAGGCAATGTGTTTTGCCATCCTTGTTGTTTGCTAATTCCTTATTTGGGAAGCAATTCCTTCCGTGGGGCACAGGGTTGTGCAAAGGGAATTGCTTGCGCTGGTGCATGATGGAGCAATGCTGGGCATGTCCAGCACCCAAATAACTGATTTTTAAAGCAGTCACCTGGAGGTTGATAGATGGTGGCAGCTGCTAGACCACAATGCCTTCCTCAGGGAAATACTTCCAAGTTGTTTCTTTTCCTAATAAAAACCTCCTCTTTATCTGTTCTGCATTAAAACTTCAAGAGTGCTGGAAAGCCAGACCCTTTCTGCTAAGGGATTTCTAGTTTAATCCCTGTCTTTACACAATGTGTGTGCATTTATTAACTTGTGAGATAACATTTATATCCAAATTATTTGTGCCTGAGTTTGCTCTGTGATTTACTGTTCGATTTTGGCTTCCAAATAGTATTTATTGGAGTTACAGCTGAATGGCATAACTTCCAAAGATGCACTCTGCATGGCAATCCACATTGGCTTTGTTTTGCTTTTCAGTGTTAAAAGATGTTCACAGAGATGTAATTTTAGAGGTAGGTGACTTCATCAGACTTGCATTGCTTCTGATTCTGGGTAGAGTCTCCTTGTCCATTCTGCAATTACTCAACCACAGAGGATGAACCAACCCCATATTTTTGTATTAAACTGAACACAAAAGGATCACAATCCAGATAAATTTGTTCAATACATCTCCTATTACATTCACTTTGGCTTCTTACTAAAAGTAATGACAATATGTACACAACACTGTTAAATTTCAGGTGCTTTATTTTACTTAAAAATAACTTTATTTTAGCCCTTTAAAAATATTTCTCCAATCAATATTTGGAGGTTAAGGATGCTTATTAGCCTTTAATAACTTTTCCTGTTTAAGAACACGACACTACATAATGCTGTTGCAGGCTTTTTTGAAGAAAAGGAAAATGATAAGGAGCTGTGGTTTCAAGGCCCTTGAAAATAGGGAATTCTCATGGCTTAATTCCTAAAAAAGGAATATGCAATTAAGTCCATGGAGTTTTTTATTACTGCCTCGAAAGAGAAGAAACTTAAAAGACAGACATTGAATGCTGCTTCTTGAGAAAGAAGATATTGATCCTGGAGATATTTCCATTATCTCTTCATTGTCATGAAAAATTAATAGGTCTGCATGGCCACTATCAGATCCAATGTGCTATATAATAAATATCCCCCTTGAAGCAGTTGAATTTACTCCAGCAGGAAGTGTGGAAAGTGACCTGGAGAGCATGTCTTGGGCTACCCCTCTGCCTGTGGTCAGCTCCACCCAGTACATCCCTGACTGACTCTTGTCTCACTTCCTACAAAAACCCATAGCAAAGGAGATGTAGCAATGAAGTCCAGTGGCTCAGCTGGAAGGTTTTTCTGCTATCTTATCTACAGGCTCTTTCCTTCATAAACTCATTCCATGTTGTCCCTTCCCCAGTGGACAGGGGAGAACAATTTCTTACCTGTTCCTCCAGTAGCTTTTAATAAGGTGGGAACTGTTACCTGCCCTGTCAATATTCTTTTCTCAACCCTGAAAAACCTCAAATTTGTGATACGGACTAAAGAAATGTTGCTAGTTCCTCAGAAATATATTTTAAAAGTTAAGTACAGTGTAATTAAACTACTGAAAGCAGGAAGATCTGGAAAGATGAAGTAACATAGGAGAAAATGAAACTTGAATTCGCAAATAGTGCAGTAATGCTAAGCAAGTGCTTAAGCTAAGGAATAATTATGTACAAACTCTCCAAGAGTATGTTGAGGCTGGAAATCAGAGCATGGGTTTTAGTCATCACACAAACAAGATTCTAGAGCAGCCTTTTAGTACAGAGAAAAAAAGCCCAACTACTTTTTAGGAGGAGCTAGATCTGTTTCAGAAAGAGATGGCATGATGTAATTATTTGTGAGGGTAGAGAAAACTTAATAGTCTGGGCAGTCCCTTCCAAGTCTTCTGTTTCAGCTGAAGTACCTTGTTCAAAAGTATCCTTAGCCAGCATGTCTCTTGGAAAGATGGAGTATCTTATCCTGGGATCCAAAGTATCAACTGAAAAATATAACAGTGAATAATTTTGTTCTTACTTCTTGCTTGGTCTAAATTTTCACTGACATCAGATGGAGTTGTGCTGAGTGAGAGTATCTGTATGCATTTCCACTAAGTAAGTTCAAGCCTCACTGTGACTAGATTTTCACTGTACACAAAAATAAATTAGAAATTGGTTTTGGGGAGATGAAAAGAATGTCAGAAGAAGATTTTTTTTTTGTGAAGATTTAGGTTATTTTGACTACTTTCCCTAAGCATTCATCTGTATGCACAACAGAAGTTCTAGTCACCTAGGGGACTTATATTTCAAAATTTGTTCCAGTATGTCACTATGAAGAAGCATATGATGAACATTTAAAATACTTCATATTGCAATAAATGTAAAACTGAGCAGAGATCATTTATACATTATGTATGGTAATGCCTCAGAAATATAGTTCTGGAAGAAAGTCAGAAAGGAGTGGAGCAGAATACTAAAAAATCTTTCCAGATTAAAGTCAACTTTATCACTTGTGGGAGACACCTCCTACTGAGGTGAGCAATCTCATCACATCATTTCATTTCTATTTCTGCCATTCCTTAAGTGCTCATGTGGTTGGATTAAGCCGTCTCCTCCTGTTCTATATTTATGTGTTAAACCTTTGGTCATATTTTTTGAGAGAAAGCTACAGATGAGTCTGTGTGTGGGGGGTGGGCAGTTGATTCTGTGAGATCTGAGACTATTTTCTCTCTTTCTGTCTGTAGTCCTACGAGTAGGACAACATGGGGAGCTGTCACACACTTCACTTGAACTTAACTTTCTGCAGACTTCTGAAAGTTTCACTCTTTTCCTTTAGTTGAGTCCTACCTCCAGAACTTTTCAATTCAGATATTTCTGAAAGGAAAAAAAGGTGAATTGTTTGAATATTGTTAAGATTGATACTTATCAATCTTACTGTCTGGTAAGCTTTCATCTTTCCTATAGAACACAAGCACAATAAAGCAAGGAAAGGAATGAACATCATCTGTTGTTTCTTGCCTATATAAACCAATGTTAACCATGTCTCCCTGTCCTCAGATGCCCAAATAGTGAGGCTTTGTGTCCATCTGTAATGGAAAAATAATTAAATTATATCAGGACACATTAAAAAAAGGGGATGATCGAGAACCTGTACAAATCCATACCAGGAAGAGTGAACAAGCCAGGTTTTTATTAATTCATATACTTGTGGATTTTTATTTAAAGGTGATCACAACATGTTATTCATCCATATGCTGCCACCTCTATCTTTTCAGCAAGTAATTTCTGTCTACATTTTAAGCCTACTTAAAGGAGCAGCAGTAATGTCAATTAAAAAGCAGCAGTGATAGGAAATTCCCATGTATTGAAACTTAGTGCTAAATTTTTTTGTTACTATCATTTGGTATTCTTAACTTTGCCTCACTTCAAGTTCAGATGTGTGGGTTCATTCTGGAAATAGCCTAATGGATAGGAATTGTGATCAACCATTATTGATTTTCTCACATTTAATAAAAGGGAAACCAGGCTCATTTAAATTATTCCATTAGAGGAAGACTGAGTGTGAGTCATTCTGCTCTCTTCACTCAGCCCTGCCAGCTCTCCACTAGACAGAGGCTCAGCTTCCTCAGAACTCTGCCAGCCAGCACCTCTTGTGCTGAGAAAAGAGGAGAGTCCAGGCAGCTGATAAGCTGAGAGAGCTTTGATTGCAGCATCGAAGGAGGACAGAGAGCTGAGAGTTCAGCTTCATCAAGTAAAGAAAAGGAAGGTGACACTTCCTGTATGTTTTGCAGTCAAGGGAGAACCTCTGCTTTTCTACCTTTCCCCCTACATTGCAACTCTGGATCAATTTTTAATTTGCTCAGTATTCCTATTTCTTGCTGTCTATGAAGTCATGTCAGTCAGTCTATAAAGAATAGTGAATTCATATCTCTCATTTGTTTCACCCCTTTTACCTATCTGAATTTGAGAAACCCACCATAGAGGAGCAGATTATTTTAATGTTATTTTTAATTTCTGTGAAAAATGTGTATTTTATGATTGGCTTTTTACAAATATTGAATATTATATGTGTTATGTTAAAAAGTTGTTATACTGTATTAATCATTTTCAGTAGTGTGTTAAATATAGTTTTAGGCTATAACATAATATTAAAATAAAAACTATACAATGTAAGATACTTTTTCTAACTAGCTCAAGAAATTCATTGCACAGAGATAACAGCAACAAGACACTAAAATCGCCAAGAGGCCTCCTTATCAGAAAAGACAAACTTTATTCCACCTCCGTCTTTGAAGCGCCAACAGGATTAAGGAGGAAAGTTGACAATCCCTAGTTTGAAAAGAATGTATGCATCGTGCAACAGGCTATTGCTTTTAAGGGTTAATTCTTTGTTAGTGAGTCATGCTTTTATTGAGGAAAGCATCTGAATGTTTGAATTCTTTGTTTTTGTTGTCCTTAACTGTCCTAACTCTGTCCAAATTCTTATTGCTCTAATTTGTATTACTATTTTTATAACCATTTTATTACTCTTAAACTTTTAAAAATTTTAAAACAAGTGATTGGCATATTTCACAATTTCTAATAGTACTGAAAAGATGTTTCCCCAGGGCTGATATAGGTGAGGCAAATCTGCCAGGCCTGCCGTGATTTCAGGTAAATTTTATGCAGTCAGTGCATTTCTGTATGCAGAGGCCATCCCAACCTACAGATACTGCATTACCAATGGAGGGTTACAGAACACAATTGCACAATGGAGGTAAAGACTGTTCCACAGCAATACAGTTACACAGTAATACCCCTCCCCTTTAAACCAGGTTAAAGCTTCACCTTTTAGCCATGGAATGATAGCAGGGGTGTGCTGGTTTTGCATGGGAGCCACCACAGAAGTAATTTTTTCTGAGAGGAGCTGCTGGGAGCTTCCTCTGTGCCAAAACACAGATTTATCCTCTGATTGGATAAAACCAATCAGTGGTTTGTTCTGAATATTGGCACTTTGTTAAACCACAAGAAAGCTGAACATGCCTCCGTGAACACATGTTAAAAACGAAGAAACCCCGAGAAAAGCTCTCTTTTCCTTCCAGCCTTGAACAGGTAGCAAGGCCGGCCCAGCCCACGTCTCGGCCAGGCTGGGCCGGGCGGCCCCTGTGCAAGGCCGGGCCTGTCTGGAGAGCGCTCTGGGCCCTGTCCTGTCTGGGCTGGGACCCCAGCAGCTGCCAGGCCTGCGGTGGGGGAGACCATCAGCCCCTGATCCCTAGCCTGGCTGCTGAGATCCTGGCCCTCCCCCCGGTGCAGCTGCCAAAAAATGCCAGAGGCGGCCGTGCAGAAAACAGCCCCACGGCTGATCCTGACACCGCCCCCGTGCAGCCACTGAAGAAACCTCCATCACAGAACACCTCCGGCCAGCAGGGATCGCGTGAACATCTGTGAAATAAATAGGCAGGAGATCTTTCTCCCTTTTAATACCTTTATTAAAGACATTCAGCTCAGGTGGAGAGAAATCAATGGGTCGCACCCACACCGCCGTTGCTCCCAGGAGTGGCACGAAGGAGGAGGATGATGCAGCTTTGTCCGCTGGTGTGCAAGCAGAGCTGGGGACTGTGTCCTCACAAGAGATTAGCAGATTCCACCTTTTCAGTCCAACGCCTCGGGTCCCCTCCTTAGTGAACATCCTTTCAGGTTAGGGTGAGAAGCAAAAAGGATCCAAGCAGGCACTGGACTACGCGCCCATCCTTAGACATCACCTAGGTCCCCTAATCAATGTTGGCTCGTTGTTTTTAGGGATTTTCCTGAAAAACTGGAAGATTTAGTATAATGCATTTCTCATCTGCATACGAGGTCTGATGCCACTCCCATTCACCTGGTGCTGCAGAGTCCCTGTGTCGCTCCTGGGCAAGCACCAGGGGGACAATGGCTAATCACCAACCATTAACAGGTAATTGAAGAACAACTTTTAACAATGAAGCTAACGTAACAGCAACTGGTCCAACTGGTTTTAACTCTGCAACCTTAAACAATAATAGATAACCTTTTTATTCATAACAATCTGCAGGTCCTGGGTGAGACCTACAGACATCAATCCCCTCTCAAGTGAGAGAAAAGGACAGAGTAAAGACACATAGGGGACAACATGGAGACACAGAAGATAGTAAGGAGTCAAATCCCAGATGTAAAGCAAACGACTAGATGCCTTAATTTTAGGCTGAAAATTCTTTTGTATATAAAGAACACAAATTTACACATTTAACCTTCAATCTGTTCTATAGTGCTTACTGGGTGCTAAATATTTTTGGACTGTCTATTCCTATTTAATTTAATTTTAAAAAAGTCTTGTGCTGTCGATTTGTTCTTTCTCTTAAATATTATTTACTATTTGCACTATGGCTGGTGTTTGAAATTGATACATAGTCCATGGTGATGGACTATGATACACTGAAATATCCCTGTAACTCACTGAACATATGGGGGGATGGGTTGTTCAAACTGTAGGTATCAGCAAAAGCATCTGTGCTGAAGCAGGCCAATGTTGAAATAGCTGTGATTCAATGAGAAGTTTGAACAGAGAGAGAGAAGAGTAATGAAGACCCTTTGCCCCCAGGGAACAAGAAGACCTCTGTTCCCAGAGATAAAGATGATCTTAGAGATAGATGAAGAGAACTTTTGCTTTTGAGAAACTCATCCTTAAAATAGTACCCCATAAGTTGACATGGGCGATAAAAGCACCTGTGGGAAGACTGCCAAAATGGGAGGGGCTTCACGAATGCAGACTCCCAGACAGCTGTTATTTGTGGAAACTGAAACCACGAGAAAAATCTTTCTTGTGGAGAAGTCTCCATGGCATGTCAAAAGAGACTCCTCTCCCTAACTGAACTAAAGAAAGACTATTCCAGAGGTGATAAACTGACTGAATTGTTTCTGTATGTCATTAGTGGGAAAGAAAGAGGTTGTGGGAGGCAGGAGAAGTGTTCTGAAGGTTTTGTTCTGATTCTTATTATTCTTTTAGTTTCTGTTAGTAAAGTTGTCTTTATATCCTTTTAAAGTTTCGAACCTGCTTTGCCTTCCTCCTAATCCTATCTCGTAGCAGGAAATAAGTATATTCTAGCAGGTGTACTGGCATTTGGCCAGCACCAGACTCACCACGTTAATTAGTGCATTAGTCAGGAAATCTCAAATTGCCAAACCAAAACCACTACAAGGCGTAACTCTTTGCTTAATTACCTTGAGATAGCTAACTGCAAGGAGCCCAGGGCTGAAGAGGCAACAGCAGCATCTCTTGGAGTGATTTAGGAAGTGTGCACATCATCAGGGGGTCCCTCTGGGAATGGCAGAGCACTCCAAGGTCCATGGTGACCATCACAATTGTCATGTAACGCACATTTTAATATCCCCTTAATTACACTCAATTCAGTGGCTATTTAATTAACTCTTTTTAGAGAGACATCATAATGCTTCTGCAAATGGAGTAAACAGGTGATATGGGAACTCCTGAAAGTGCACTTAGGGGTTTCATAAATAAATATACATTATAGGTATACACACATGTACTTGAGGAATTAATCAGCAAGGAGATATGTAAGCAGAATCTCTAGGAAATGTTTATGATGCCAAACTTTGACCTATAAATTGTTGGATGGAAGGGCTGAGACTAAGGAGTTCCCCAGTCATTTCCCTCTAAATACTAAGGAGGACACTGCCACCTTTTTCTTAATGCTCAGGCGCAGAATTGTGGCAGTGGGGGTTTTGGTCTCTCCTGTTGCAGTGGGTTTGGGTGTATTTGGTCTCTCCCTGTCTGTTGGAGTGGCAGTTTGAAGATGTTTTGTCTGTGTCTGAAGTTGCCTCCTGTCTAGCCGTGGCAGTTGGGAGGTTCCGGTTTTTTCTCTGTCTGCCCCCAAAGGTCCTGCCCCTGTGTCTGGAAAAATCCCTGTCAGTAAAGGTTTTTTTCTCTTTGCTATTGATTTGTATCTTTCCCGCTTCAGCTTCTGTTTACAGATAGTTTCCCGCTTTCTCTCTTACATAAAAGTCGCTGTTTTCCCTGCTCCCCCGCTCTTTTGTTGCTGTTCCCCCTTCGAGTTCCTCCACTCCTGCGTCCCGCCCGGCGCAGCGCCAAAGCCAGCAGCTCCAACCCGGTGGCTGCGACAGCGAAGCCACCGCCGGCTCCGCTGCTGCCCGCGAGATTGCGTCACTTGTCCCACCTCTGCGCTGCTGCAACAACCGACCCCACGGGGGTGCGCGGGGGAGAAATAAAGGCAACTCGGAAATGACAAGCAAAAGGCCCTTGCTTCCCCCTTTACCATCTTTAGGCGTAAGATCCACGTTTGCTGGGATCTGCGCCAGGGGCCGACACGCGATTCCCGCGCGCCCGCAGCGGGGCCGGAACGCGCTCAGTCCCTGGCGCGCGTGCGCGGAAAGCGAAAGGCGTTGGCAGCGCGCGGGTGACCGGCGGCGCCGCTCCCCCCGCGATGTCACGGAAACAAGGGTTTGCGTGAGGAAACAGATATTGGCTTTTGAAATGGAAATTTATTTCAATATGTTTTGAATAAAATACTTCACTATAAGAGAAGTCTCCGTTTTTTTCCCAGCTTGTTTTGCAGAAATATTCTCTTTACTGTTCAGTGAAAAGTGAATTGTTTCAGTAGGGATTTTCACAGTTCTTGTTTTCAAAAGATTGCATTGTGCTCTAGAAATTACTGGAATGCTACTATTATGGCTCAATTACTGCATAGGAAGTTGTGCAGAAAAATATACCAGAGCACAACCAAATTTATGTGACTAATACAACAACTTTTTTTTTTAACTTTCTCTCAATATTTGTAATCCCATATGGTAGTTTTCTGATGTAGACAGTATCAACTAGTGTAATGTTTTCACAAGGTTGAATTTGCACCCAGTTTAAGAAGACTCAATATTTGTTAATAGAAGCTATTGTTTGTTTGTCCTTCAGTCAGCTAAACAACCAGCCTTGAGCTGGATGAAAGCTTAAAGAGCTAGAAGGAAATGAGCACAACAGTATGAAAAAATAAACACAGAAAAATTTAGAATAACTCTATTAGTAATACAAGGCATACAGAATGGAGGTTTTCTTTGGTTCACTGCTGAATCTCTGAAGCAGCAGTAAAATGAGGGAGCAGTTGTGACGCTGCTGTGCTGGAACTGGGTTGGAGAGTAGTGCTCCTTCCATCGTCCTGTCAGGGTGTGAGTTGTCAGCTGTTACTGAGCATTTCCAGTTACTGGGACAGGTCACCTCCCAGTGTAACTTCTGTGGTTTATTCCCTGCTTATCATATTCTACTGCTGCTCTGCAGTCAAGACTTAGAAGTTCTTAATCAGAGCTGATCTGGATTTTGCCAAAAAGACTGCACTATTGTCAGAAAGTCACCTTGACTGTTGTCTTTTATCAGTCGAGCACTAAAATGTCCTTGAATTTTTTGCTATTGTATTGATTTGGAAATATTTTAGTATGTTCTCAAAATCAAAATAGTCAATGTGTTGGAGAATAGCATTTATAAGGTCATTGTTTCAATGTGTCTGGAGCAATTAAATTGTCAGGACCAAACTCTTTGTCAAGGGCATAAATTAAATAAGCTGCAAACTACTCTTCACTTAGGAGTCCTCTGGCTTCAACCATCACTTGGGCATTTTGCCTCAATTTTAGCTTTTTGCACCATGCAGCTCCAATCATTTACACATTTAACCTTCAACCTGTTCTATAGTGCTTACTGGGTGCTAAATATTTTTGAATTGCCTATTTCTATGTAATTTCATTAAAAAATAAGTTAGAGGATGTGCTGTTGATTTGTTTCTTCTCTTAAATATTATTTACTATTTGCACTATGGCTGGTGTTTGACAATCAGTCGGTAGGTTAAGTTGTAGTATCTCATTAGCTGCTCTGTGCTAATTGCAGGTGTAGGTACTACTCCTCTGCTGCCCTCAGTGATTGTCAAATTAGTGCTGGGCAACAAATGAGTTTTCTGGGGGGTATAAATTTACTTACATTCTTTGTAGGTTCTAGGAAACCAAATAAACTTATATGATGTGTCCCATTTTTCTTCACCATTATCTCTCTCTACTTAGGTACTGTGTATATTACCATCCTCTGCCTTGAGTGACCACAGTAATTTGTATGTACTTATGTACTGTGTGCATAAGTACACAGTATCTGGTTAAGAAATTCCTTCATTTGGTAAAAATGTCTGTGCATCCAAGAATTCAGGGCTGTTTTTTTGCTTTACCTCATTTAATGGTATTGTGGTGTGTTTGTAGTCTGTATACTAACTCAGTGTTGTAGTTAATTTTAATTTTGAAAAGAACATTTTTTACTGAAAAACATACATTTTCACTGCAGTAACTCCAATGAAAGGCATTTCAAGCTGTCCTAGGGAGAGAAAATGGGAAATGAAAAAAAAAAGCTACAGACTTAGGCATTATCTTTAGTTCACAGACAAGGAATTCTTTAATGTTGAGTTGTGGTCATAAATGGGATGTGAAAGATGTTTCATGGATAAAAGATACATAAATATTCAGATGAATTTGGATGGTAAGTTTTTAAACATCGATACATGTTTTGTATTTTCTTTAGAGCTGACTATTGTGCAGTGATTATAATGCAGCTCTGCTATTGCATTAGATGTAGAGTCCAGTAGAAAACGTGGCATGAAAGAGAAAGTAATCTTTAATCAAAGTTTAAAGTTCAGACAGTAGTTGATATTTTTTTTAACTCAACTTTGTTATATAAGAAATAGTAGGTTTTCTTCTAAATTGTTAACAAAGAAATCTGAATGGGGATGCAGTAAACAGGATGGACGGTTTTGCCAGCAAGTTAGCAACTCTGCCATAATTAACCAAAATGTTGCCACATTTGGAGGTGCAGTTTCCCAGAGCACTATGGTGTATTTTCATGCATATAGGGCCATGAAGTGCTGTGCAGTGGGTTCTGGCAGAACCTTACCTGTGTGGTGCTGCAGCTACAGCTGAAACTGCCCGGTGGAGCTCTGCTGTAATTTCATTACAGCTATATAGAGCACCTCCTTCCTCTGCTCAAGGGAATATTGCAGGGATGTTTTGGAGCAGAGAGCTTTTTCCAAACAGCTCAGGGGGTCTGACAGCACAGCAAAGGTCCTGGTGTATTTTCAAAAGAGCTGAACTTATTTATGTAAGAAGTAAGGTTTTTCCGTAAAACCTCAGCTTTTACTATGGCTTAAGTGGAAAAAACCTTTTCCCCACATGGCAGCAATAGGCACTTGTGTGCTCTGAGAGCTGTCTCATGTGGGATAAATAAGTGAACTAGATCATTTCCACCGTATCATACATGACTAAAAATATAATGTTTCTTAAATGGAGCTGCTTTTAAGTCCCTGTCATACAAGTACACAAAATTAAGTGCTTTGAGATAGTCTGAATTAAGTGGGTGAAAAAAGTGGAGAAGGTTCATGTGAGACTGAGGAGAATGTCCATGGCCTCCAGGCCATACAAATTACTGTGGTCACTCAAGGCAGAGGGTGGTAAATGATGGAACTGCCCAAGCAGAGAAATGTGCCTTTTAGATGTGAACCTGAAAGAAATATGCAATATGTATTTTTAATTACACTAGACAGGCAAATATTTTAAAAAGCCAAATAAGCTAGCTTCTTAAGAAGTGGTATAAGAAATTCTTAGACAAGAGGAAATTACATTTTTGGATTTGTCTATCAATCTATTTTACTTCTACCTTTGTGTGTAAGTCATGGCAAAGACTTTTGTTCATCTCTTCACACTTCTGCTTGTTCTTAGTGGTCAACAGGTCACCAAAACAGCCTCTGGGCAAAGCCAAGGCAGAAGCTGTACAGTATTATACATTCTGTTCAGGATTGGCAGTACCATGTTCTCCCCTGAAATGTCTTTTCAAAACCATTAGATCTGAGTTCTTGCCATGCAGCTTCAGACAGTGTGTTATTGCCAAAGACAATTCCAAAAATAAAATTAGACATATGGTACTCAGTAATAATGAATGAGCATCCAAGATTTCAATTTGGTTTCAGTAAGTGCTGGGATCTGGGTGTTTATCTAAAATAGAATTAAGCAGATGAAAAATGCGTTGGAAATTTTCCCCAGATGAACTGTATCAGATACTTTTAATCTTTCCTAAGCTTGATAGGAAGAGTCATCTTTTATTCTGCAGTCTTAAATAATTGTCAGCCAGTGTTTTGGTCTTCCCTTCCTTCTGTTGAACTTTGAGCAAGTTACTGTTTTATTCTCTGCTCCTCATCTATTTTTAAATAGGTAATACATCCTTTGGTTCATAAGATCATTGTTAAAGATAAGCCTCCTAACATTTCTGAGCAGCAAAGTACTATGGTTATGTAGAAGAGCTGGACATCCATCTCAGATTTCATCTTAGTTCCTGTGAGAATGTTAGTTTTAATATTACCCTTGGGATTAAAATTCTAACTTTTCAAAGATTTTGATGTTGGGTAGTGAAGGGAAAGAAATTGAAAGAAAATAAATGGACCAGCTTCTGTTCAGACTTATGGGATCCTATGGTTTATTCATGGCCAGCCCTTATTTAATCTAAATTAGCTCTTTCATCCCAAAACTTTAGTGAATATCAACCTAGTAATTTTAAAATCTGTTTTGTTACCTTCTTGTACCATAGTCTATACTTGATATTGTTGTTTACCTCAGCAATGCCCACGTGCACTAGCATGTGTGCCAAAACAGAATTTAATTTTGGACCACAGAGTATGCCTTTATAATAATAAATGTTATGCAATATGTTGCATTTTCACAAATGTGGAAACCAAAATACATTTTGGGAGTGGAAGTAAAGGGAGAAAAAAAACATCAGAACAACATAATTTTTGTGTTTTTCATTATGCATGACAGGAATTGTTAAATAATAAAACCAAAGTATGTTGAAACAGTTTTACATTCAGGGTGCATTAAAGGAACAAACTGAAACAAACTAAAAATTATCAACAAACTTGAAGTTAGCAGCTTGTCCACTGCATACAGCAAAGCATAGCGGATGGATGAGCTGATGGAGGCAGCAAAAAAAGCCATGAGGGACAGTTCTTAGAAATCTAACTTGACTTTGGAAACAAAGCTGGTGTGAGCAGGTTCACAATCATAGCACATACTCTGCATTAGAAAAGCAACTGGAAAACTTGATGAAGACCAATAGAGGTCACTGGTAGGAATTAAAATGAAATTTTGGAGTAGTAAGTACAAATACTTGTGTGAGTAGAATTTCTATACATTAATGTGTTATTTTCCTGGAATAACAGTGCAGAATTAACATATGAGGAGAACCTGGCTCCTTGCTCTGTAACTGCACTGCCAGAATCTTGGGGCTGGTGGATGAACAGTTGTGAAGACTATTTCTTTGCCACTTTTGTCGTGTGAATTTGAGATATGAACAAGTAAGTCCTGAACACATACACCAGACAGTAATTAAAGGGAGAGGAATCCTAAATTAAATAGATCTTTGATAGCAGTCCTACACTGCAGCCTTTTTCTAATATATGCTGTCACATCCATCTCCCAGTCTACTTCAACTGAACCATAAACTGCAATTTTAGTTTCAAGGAGTATTTTCTGAAATCAGTGAGTTGCTGGTATCAAGTTCTTTTGATGCTTTTAGTATTTTTCTTTAGGAAACTAAATAATTGTGGGAGCTTGTCCTGGCAGAGACAGGCCAAAAACTGGCCACACAGCCATGCCACAGACAACCAACATCAGGCCTCCAAGAAAATAAGAAGCCAAAACTAATGACATCTAGCTTATGGTGAGGACCAAAGGACTTGCAAAGCACTCTGGGACCAATTGGGAGTGGCCATGCAGATCAACAGCCTGTGATTGGCCAGAAGGCTTCTGGAACATTCTATGAGAGACTATATATATGTGTGACAGCCCCACTTTGGGGTCTTCTGAAGCAGCCTCTTTATGTTTTGTTTTGCAATGTTGTTTGTGCCCTTTTATTTGTTTAATAAATATCTTCAGTTTTGGCACTTCAGTTGTACCCATCTCTTACTTGTTGCCGTGTCATGCAACCACACCATCATCGAGCTCCTAAGACCACAGGGTTTCCCTGTACGCCCCACAGAACTCTGACCTGGAAGGATCCTCAAACCCAGCAGTGGGAAACAGATGTAGAATATGTGGAGGGTTCTCCACAGACAGCTGAGTTAGCTGCTGACCTTAGAGCTTTTGAGAGGTTTTTTGGGCCATTCAATTTAGTTACCGACTCAGCTTATGTAGCAGGAATAGTAGCTAGAGCAGAGAATGCAATTCTGAAACATGTCTCATACCAGACTCTCTTCGAGATGCTTTCAAAATTACTTTATGCTGTTTCCCACCAAGAGCATCCATTTATGTCATGCATGTGAGATCACATACCAACCTGCCAGGACCAGTGGCTGAGGGAAATGAGGGAAATCAAAGGGCAGATTCCCTCGCTGCAGCCCCTGTAGATCTAGCGAGGCTTCCTGACATTTTCCAGCAAGCAAAGATGAGCCATCGGATGTTTCACCAGAATGTGCCAAGGCTGGTCTGCCAATTCCACCTGAAGCGAGATCAGGCCAATTCCACCTGAAGGGAGATCAGGCCAGGGCCATTGTGGCAACCTGTCCCAACTGCCAGTCAATCGCCATTCCATCCTTAGAAGAGGGGGTTAACCTCAGGGGGTTGGACAGTCGTGAACTGTGGCAGACTGATGTCACCCACATTTGGCAGGCTGAAATATGTGCATGTCTCTATTGACATTTTCTCTGGGGCAACCTACACCTCTGCCCATGCAGGAGAGAAGGCCAAGCATGCAAAGAAACACCTGCTGCAGGCTTTCTCAGTGTTGGGAGTCCGTAAAGCAATTAAGACAGACAATGGCCTATCCTACACTTCCAAGGAATTCAACAAATTCCTGCAGGTATGGGGAGCTGAATCTAAGACAGGCACCCCTCCCTTGCCCACAGGCCAAGGCATGGTTGAGCAAGCACACCGATCACTCAAACTTGTTCTAGAACGTCAACAGGAGAGCACCAGGAAACAAACACCTCAGGAGAAACTTTGCAAAGCACTCTTAACTTCCTAAACTGTACTTTTGAGCACCCAAATCCCCCAGTAGTAAGACATTTCACACCGCACGGAGATGACAGATACAAAGAACATCTGCCCATCCTCATCCGGGACCCACAAACATCGAAAATCAAAGGATCCTATAAACTGGTAACAAGGGGATGTGGCTATGCCTGTGTGTCTATGCCACTAGGCCTGTGGTGGATCCCACAAAAATGGGTGAAACCCTATGTCACCAAACACCCTAACAGGCCTCCTGATGCTGAAAAAGATGTTGCAGTAGCAGCTAAAAAGACGGGAAGTCTGTTGGATGGAAAAGGACACCGAAATTCCCCCTGCTACCCTGACTTTCCATCACTTAATATGTTCATTGATGATTTAGAAGTGCTAAATAACCTTTGTTAAACTTTATATTATTTTAGGAGGAAACCAGAAATTAGAAAAAGGTACTTTCCTCATTTGTAGGGATAGGGCTTGGGCAACTATCCCCTCTCATCTGCTCGAAGGTATGTGCGCATTTGGACGGTTGTCACTGTTCACACCCAACCAAACTCAAATTATGGATTGGCAACAGAAAAACAATTCGAGAATCCAGAAGCAAAGCACTGATAATTTGGACGAACACTTGAATCAGAAATTAGTCATTGGTCTAAGCTAAAAAGAGTTGCAGTCTCTCTATTTTTACCATGGATCGCAGCTGCTAGAGCACTAAGTGAATTGGGCTGCCTTGAGTGTTGGGTAGTGAAACAAGCCATTTTAACAACAGCCGCAATCAGTGACCTGCTAGCAGATGAAGAAATCACCAGGAAAGCTACCCTACAAATTCAGGCAGCTATTGACTTCCTGCTGCTGCTGCTTGGATATGAACGTCAAGAGTTCGAAGGTCTCTGCTGCCTCAACCTAACATCAAAGGCACCGAACGTCCACACATCTCTGCAAAGAATGCAAGAATGGATAGCTGGCATCAAAAAAGAATCAGAGGATTGGCTGGGGAACATCTCAGGGTGGGGGTTGACTGGGTGGCTCTTTTCCATTGTTAAATTGTTTGTTTATTGTAATTGTTTTCCTTACTGCAATATCCTTTGCTGTTTTAACAATATGTTGCCTTTCCGCTGCCGCACACCTCACCTTTTCCCCTCCTGAAATTAATGTTACCGAGACTCCTCATGTTGCATTTGTATTGGCAAATACATGTCCTCATGTATTTGCCAATACAAATAATCCCCATACTAAGGATTCTCCTGATGACAGCCTCCCACCTCAGTGGTGGTACGAGTTATGCCCAAAATCAGGGTGTAACCCCAATCCTTCCTCTTTTTGGAAAAGATAGGGGGAGATGTGGCAGTTAGTGTTTGTGTTCCCCTAGCTTTCAGTTTTGTAATCCGGGTTCTCTGATAATGGTTGCTTCCAAATCCCTCCCTGTGTTCCAAGTTGGTTCCCCCCTTAAGTTGTATGCACCCCTGATCTAAACCGCTCCCCTTTCTCCTCCCCTTTGCTCTTATTGGAACTGGCTCTGTAAACCACTCCCCTTACTCCTCCCCTTTATTCTTATTGGAACTGGCTCTATAAACCACTCCCCTTACTCCTCCCCTAAGGTTATCCCATTGGCTGGCTGTTTGTACCCACCCACTGGTTGTGGCCTGTTTATAAACCTGTGGAAGGCTGCTCTCTCTTTCGCTTCCAAATCTCCGGTTTGGAGGACTGTTGGGAGGCCAGGCAGAGAGCATCCTTCAACTCTTTTACTTTTCTCCCTGATGCTGGTAAAGTTAATCCTGCTGTAGAGCCATGACTCTGCGGTTCAGCTCCTGGTGAATTCATCCTGGAGTTGTTCTGTATACCTTGGCGTGGCTGTGGGTGTCCTGAAAGAGCTAGCTAAAGACTCCAGTGCTAGCATCACCTTGGGGTGTTGATGCCGGCCCGTCTCCGGCCACTCCGATGCTAGCTGGGTCACAGAGATCACTGGCGGTCGGACGCGTGCCGCAACAAATAATATCAAGAATGACAGAAAGCTTTTCTTCTGTTTGTTGCTGGTCATATAAAACTGCAAACACTGGCAAAAAAAAAAAAAAGTCAAGGCTTCACCAGCAGGTCAAACACTCTTACGTCCCATTAGGCACTATCTTTCTTTGGTTCCCTATTGTTTTGGTTGTTGCTGTTGTTTTTTCTGTCATTTCTGGTGAAAACATCTTCTGAAAAAATTCTAAAATGCCTCAAGACTCATCCTTTGGGCTGTGATAGATAAGTGAAATATATGATATCTTCAGTGCTGACACTTTCAAATGCTTTTTTCTAAATAAATTTCACTAAAATTGACCTCTGTAAATCCCTCTTTACATTACTTGTTCTGGAAGAATCTGTCAGTTTACAAAAGTCTTTTTTTCCCCCTTTTTTCCTTCTTTCTTTTTTCTTTAATTTTTAAATGAGATACATTTCTGTCTATGGTTAACACCATAAAACTGCAAACACTGGCAAAAAAAAAAAAAAGTCAAGGCTTCACCAGCAGGTCAAACACTCTTACGTCCCATTAGGCACTATCTTTCTTTGGTTCCCTATTGTTTTGGTTGTTGCTGTTGTTTTTTCTGTCATTTCTGGTGAAAACATCTTCTGAAAAAATTCTAAAATGCCTCAAGACTCATCCTTTGGGCTGTGATAGATAAGTGAAATATATGATATCTTCAGTGCTGACACTTTCAAATGCTTTTTTCTAAATAAATTTCACTAAAATTGACCTCTGTAAATCCCTCTTTACATTACTTGTTCTGGAAGAATCTGTCAGTTTACAAAAGTCTTTTTTTCCCCCTTTTTTCCTTCTTTCTTTTTTCTTTAATTTTTAAATGAGATACATGAAAAGACCTGCTTTCTGTCTATGGTTAACACGTTAGTGGTTTTGGAGGAATAATTATCACTTGGTAACTGACAATTAAAACAAGTAATTAAGTAAAAAAATCCTGAAATATCTTTACTGTGGTTTTATACTATACTTTTTGCTTGAAATACCTAGGTTTAGTGTCTGGGTCTATAAATTTATTTTGGGAAATATACAAAGGGTTGATGTATGGGGTTTGTTTGGTTTGGTAAGAGTTTATTGTCAATAAAACTCTAAATAGCTCTAAGAGAAGATGGCTCTGAAGACAACTTTGTTAGGATAAAATGCCACAGGATTTATTGGCATAGTTCAGGCAGATGTTTTCAGAATTGCAATCATATGAAATTCCTGTAAACTGATAAGCATTTATTAAATTGGACCGTGACTAATGAATGTGATATATGCAGTGTAAAGGGAAATTAATTAGAAATTAATTCACATCCCATTTCTCAGCAATGAGCAAAATCGATTAGCTTATGTAATCACATAGACTAAAACTCAGTGCTCTTTTAAGTACTGATTTGCTGTTTGAAAGTGAAATAAACTGTATCTGACCAGACTGTAAGAAATCAATTTAGGGGAAATCTGCCTATCACTGTAGTCAGTGGATGCTTCATAATACCTCTGTATGTGACCAAAACTTTGCTGTCCTTTGTGCATGGCCTGTTTTGGTGAGATGAACATCCATGAGAAGCAGTCCGTGCACCAAACCAATGGCCTGTCACAGAAGTGAGGTTTGGACAGGAGAATGATCTGGGATCAGCCATACGTCTTAAACTTGTATTTTGTCCATTAAAACAGAGCTGCAATCTCTTGGAAATTGAGAATGGAGTGGATATTTCAGCCTGGGGTCTTCACAGGACACAGCAACACAAGTCCCCTGTCTGCCTTCTGAGGAGTGACAGCACAGTGCATGCACTGCCTGCTTTGCACTGACAGGGATTTTTAACTTTCAGTGTCCTACTGGGCAACAGGTACAAGCTGCAGAGTCAAATGACTTGCATTTCCTTTTTTGTTACATTCAAGAGGAAGGAAAGAATTTTAGACTGTGTCTCATTTGTCAGAGATCACAGGATTCATGTTTTTTAACCTTTCTATGGATCATGAGATTTAGTTAACTTTGTAAGCTTACCGTGGCTTTTTCACTCAGAAGTCTATTTTCAGTCATAGTAACCTATGGTAATGCAAATCTCATTGTCTCTGCAGCTAATTTGCTTTGGTATTGTATATTTCCAATACAGACATAGGGTCTTGTGGCAAACCTTGTACCTGTTCCTCGTGTAGAGGATACATCAACATTTCTGGTATTTGGTTATTCAAAAAAAACCCAACCACTCCTGGAGTGAAGAGGGTGAATTGGCAAATTTGAATGGGAGAGAGGTAAATTGGCAAACAAAAATGCAGGTTCCTGGGATGTAGAGTGTAGTTCAAGCAGTGAAGCTGTTATTCCAGCCACAGTGTTTTATTTACTTTCCCATTGCACTCCATCAGTTAAAAGCTGAGCATTAAATTTTTTTTATCAGTAGCCATTAAGGTGAGATTCCAGGGTTGTACAAACATGCTGTCATTGGGGAAATTACAGAAACAGCCAACAGATGATTTGAATGCTATCTTTAAAACTACCAGGGACAGTTGTTCTCCCAGTTTCTGTGTAGAAGCAGATCTCCAGTATCAGCCCTTGGCTAACAAATTTTATCACTGCCTCATTTCAAGATTAGACAGAATAGAGTTTCCTCAGGAAGGTGAGAGTGCAGTTTGTGCAGAAGAGCAGCAGCTGGCTGGATTGTGAGCTAAACGAGCAGCAGTGAAGCACAACTTTCTGTGTGGATCTGCTCGCACTTACCACAAGGAAAGGGCATACCCATTGCACCTGATGCTGGAAGAAACTAGTCAGGGGAATAGGGCAAAGATTAGTGCTAGAAATGGTTTATTGAGGCTCATCTGGAATCTAGTTCTGTTGGTAGCTTCCCATGTGTGGAGACACGAGGCTTGACTCCATTTTCTCAGAAGGCTGATTATATATATATTAAAATACTACATTAAAACTATACTAAAAGAACAGAGGGAAAAGATCATCAGAAGGCTTGAAAGAACAAGAATAGAATAGAATAGAATGCATAACAAAATCTTGTGACTGCTCACAGCCTCGGCACAGGTGGCTGTGATTGGTCATCAATTGAAAACAATCCACATGGACCAATGGAAGATGCACCTGTTGTATTCAACAGCAGCAGATAGTTATTGTTTACATTTCTTTCCTGAGGCCCTCTGCTCTCAGGAGGGGAAAATCCTAGCAGAGGATTTTTCATAAAATATCATGGTGACATAGTTCTTTCCAGCTCATCCATTGAGATTCACCTAAAGTTGATAGGTTTTTGTTCTATTGGAAGCACCACATTTTAGAAGTAATTTTATGACTGTGGGAAATGTAATCAGTGGGTAGATAGCTAGGAATGTCCTAAGATGCATTTCAACGCTCGTGATTGTAGAGTTGGGTTTTTTACATAATTTTGTGAATTGGTATTCTAGCAAGCAAGAAATGTCTGCTGTTCTGGATTGCAAATAAACACCCCACCTTTCAAGCAAATAGAGAATGGACTATGAGGAACTTTTTAAAAAAGATGTAGCTGGTTAACTGGGAAATTTTTCTACTGATTGCTTCTGCTGTTATGAAAAGTTTCTCCTTTGTTGAAATTATAAAAAGCACAGAAGAAATTCTGGATAAAATGTTTTCTTGGGTATGTACCAGAACTCCTACAGATGAGGTAGGAGGAGCAAGAGTAATTATCTCAAAACTGACCTCTTGGAAAAGCCTTTGCTCTGTCTTACTCAGGCCATCTGACAGTGTGGTGGTGTGGTCTCAAATCTCATTGGCCCTTTACCTATTTTGTTGTCCTGAACACCAGCCAGTGCTCTCCTTGAACAAGTGAGTTGGTTTGTAAAGTCTCTATATGTCAGCTTGAGAGCTTTTGCAGTCAAGTTGTTGGTGACTGCATTAATAGTTTCTATAACTTCCATAAAAAATAGCACTAACCAGGAGCTCAGGTTTTCTTATGCTGAACCAAACCAAACATCATTCCCTTCTATCTCCTCCAAATTCCCTTTTATCTGAAGCTCTCTTTCAATTATTCCAAGTGTGAACAAGAGCAATGGGCTCATGGGATTAGTCACTTGTGTGTGTGAATGCATTTTGTATTTTTATTCAGACTCCTACACGAGGGATCTCTTTCAAATTCAGACATTCTTCTCAGCTCACATTATGAAATTTGTAAAGCTGGTTAGGAACAGAGAGGAAAAATCAAATCACAAAAATAATTTCCCTGATTCTACAGCTGAGCAATGCAAAGTTGTTCTGAAAAATAAATAAAAATATATAATTACATGTAATATGAAAAACAATATGGTCCAGTATTGGACAACACAGAAACCATAAGTTAGTAAAAAGTACAAGCAGAATCTGAAAGAAAAATGTCATGAAAATTATCTAAAAGGCTGAGACAGGCAAGATTCTTCTGTTTTTTCCTAAAAATGCTGGTTTTCCTTACACAATGACATACAGATGTCACTTCCATTTCTCATTTTCCAGCTGGTCCCTCTTTCTGTCTTCTGTGTGCTGATGACAGAGATCTGCTGCTCCTTACATTACCTATAGCTGGGAAAAAATACGTTGGCTGGGCAGTTACTGGGTGGATTTAGGAAGTGTAGTAATTCAGTCAATTATCAAGGGATTTAGCTGGTATATGACCTCACTGGTCATTGTCACTAGAATTCCCAATCCCTTCCAAAAGAGAGGAAAGATGTCCTCCCTGATTTATTGCTTACGTTTCTCACATTAAATGGATGCTCAAGCTGCAAGAGAGTGGTTCCTGTTGTCCTGTAGAGTTAAAAAGCCATTTTCTTTTTATGATCTACTCTCCCTTTAGTTGCCAAGTGGGTATTAGTTTATCCTTAATGTCCCCACACTTCTGCAGTTCTAAGTTCTTGTCATGTAGCTTTTTTCTAACAGCTTGAGACTGAATGGTCATAGGAAGGTAATCGGGTGCCATTGTTGAGTTGTAACTTTCTGTTCCAGAAGCAGCAAACTGCACCTTGATTCAATTGTTGAGAGGAGGGCAGAGTAAAAATTCTGGGATTTATTAATTCATGCAGCTTTAAAGACAGCTTTAAAATTAGTTCAGTTGTGTTTCTGCTACCTTCTGGCCAAGAATCATGGAATACCTTTTCCAGGGTTGCCCTGGCTCTGCTGCAGTCTGGGGCCGCACCAGAGCTGACTGGAGCTGTCTGTGTCCAGCTTGGGGCAGCCCTGCTGCCAGCTCCCTGCTACCCACACCAGTATGAATGTTATTTGACAAGATGAATAATCTTTGGGGTTTCAGAAATGTTTGCGGTCTGTCCTACAGCTCAGTCTAAGGCCTACAGAAATATTTGGCCTGGCCTACAGCTCAATCTGGCAGTGCCAGGTGTGGCGGAGTGGCAGGCATAGGTGGGTGATGAGGCTTGGAGCACTTCCTGATCCTTGCATAGTTTGTCCAAGGCCTGCATTCCCATTACCTCAGGATTTCTTGGACTGCACTCTCCCCTACTTGTTCTTGGAAATCCATTTAGATAAGTAGAATATTTGACCCATATGTAATGAAACTCTGAGTTTGCTTTGTGTGCTGTATCTAGTAGTTCCCAGCAGCACGGTGAATGCCAGGGGAAGAGCGAGGGCTGAGCAGCAGCTGACAGCAGCAGGCAGATGCCAGGCTCATCTCTCCAGCCCAGGTGCCACCAGCGCTCCAGCTGATGCCATCCTGGCAGCACCTGAGAATGCATGATCTGAAATTAACAGGAACATGAACTACTTCTGTCTAGTTTTCAAGTTAATGGATATGTTATAATCACACAAAAGTAGTTGTCTGCCCTTGAGAAGCTCTAAAAGATGTGTAATCTATTTAAATTAGGGAAAGGACTCCCCAGCGAATGTAACAATTCTCAGAAAACAATTATTACACTTTCCAGCAACGTGTTTGATGAGTTTGGTGCCACATTATGCCCATATCAACCACAGGAACCCCCAGATTGTCCATGAAATAACCAAGTGATGGGATGCACATGTTCTGTGAAGTGACTGTGGTGAGGGAAGAGGGATGCCTATGTCTGACAACACTTCTCATAGGCAATAACAGCTGCCAGATTGAGAGAAGCCAGTGTGGATGCTGTGTGGCAGCTCAGCAACACTTGGAGTTGCAAACCCCGAAGATTAAAGATTGCTTTAGGAAAAAACAGAGCTTTTCTTTAGCCAGTGGCATCCTGAAGAAGTAACTGCTATATGCAGGTGTACTGAGAGAGGATTGAGTGGCTTGGGTTATACTTTTTCCTGGTTTAGGAATATTAGTTATGGGTGTCCACAGAAACTAATGGATCTTTGCGAGATTAGCCTACATGAAAGCACAGAAGTTCTACTGTGTTTCCTAGGGAGGCCCATGGTGCAAGAGGGAGGCTCCTCTCTCCTGATGGACTGGGCGGGGGGGCTTGTGTGAAAGGAGGGTATTAAATTGAGAATTGATGTTTTAGCAGGGATTTGAATGTCAGAGGACTGGGGGGAGGAGGAGTGTTTTGAAAGTGTTCTATTGTGGATTATTGTGTGTGTAATTTTCCCCTTCCTTTTTGTGTCTATGTAGATTAATATAATGTTGTTTTTTTCCTCCATTCCCAAGTTAGAGCCTGCTTTATTCTGTTCCCGGATCACATCTCACAATAACCATTTTAAAAAAATACACCTTTCATAGGGGCACTGGCACTGTGCCAAAATCAATCCATGACACTCATGTTACAAAATCCAATTAAAATTTTGAAAGTGCATGAAAATACTTTGATAAAACAGGAAGAATAATGGAGTTTAGGATGTTTTTTTCTGGATTTCAAGGACTGCTTAGTGGTTTTTTTACTAAAAGTTAATTGGATTTCATGCTAAGACAGCACAGGGAACAAAGTTAGAAGCCAGGGCAGTGGCAAGGAACTTCTGTTCTCACTGGAATACAGAGTCAGGCATTTTTTACTTTATTTTGGCCCTTCAGGCCTTTAATATCCTGGCTTGTCTTCATTTATATATAATTTGCTGATAAAGATATCTAGGAGTTCATTCTATGAACAGCAAAACTGGTGCTTCTATTTCAGGGTAACATATCTGAGTGTTAGGTTAAAAAGTTTCAGGTAGGTTGGATATTCAGGCAGTGAAAGTAATAGCCTGAGGTCTGTTGCCTATGGTTTTATTACAAAGTCTATTTTATTTTCTGTCTAATCTCTGACACTTACTTTGGAGGGTAATTTTGTAAGAAATATTCTATCTGGTTTAAATAGCTCACTCATTTAAGTTCATAAGCATCTCTGTTCCTGTTTCTGTTCCTGTAAAAGGCCACATAAAAGAAGAAGCAAAACTGATTAGACCCAAAATTAAATGAATAGACTATTTTTTAATAGGTTGGGGGTTTTTTAAGGGCAACAGTCAGCAAAAGCTTAATGGCAAAGAGGTTTTCTAATAACTGTAGAGCATCACAGTAATTTCAAGTCTGGGCTTTAGGTTCTGTTTCATTTGAAGTGGTTTGGAAGATAAAATTATTTCACAGGTGTGAAACTGGCAAAATTGATTGATGAAGCACAAAGGTGTGACAGTTTGCTGATAAATGACTGCTGAAGAGAAAGTCTAGGTGACTCTTAAACCAGAAATTCTCTACTGCTCTGACCAACCAAACACTCTCACACAGCTCTTAAATACACACTTCAGTCTTTTTCAGGTGAGTAGAATCCAGCCCTTTATATCCTTAATGTACAACTTCCCTTCAAGAAGAATTCTTAGTTTATTTTACTAAAACTAAATTAGTTCCTCTGTAAGGAGAAGGGAATCACCTTGCAGACAGGTGCAGTTTCATAGCATTCACATACCTCACACTCAAGAAAAACAGTGCTGTTGTCAATTTTTTTTTTTTCTGTTTTGAAAGAAAAGTGTCAAAGTGTCTTTTCTGGCACATTTAAGACCACCCAACCTGTGGTCCAGTTTATGCTGGGACAAATTATGTACAAAAAAATTTATATTTAGAAATTTCTGGTTTTGTGTTGTCCTAAAATTAATGAGGTCTCAAGTAGTAGAATACTGGTTGTGTGAGTCTGTAGGAGAAAGTCTTCAGCTCTCCAGTCTGATGCTGTAGACAGAGAGGGGGTTCTGTGTGACTGGAAGGAGGGTCAGTTGCAGCATTTTGCACTGACTGTGAAGCTGGTTTGGAATCCTTGCTTTCCTCTCTACCCCACAAGAATAATACCAAGACTGGCAGGGGAAAAAAAAAATTACCTTCCAAATCCACAACCAAAAATGCAGAAAACATCATCCCAGTTGTCTACTTAGTATGGTGGTCTTTCAGGTTTGCCTCAAAATTTAGCTGTTTCAGACAAAATGGTGTGTCTGTGGCATATTGTTGTGGTCCACCTGTTGGCACCTATTTGGAGGCAAGTCTGCGATTGTGCAAGTTTTATATGCTTGAAAATTTTTAAAATTTGGGTTCTTTGGTTGCAATATTGATACATAGGACTTATAGCCACTAGAAATGTAGACAGGCTTCTGAAAACCCTGCATTTTTAAGTGTATGATTGTGAAAATCACACAGTGTGCTGGGCCCATGAACTCTGTGTTTTCCCAGTCTAGAGTGAGGTTTGCATAAATGTGTATGGAATGGCTTATCTGAGAATGGGTCTGGAAAAATTAGATTCTGACAATTTAATCAGTTCCAACAGAATTTGTTACAAATTTCAGTTGAGAAATGTGTTATTTCTGTAATTTTTACTAATATTCCTAATGTATGAGCCAGGTCTTTGACTTTCAGAGAGAACCTGTATTAAAGCTAAGTCACCATAGCAGAAATTCAGCCCAAAGGAGTTTTTCATGGCCAAATTATAAACTGCTGTAAAATAAATATCATTTTAAAAATGTGAATTCAACCTTCAGTGGCGCAGCACTTTGCTTTCCCCGTTAATGATGTAGTGACCTGTATGTGCAAAGTTTCTTAAAGTGTTTCTTGAGGCAAGTTTTTTCTGCTCTGGGTAGGAAGGGATTTATTATTTTATGTAACCTACTTGGCTCCAGGAAAGTGTGTGATTAAAGGCTTCTGTAACAATAGCAGATGCCCACAAGTAGAGTTGATAAAATCAGGGAGTTTTAGAAGTCCATGTGATTTAGTCACAGGCATACTTTTAATTGATGCCAGTCTGTAGCCATATAGCTGAAGTCATCCTCTATGTATTTTTTTCAGAATGGATCTGTGGACAGTGAAAGTGTGCTGTCTGTAGGAAAAAAAAAATCTCAAAATTATGTAAACTGCAATGTTTTCCTGAGACTTGCTTAGAGGGTGAAAAATACTCTGTGATGAGATACATCCTATGAGAACAGGTCAGGCCAGAACAAATCTTTTCACATGGGATATTTATGGTTAGTTAAATCAGTAATTTTATTACTCAAGTTGATAAGGACTACTGGAAGCTAAAAAAATATCTCCATACTCCCATATTCACTCAGTTATGTATTATATAGCACCTTTTGTGTGCAGTGGGAAATAAATGAAAGCATTCATTGAAAGGAACAAGGACCTTAAAGAAATCAACCTATTATGTTTAAATTTAATACTTTTTTTATCTGTTTCCTTTAAGACAAATAGGAAAGAAAAGGATGCATGTCATAAATAGTGGATGATGTTTTATAATGAGCCTTTGCAGCCAGAGGTTTTGGCCTGTTTAGTTAGTTAGTTAGTTCGACCAGAAAAAAATGATAAATCATGTCAAGATGGTGAACTCCTTTTACTACTTCAAAATGGAAAGAAAGTCTGATTTTAGAATGTCAGGTTCAGGATTTATGAGTAGGAGTCACATAATCATTCACTCAGAATGGATCGTGTTATTTAAGATGTATTTTCACGCAGACACGCTGAAAATATTTCTATGTACAATGCCAAGTCAGTTTACTCTATCTTTCACATCTAAATTGCTTTTTCATCCTATGCAGATGGAAACACACACATAAACACAGACAGTTTGTTAGTGCTGAGTTCCTTTATGAATTAGTTATAAACTCTGACAACAGTGCACAACATCAGAGGGGGAGAGAGTCTGAAGTTTTATCTGTAGTATCTTACCTTGCAGAACCACAATGAAACCTATTATAGAATTTCCCTAAATGGTATTTAGTAGAGTTAACACTTAGAGGGGGACCAGCTACTAGGAATGGGCCCTAAAAATGGGCCTATATTAAGTCTGTCCTTCAATTATTTAGGAATTTAGACTTCCATGAGATGGCAGAAAGCTGGGAAACACCTAATTAGGTAGATGTCTCTCTTCAGATATGCCAAGGTAACATTTGGTGTTTAAGGAAGGGATTTTCCTTAATTATTCTTTTGCATATAGCGGTCATGGCCCACAGCACTGGAGTATAGTAAGTGAAATGCATGCAGTGAAGTAAATATGTAAATAACTACTACAGTAGCTGCAAACTGTAAATTACATACTTGATCCTTTAATAGGTCATAGTGTGTCAAACTACTGGACTGTCTAACTTTCTCATCTTTCAGAGCGTTCTTATACTGTTTTTCCCTTATCCTTTCATAATTTCTTTTGACTTTTTGACATGGCAATTTTTTCCCAAAGTTCATACCCAGCTCTCTGCAATCAAGAGGTCCAAAACACTAAAGTTTATGTTCTTTAGAAGGACAGGAATGACTATGAGCCAAATCAGTGGAAGAAATGCTATGCCAGCTCTACCTGTCTTCATCAAAAATCTGTTTCAAAAATGTCTTTCCAGCTTGCAGCTCTCAGTGTAACTGATAATGCAAAGATTTAAGGATAAATCTAATCCTGTGCAGATCCTCTGTGCAAAGTCATTCTTGTAATGGCAGTGGGCTGAAGGTGATCTGAAGCAGGAGGGTTCTGATGGGTTTATGGTTTTAGAAAAGCATGTGTGGGGGCACCTAGAAAAACTGCTGGCTTGAGTGAATGGACGCTGGTGTAAAATAAGCCCAGATAGGGGAGCATATGAATTGGATCCTGATAAAAGATGAGATGTTATGTGGGGTCAAGTCCAGCTGGGATAAATAGTAGTTTTGCTCCAGTAGCATATACAGAATGCATCAACCTGAGACCTTGGGAAACAGGACACTGAAAAAGGGACACCTAGCCAGGTCATGGTGCAAAGAGTGGGGTCATGGGAGTCAGTGTGCTGATAGAACTGTCCTATATTTGGTCAGGTTTCTGGTTCTTGTTGTCAGTTGGTTCGGTACCTGATACAAATAAGGTCATGTTCTAAGTTCGCATTGGTGATTGGACCCATGCCCTCAAAAGACCCCTACACCTTGTTGCAGTGCGACATTCCCCGGGTCTTTGGGTCTTGCCCCCAAGCTCTGTGGTTTTCCAGATTTGTTGTTTTGTTATTAAGGTCTTTATTTTTTTGAGCAAGACCCTCGTTCCCATCCCTTATTTTGCCAGTTCCTCCGGCCAAGCCAAACAAGGGGTCACAAGTGCAAGACGGTGATAATATTAGGGATAAGAAAGCAAGGAGCAGAACAAAGACTAGATTTGGGAACAGAATATACATGTTTAGTTTTTTATTTAAGGACTCTTCTGTTCAAAGGACTTTACTTGAGCAGTAGTCATGCCTTCAGATGGACACACACCAATTCTTCTGAAAAGTGATGAGGAAATTCCTACTACTGGTTGGAGAACACTGCAAACCCATACCCAGATAATGTAACAATCTGTGTCTGGACAGACTGTTTGGGTCCAATCCAGCTAGCTATGGACCCCAGCCCACACAATCTTGCACGGACGAAAGCAAAAGACCAGAAGCGCTCTTCTCCACGTGGAGACCAAAGTGCTACGTTTATTTCCAAGGTGAGGAAGAGAAAGTTGCCTCATGGCAGGAGACTTTCAACCTGGAGGAATAGGGGGTGGAAGAAGAGGAACACAGCCAGTGGGATACAAGGATTGACGAGGGACTGAGCAGGGGAGAGACCACCAGGGGGTACTGGGGAGAGGGGTGGGTGAAGGAAAGACCATATGATAAGAGAGGGGAAGAACAAACCATGTGATATAACATAAACTATTCAGTGCAATATAAAGACTATTCAGTGCAAATCTCCAATCACCCAGTGCAAAACAACAACTAAATAAACTATTTAGTGCAATACAACAAGATAAGACTCAGCACATCAAGGAAAAGTAGGAGGTGGAATTTTGGGGTGTCATGCCAGACACCTCAAAGTGCTATCACTGCCTCCTCTTTATGGAGGCAGCAATGGGGAAAGAATCTGATTAAATTACTGAAGCAATGCCTTAGCAGCTATGTATGCACTTATTACAGCTATGAGTGGATCCATGAAATATTGCCACTTATAGAATGAAAAAATTCCAGAGTAAAACTCACTACTTTTTTTCTTCCTGAAATAGGATTCAGCACACAAGGAACATAATTACATGGCCACAGGGAATCTTTTTTTCTGTCCATATCTCTCCATGCTGCTCTGGACCACTATTTTCCTCCCTCTCTCTGTGCTCTTCTGTATCCCTCTGCACCAATACTATTTCTACACCTGCAGTTTGTGAGAGTGGACTTTAGGTCACATGAATTGCCTTGGCACACTCAGTTGCTCCATTTCTTACTACTGCTTCTCTTCAAGCAGAATTTCCATCTTGCTCTCCTTGCCATAAATGAGAGATCCCTCATTTCAAAATAAGTCAGGCACTGTTAAACTTTTTGGCAGATGCACAGATCTCATGGGCAAAATTTAGTAGCATCTTGCCTTCAAAAGTATGCTAGTAACTAGGTGAGCCAAAATTTTAATTTATACAGAGCTGTGAGCTCAAATACATGTACAAGCTGCTTGAGAGCAAGCCTGCTCAACACCTGAGCTTTGTACTCCTGCCTACTTCAAGGCCACCTTGAATATCTATTCTGTTACTGAATTTTAAAGGTCAAGTCTTTTTAGCCAGGTACTCAAACTTTCACATTAATTTTGTGCTATTTTCCCTATTTTACATTTATCAACATGTGTTTCTGTGGATCTTATGTTACTGGATTGGTAAAAAACCTGAGTATTTCCACAGGGAAGTAAAACTGTTCCAACACTGCGGAGTGCAACATAAAGTCGCAGTTGTGTTTGAAGCCAACAACCTATAACCGCAGTCTTGTTGGTTCTTTCTTTGGGAAGAGCAACAAGAAACAATCTTCATGTGAATCCTACTATTATACTATCAAAGGTAAACAGTCTCTGAAGCTTTAGAGCATCCTGTAGCTGTTGCCAGGACACTGATGCTAGAAAACACAGCTGCCAAGTCAGATGCAGTTTATTTTGGAATTTGGAAGCATGAGACTGTGACAGCAGCATGATGTAGAAGCTCAGCTTGGCTTCATTTGTTCTAAGGGACAAGAGGAACAGTAGCACCTTGACAGAGCCTTCAGCTATCTGTGGGAGAGAGGCAGCAATCAAGAATGAGGTGGGGAGGGGGAAGGAATTGCTGGATTTTGAAAGCGATTTAACCTCTGACTTTGTGGAATCTCATCCAACTGGGATTCTTGCTTCAGATGCATTTTCAGAGGGCTTTGGCCACAAATCATGGCAGGCAGGGCACTGAGGGGAGGGTACACCTGACCAGGCCACGCTGGCAAGAGTGGGGTCGTGGGAATTAGTAGTATGCTAATAGAACCATCCTATATTTGGTCAAGTTTCCAGTTCTCCTTCTCCGTTGGTTCAGGACTTTCTTCTTACAAGGTCATGTTCTGAGTTCACCTTTGTGATTGGACCTTGTGCCCCTATACCTGGCTGCGATTGCCCTGCCCAGTCTAGCCTCTGGAATGTAGCCTCTGTAATCAGCGCCACATTTGTTATTTTAGTTATTAAAGTTTTTATTTTCCAGGCTATTCCATGGTGCCTGTTCCTCTTTATTAGCCAGCTCCTCCTGGCCGAGCCAAGCAGGGGTATCACAGTGGGCCTCTGAGCTCATATGACTTCAGAGAAGAATGTGTGTCAAATCTAATGAAACAAGGAGATACTGACCTGGAAGAGCCTAATGGTGACACTTTTATAAGACAGCAGACAAAGAACCTGTCTTTGCTGGATGGAAGCTGACAGTAATTTCTCTTTTCACAAAAATGGCAACTTGCTGAAGAAGAAAATAAAAATGGTAATGTGTAGTTATATGTGCATCAAATCTCCCTGACTCCTGTGCCCATAAGACTGGAAAATGGTGATACTGGTGTCTTTCCATAATTTAATACTTCTATCCACACTCATTGTGTTTCCTTTTAAATTTGGTGTGACCCCTTTTACAGCAGCACTTCCCTACCATAAGTCAGCAGATGGAAAATGATGTTACAGAATATACTGTCTGTTTCTAGTCAACTATGCATTTTCTTAAAGCAGAGGTATGTGTCAGTGCTTCTATTTCATTTTTACTGGGCTGCCAAAACTTAGTCAACATTGAATAAAAATTGCCTATGATTAAATCTATTAGAATCAATATCCATATTGAAATGTGAGACTAGTTTCCCATATAGTTCTGTATTCTGCTAATTACTATAAAAACAGCAGATTCTTGCACTGTTGCCAAAATACCTACTTTTAAAGGCTTAATAAGTGATGTTTTACGTGGACTTGGCAAAGGGAGATTACAATCTGATGTCACAAATATGGAGAATATTGGGTCAGCATATTTTAGTTGCAAAATGGGTAGGTAAAATATTTAGAAAAAATGTTTTCATTTGGTTGAAAAATTCTAAAAATAAAAATCATAAGAAAACACTGTTTTGTAAAACCTGAAACATGTCAGTCAAAACATTTCTCAGTGATTTGCTGTCCATGAATCCAAGGCAAGGCCTTAAGGGACTCTGCATTTGTAGCTTATTAGTTTGCGTAGAAATTCTCTGCACACATCTGAAACAAGACTATGTGAACAGGGTCAAGTTCTGAATAGTTTTGTGCTTATTATAATTTTATTTTTATTAATAGCACAATGTCAAAGACTGGTAAGAAAATTCTCTATGAACTCAAATCTCTTGAGGATCATGTGTGTTTACTTTTTCTGCTCTAGGAACACAAGCTCATGCAATTCTCTAGACACTAAATGGAAATGGAGTGTGATTAATTTTAATTCTGACTCCTCATTTTTAATGGGAGTTTAGAAACCTTTTCTAGATTAAAATAAAGTGAGATGAAGAAGGGAATGTGAGGTGTTGTCCTTCATGATACAAACAAAGCACTTTAAGTGTAGAAGTGCTTTAGCCAGATTTAGTTCAAGGAGGACATTAAACCACTTAAGCCAGCACTTATGTTCTTGGAAGGTAAACCCCCCATCTCTGGAGATTTTTTTCACCTAACAGATTGCATTGTGATACTAGCAGTATTCGATTAATAAAGAATGTGTTGAGCCAGTCCAGGCTTCAAGGAAGGGCTTTCCATAAAGCTGGAATTATGTCTCCAGCTGCTATATCAGAATAATGCCACTGCCTTAGAGCCTGAGGCACTGGTGTTCTCTGCACTTTCAGCTGGATGAACTGTGTAGACACTGTGAGGCTTCTCCTCCTGAAAGTGTGAGACACGCATGGAGAAGCTGCTTTTACTAAGATTTATAAGGAATTAATATTGATTTGGGTACTGTGAATGTCTCTCTCCCTTGACTGCAGTTTTTGAGTTGTATTAGAGAAAGCTTAACCAAAGCCAAACAACAGGAGTCAAGTGTTATTGATACAAGAATCAAGAATGGGCTGAGGTACCCTAATTCTCAGAAAGAGAAATTGGAGAGGGACCATAAGGCTCTAAGCCTTAAGCGTGGCTCATACACATCTGCCAGTAAAAATTGTGGATTTTTCCTTTTTTGTCTTGTAAGAGCAAACTGCAATATAAGTAGGATTCATCAGATGCTGCTGCTGATTTACAGATATCTTTTCCTGCATACATATTTAGATCTTGGGGTGAAGGTTTCATTTTTGCTTATTATACATTTTTATTAGTGCTAGTGTTTGTGCTATAAAATATGCTCTGGTTTAGAATTATAGAATAAGCTGCTTTGGAAGGTACCACCAAGGACTTTTAGTCCAGCCTCATGCTCAGACCTAATAAGACCAAGCTGTGCAGGCACTTCTATTGAAATCTCCAAGTTCTGGGAAAAGGTGGTGGAAAAGATGAAAGTTTGACGAGCAAGTTTCATAGATGTGTATGCTTGGCAGAAAGCTGTCTGAATGTAGAATCTGAGAACAGAACAGAGATGGAAACAAGGTTTGATATAGAAAAACAATAGGTGTCTAAATTGGCAATGGCTGAGCCAGTCATTACTGGACAACTAAGAAAGCAAAGCTTAAGTCAGGTTGGAAGGATGTTTTATGACTAGAGCAAAGGATATGTTGACCACAAACAAAAAGATGTTTTTACCAAGCAGGCCTTAGGAAAAGCAGAAAGATACCATATGCAAACAAGCATGCCAACGTGGCAAGTAGAAAAAAGGTCAAAGAATTTTCCGCTGCAAGAAAACTGATAAACAACTTTAAACTATAACATACTAACTCATGTGATTGGGTAGTATTAACCATAATATGGTAAGGATAGTGGTTATGATAGGTTATCCGTAATAGTAAAGGTATTGACTGGACGTTATGTATTAAGATGGTCAGCAAAGAAAAATATATAATACAATGTAACCGAAACTAAAGTGTCTTAGGCTTATCTATAGCTGTAGCTGACAGCAGTAGGTGTGGCTCTGTCACCCACGACCCAAGACTGCTGTAAAATCTTCTATACAATAAACAGCATTTTGAAGAGCTGCCTGGAGTCCCGCATCTCTCATCTCAGGCTCTTACTAAAAGGTGTTAAGATAATTGAGAGGACAAGTTGTCCTAAATTCAGTGTACAGCTGTAATCAACTCTCAGGAGATCCTTCTCTCCAAGACTTTAATAAGATGTGCTAAAAGAATGTAGACTTTAAGTGTGAGCACCAGTAAGAAAAAAGGTATCAGATATCCTCTCAGTCAGAAGGCAGTTTGGAATACTGGATCTTTTGATTCTCTAGAAGATAAGCTTTAAGTATTTCATCTTTTATGTGAAAACTTTTTCTGTACACAGAGTGGCAGTGTGGATGGCAAAATTAACTGATGACAGGATGGTAGAGATGAAAGATTTCTGAGTACTCAATGACAGAGGCAATATTTTACCCTAAAATGGCACAGTTCTTAAGAGTATTAGGTCTGACATGAAATTCTCAGGACTTGCACAGCTACAAAAAATTACATTGAACATACGGAATGATGATGCAATTTTAAATGAAATCTGTATCTTTCTGCATTTGCCTCTAGGCTATTTTTCCATTTCCTTATTAGGCTATTTTTGCATTTCCTTGTGATTTGATTTCTTCTGGGCTAGACTTGGGTCATGATAGCAGGCAAATCAACCAAGAAAGCTGGCAGTGGAATAAAGAAGTGCTACGTATTGACATTTCAGGATGTGGTGTCTTAGATTTTCAGTTTAAAATTGTTGCAGTTTTGTCTGGGTAGAGTTTCAATGACTGGACTATTTGAAAGTAAAGGAGTCTGGCATCAGGACTGAGGGCCTAAGAATGTAGCCTGCAAATAAGAATCCATTCCCTGAATTTCCTCAGTAAATTGCTGTTTTTAATTTCATGCTATTTCCTTCCACTTGGATCCACTGAAAGTTTGGAAAGATGTTCTTACAAGGTTTGTTAGTAGCAGAAGTGTACCTGGAAAACCTAACTTTTGACCATCTGCCTTGCAAAACTATTCAAGCGTTTGAAAGAATTGTCTTCCAAGATAAAACAGCAACAATAAAAGCAAAGTGAGAGACCTTGCTCCACAAAAGATAAACAAAGGAGTTTTTCAAGAATTCCAGTGAGCTGGCTCCTAAATCTCTTTGCTGCTGCGATTTGTGTTCCTGAATCCAAACTTCCAAAAATCTCTTATCTTCTATTACATTCATCATTTGTCATTTTTCTAACAGCAGACAAAAATGAAAGGGAGAATCTTGTTATGGGAAATAAGTGTGCAGCTGCTGAGGCAGATGAAAGTAAGTGTGTATTCGGCTTTTATTGGATAATATACCACCCATTCCTAATTGGAGCCTGAGACCTTGCAACACGTATTTAAATGTACTTTCCATTTCTTAAATTTTTTTTCGTATAAATTAACTTTCTGGGCATTCTATCCTTGTAGACATTTGCTGCCTCTTCTATTTGTAGTTTAGTGATGAGTTATCCTTTTTACTAAAAATTATTAGATCAAACTATATTTTTCCCCCCACGATTTGTTTGTTCAATCAGTTCCTGATTTTCAAGCATAGAGAAGAAAATTCTTGTCTGCCATAGCAGCTGATGCTGTGCCTTACCTGTTCACTTACACTGATGCTGTAGATAGCCAAGAGCATGGAATGGAGTGAAAAAGGCAAATGAATTTTTTGTATTTTCCTATGGGAACAAGGACATTTTATTTTTGTAGAGTCAGTCTGTAACAGGAAAAAAGAGAGTGAAAAATTAACTGTCTTTCCTTCCATCTTAGGAATTACTATTGATGCCACTTATGAGTAAAAGAACCTGATTTTCCTGCAAGTTATGACCAAACAAAAGGACATCATCCTCACTCTGATGTTTCTTCATTGCTGTACTGCTGGTTCCACAGGGGAAATCTGGCATTCTGTTTGCAATGTGGTATTGATTAATGTTGCATTGACACTAATGGAGTGAAAGGTGCTATTTAAGGAAAATAAAAATGTTTTTTAGTTTAGGAAAAGAATCTCATAATCTCAGAATACTTTGTGAAGATATCTTCCCCTCACTCTGTAATAAGTTGTCTCAACACAGTTCTTAATTCTGTGTCTTAAAGACAGACTGCAATATACATTTCTAGCTGACCTCTGCTGCACATTTTCTGTATTCAATATCCCAGGAAAGTTCTTTGCAGCAGTTTCTCTCATTACTAGGAAACAAGCTTGTAGCAAAACTGAGCTGGGAAAGTAATGGCAAACATAGAAATTAGAAAAAATAAAGTTTGCCACAGCAATAGTATTATTCATTTGGGCTGTGCAGATTCTTCTCCTCCAGTCAGTCACCATTCCAGTAATGAACTCCACATTTTTCTATCTCCAAGTACTTCATCCTAGGATGTCTTAGACAATCCATTTTCCAACTCCGCTCTTATTCTCCTTGCTGTTTCCTTGGCCATTACTTCTTCATTTGTCATTTAAAAGAAGCTTTCAAAGAAGCAAGTAGTTTTGGATGATACTTGGAAAATACTCAATGTGTTTTTATTGGTATTGGAGCTCAATAATACTTTCCCACCCATTCACAATGTGAGTTGTGCCAGAGGAGGTTTAGATTGGGCATTAGGGGAAATTTCTTCACTGAGAGAGAATTCAATCTTTGGAACAGACTGCCCAGGGCAGATGAAGTCACCGTCTCTGGAGGGATTTAAAACACCTCTGGATGTGGTTCTTGGGGATATGCTTTAGTGGTGGGGTTGGCAGTGCGGGGTAATGGTTGGAATCAATCTTAAACACAAATGATTCCAAGATTCTGTGACTGTCAGACTCCAAACCAGCTCTGAAAAGTACAAAGGGGGAAGCACACAAAGACTTAACTTGCTGGGGTATCACACTCTGGACCACTCCATTTGACCTGTCAAAGGAGGCTGTGAGGAGGACAGACCTTTGAAAGGTTCAGTTCAGTCACCTTTGTGTTTTTGTATTTTTATGATCCAGACAGTGTTGCAGAAGGAGAAATGCATTTGTAACGATGAAATACCAATTAATTTATTCAGATATCAGAAGTGTATTCACCATTCAAACACATTTAATCACTGCAAGTGCTTGTATTTTGAATTTAATAATGTAATATTGGTTAGGTACCTCAAATGCTTCTTTTTCATTGCTGCTTCTGGTGCCTTTTGTGCCCCAAACTGCTTGCAATTCATCAGTAGTGTCTGATAAAAAGGTTTTATCAGAATTCTGCCAGAACTTCCTAATTAGGTGTAATTAAAATGTTCCACAGTGATAGCTAAGTTACAAATGTTCTTTTGTAAGCAACAGAACTAATGTAGCTTGGTTTTCTGAGAATTTATCTTACATGCCTGTGGAAGCAGCTCCATTTCTTTGTAAGTCCCTCCATTAAATTCCTGTGTTGTTCCACCATTTTTGACTTTTTTCCACCCATTCTCCAGGACGAAGCTCCTGTGATGCTCTGCTCCTGTCCAGGCCCCACCTGGTTCCATTGGCAGGAGCAGCTGGCCCTGGCTGTGACTGTGCGTGTGCTCACAGCCCACAAACAAATCCAATCCAGCTCTGCTTACACTGCACATTCCTTCCTTTTACCCAGCTGGACATTCTCATAAAACACAAAAATTCCCGTCCCCAACACAAAAACCAACAGCACCCCCTCACCCCAAAAAGAGTCCCAAACCTCAAACCTGACAAAATTCTTTCTACCTTTGAGATCTCTTTCAAAGTTTGCAATTTGGCCAGTAAATTAGGAATGCATGTGAAAGATGAACAGAAGATGTCATTGCATAAGTCTACTTTCATTAAGAAAACAGGGCTGGAAATTCTAGTAGAGCCTTGCTGGTAGCTGACACTGCCTGGATCTGCTCTCACATAGCCTGCTCTGCTTTAAGGGATGATGTATCTCCCATGCATCTGACGCAGCCTGTCAAAACCCTTTTGTGGAGAACAAGGAAACGTATTGATTTTTTATTTTAGATGAGAGCAAAACAATTTTCAACATTCTGTTTGAAATATGTATGCCCTACCATACCTTTCCTGGAATCTTGCTTTCTGTAAATGTTTGGACATTATTCGCAGAAAACGAGGTGGAGCACAAATGTCAGACTGCCAGACTTTATAACTTGGAGAAAACTGTCATTAAAAAAATTACTGTGTTGGGTTCAAGGTTCACTGAGATATTCTGAATGTTTTGTTTGAAATTTCAGAAGAACAAAATGAAAATAAGCATTTGAGTGGACCAAGAACCTCTGGTGACACTTTTTTTTGAGGAATGTCATAGTATGAACATGGGGCATTTATTTAAGAGGAAGATATATATGTATCTGGTCTCTTTATTTTTTGGGGGGCTTTTTTTTTGTTTGTTTGTTTGTTTGTTTGTTTTTTGAAAATCATAAATCTACTTAGTAGTCCTTCCCCCACCCCCCAGTTTTTTTGTTGTTACTTCCATTTCCTGGACTGCATAGATGCAATCCATCTAAGTCAAGAAGTGCTCTTTTTAATGAGTTGTCTTGGAATGACATCTGGGACCCTTCATTTAACTGCAGGGTTGGGTACCACTTTTACACCCTTTGCTGTCTTGGAATGACATCTGGGAGCCTTCATTTAACTGCAGGGTTGGGTACCACTTTTACACCCTTTGCCTTTCAGCCTTCTCATTGCTGATCCACCTCTTTCATCTTTGAGAATCTGCAAAAGAGTGCCTCATCTTTACTTGCTGCCCTCTTATCCAAATTACCATCCACTTTCATATTTATACCTCTAAAGTTCATAGCATCTAAAAGTAGATGAGAACAATCCTTCACATTAATGCTGCTGTTTGTAATTGAAGAGATGATTGTGACTGAATTATTATTATTATTATTATTATTATTATTATTATTATTATTATTATTATTATTATTTTATACAAATAGACACTGCTGTCTAACCAGTAAGTACTTCATAAAGATCATCTTTACTCAACTTATATCACCCTACAATAGTTGTTTTTTTTAAAAAAATTCTACCTCTGATGTCTATGAATCATATCTTACATAATTAATGTTATGTATAGACCCCCTCTGCCATTTCTTCTGTTGAAAGTATCATATATCAACATCTTAAGGTAGGTTGCAAAGAGCAAGCAAAAAATCTTCTACACAGCTAAAAAGGTTTTTAGCTCCTCATAGCTTTATTTTAATTAGGTTTTTTAATCTTTTCTATTTATGCTTCTGTATATCAGCAGCAGTAACAAATAATAAGGATAAATAATGTAGGCTCAGCCAGTACTCCATATTAGGAATGTAGGCACTAAACTTCTGAACTATTCTCTGTCACTGTGCACAGGCATGGGAGGCCACAGTAGCTCTTCCTAAGTATTTTCTGGTGTGTAGTTCTTCCCCTGCCTATAAAGGTTAAACCATTGCTTTCTAATTCCTTATTAGATGCTTTTTAGTCAGTCTTGCTGGATGAGGGAAAGAAAAGGTGGAGGCTGAATAGTATGAGTGGAGTTTCTGTGTTAACTTGTATTTGCAGCATAGCTCTGGCCTGATAATAATTTGAGTGTAACGTGTTAATGGAAGTAGAGATAATTTAAAGGTGGTCCTTTTAACATAACCGAAATGACCCAGTTAACTTTTACACTGTATCTTTTCTCCCTTTCAAAAGTTTTGTAGAGGGTACCTATGAGTCACCAAAGGATGATTACCCACCAATGGATTTAGTTTCTCTTCTGAGAAAACTGTAATTTCAGCACACAAGGGAAGGGAAGAAATTTTCAAGTCTTATCCCCAGTAATAGTACCAGCATCTTCTTTGGTTTTGTGCAAGGATTTCTCTCTGCTTTTACAAGGCACACAATGATTAATTGACTGACCAGGTCATGAACTGGGCTGATTTGAGCAGGTAATGCTAATAACTGCATGAAACCATTCAGATAAAAGCAGAATTTAGGCTGGTGTTTGCAGAGCACTCAAACACATGCAGTGACCTGCTTGTGTGTTGCTTTGATTATCTCTGAGTTACAGGGGCTGTGCCTGGTGCAGAAGGAACGAAATTGCTTCTCCTGGTGAGGTTTGGATAATGTTTTCAGTTTAGCTAGGACTGTGAGAAGTACTGCAGAATAGTTGAACAAGTGGGGTGGCATTTTTATTTCCATATTGAACTTCTGATTGTATTGATTAGGCCCTGATTAAAAAACACAGCTCCTGAGGATATAATTACATTTTATTTATTTTAACTACCCCACCCCAAACCCTCCACCCTCTCTCAGCACCCTGAGGTTTTTACTGTATGTACCAAGAGATTTCTTAGATTTCTAGAGGGGAGGTGGGAAATCACTGAATAATTGTGCCATGCAGAGGATGTCAAAATTCAGCTGCTGGCTGCAATGAAATACTTTGAGAGCACCGCAGCCTCAAACAGTGAGACCACCTCCCAAAGTATAAAGAAATAAGAGTGGTTATATAAAAACTTGGTGCCAATTACTGTTTAGAAAGCAACCATTACTTTGTCTGGCTTAGAAAACACATTTCATAAGGTACAATTACAAAATAAATAGGGAATTCCGTATCAATATGACCCTAAATCCTTAGGATAAATAGAAAATTAACTAAATGCTTATATGTTTTCCAGGGATATTCCCTGAAGTTAATGTGTCAATTTTCAGTCTTAATTGCAGCAGCAAACTGGAAGCAGTATTTTCAAACTCAAATCATAGTGATATTACAGATAAAATGCAAGAAATTGCAAAATGGGTCTGGAAATTTAGTGAAGAATCACTCTATCAAATGGGAGGACATTTGAGAAAGGGCAAGGAAGAGAATGCTGAGGGTTTTAGCCATTTGAAATAAGAATTATACATTCAAAACAGTTGATTGTTCATTTTTCTGGCCACTCATCTGGCTAAGAATTCAGTTTAAAATTCAGTATGGTCACTTTTGATGATGCTTGCCTTTGATGCTTAAATTAGGGATGGGCAGTGTACATGAATCTGCCTTTAATTTGGATGGATGCTTTTAAAGAGAATATCCTCATTATCTCTGGTGCTTTTGTTTCAGAGCCTGCCAGCTGGTTTGCTCTCAGATATAACTAAATTAGAAGATGTGCTCAAAGAGTTCACCTGATGTGCTACAACCATTAACGAGCACTCAGGTTATAAATATTCCAAAATAAAATCCCTAAAGCACATCCAGTCTGCATTCTCAGCAACAAGAGCTCACCTTCTGCACAGATCTGCACTTAAGTTCTCCAACTGACATTGGAGACCTGGCAATGAATTTTAAGTTTGTGAGTGTGACTTGAGGGAAATGGATCTCTTTTTCTCTCAACAGAGTATATTCTTTCAGAGATTTTCAGTCTTTTTCACTCATGAAAAATATAGACATTCCAGCTAAAAAAAAAGCTTAGAGTTCAACAGTAGAATTCAACAGCAGCTCGTTTTGTTAAGTTCCAAAATGGCTCAGCTTTGCCTGAATTTGCACTAAATGATATACATCAAGTTGCTTATACCTGCTTTTAATGAACTTTGGATATTTGAAGTACGCACATACATTAGGAATTGCAACTTCTGGAAGAGAAGATCTGTTATCTGATAAAAAATAGCTGTACTACTTCAGTGAACAAAGGGAAGAGTTCTCAATTTATTTTCTGATTTAAATGTAAATTTTTTCTTCATTTTTTCAGCTGCTGACAATTTCAGATCAGAGTTATGTCACTGAGCTTTCATACTTTGTACCACAAAATAAGCAGGTTCTCAATATTTTACTGGGCATGCGGAGCCCTCCTCTGGGAATCAGAACTGGCAAATCTAAGCCAGAGTGGTGTCTACTCCTCCCACAATTATTCAGTCAAAGATAGAATTTGCCTAAAAGCTATTATTCACATTGCCTGAAAGAACTAACACTACTTCTACTGAAGTTACAATAAATAAATCACAGAATATTTTGAATTGGAAGGACACACAAGGATTAGTGAGTCCAGCTCTCAAGTGGATGGCCCATAGGGAGATCAAACCCACCAGCTTGTCTCTAAGGAGTTTTTGTGGGAAACAAGATCGCCTTAGTTAAAAGGAGATACATAAACACATTAATAGAGCTAATTTGCCTTGTGCCTCCTTCTTCACAGTGGTTCCCCACCTTTCTCTTGTGAGGATTTTTTGGTTTTGTTTTCTTGTCTTGTAATTTCCACACAAACACACACTCGCAACAGCGCAATTGCGAAACAGAATTTTGCTATCTGGTCAAGCCCAGCAAACCGATCTGTAGCACAGCATGCTGCCACTTGCAGGAACTTTGCTTGAGCCAAATTTAGTGGTGACACAAGTGGTGTAAATGACATGCCAGAAAATCAGTGCAAGTTAGTATGAAGGCAATTTAGATACTAGAAAGTGTGTGTTATTATAGGAAAGGATCCAATTTAGGTATGCAATATAATGGAACGTCATGTAGCTCATCACTTTCATAAATGATAAATTTAGGCTCTAAAGTCACAGTGTGGAAGGCTGCATCTAATGGCATTCAACTTAAAACACGGCTTTTTTCATACAAAACTCCCAAAAGCTCCACAGAAACAAAAGAGGAAGGCTGTTTTTAATGATGACCACAATTGCAATCACTAAACAAGGGAACTCAAAGGGAACTGGATGTGTGGTGTAGGAGCTGTGTGAAAAAGTAGGGAAGCCTTATTATGTATGTTATTTTTAAAACTAAGCAGATAATTTGACTTTACTAATCTGCTGATGAATTCTGCTTTTCATTTCTATTTAAAAACTGTCCAACAATACTGGCTTATGCTCTTAATTCCCCTAATTAAACTCATTGCTTCTGTAGCTACACTTAAACTAAAAAATTACTAAAATAAAATAAAACAAAAATTGAACTCAACGGATTAAGCACAGGGCATGTTAAGGTTCAATTCCAAAGATTTCAGAGTCTGCCAATAGTGGACGTATTTCACCCAACTTTAGGTGTCTATTCTTTTCCAGACCCTGAAGGAAATACCTGTCTCCTGAGGGTAATCCTCCCTCCTTCCTGCCGTGGCCCAAGGCGGGCCCTTCCTGTGGCTCAGCCCAGCTTTCTGTTCCCTTCAAAAGAAGCTCCAAGTCTGACTTGCTCATGGTGCCTTTCACATTTCCGGCCTGCAAAAGCCTGTTCTAGTCCAGGTTATGGCATATTTGACAATTTGTCTTGTAGTTAATTTATCCCAGTCTGAAGAAACTGGTAGAAAACCGTGGGTTAGAAAGTTGTTAGGCTTGGGTTTACTGCACTGAGCCGGGGCTCAGGAGGATGATAGAGGCTGTAGCTACACCAGCTTGAATGTGGGATGGTGAGACAGGATCGGTGGAGCTGGTGGCACTGAGGATCCAGTGGCCCTGTCACAGGGCTTTTGTGCAGCTCTGCCTCAGTGCTGTTGTGACCGCAGGCACAGCTGGTGGGAGCAGTGCAGATGTAAGACCAGACTGACAAGAGGAAGTGATGCTGTGCTTTAGTGGGTTACACTTAGGATCAAGCATAAATATTGGAGAAGGTCTAGAGCTTTTAAAATGCTGAATGTTATAACAGTCCTCTAGTATGATGGATGCCTTCTGTGCTCCTGCTGATGAGGGAAGAAGTTATTGAAACCTCCTTTTTGAGTGGTTCACTCTTCAATATTTCACAGAACAGAATTCCCTATTTCTGCTTCAGTTCTAAGCCTGGACAGCAGACCCTGCCTACATTTTTTCTGTCCCTGTTTCTGATGTTATTTGGAAAGGTGATTTTTGGAAAACTTTGCAACTTTGGCTCTCACATCCATGACTTAGCACTTAGAAATAAAGATAAAAGTCTGCTCTTTTGGGCAGCCAGCTGGGAAAGGATAATCATAAACTACACTCTGTGAACTAATTAAGTATATAAATGGCTTCTTTTTTCCCTACACTTTTATGTCATTTATTCTTATCACAGTGTTGTGTGACAGTAACAAACTACAATAAATTTATGTTAAGTTTTAATCTTCAGTATTTAGTAACTTTTCCAATCTTTCTTTTAAATGGCACCTTCAGAAAATTGACAAGCAGGTGCTCTGTTTATGACAAGATGATGGAAGAGGAACATGGCTAAAGCCAAATAACAGCAGGGATCCACCTTAGGTGTCATTGTTGTAATGTGTGCCCAGGTGTCTAGTCAAAAAGACCAATTCATTTTTGGCATTTATTTCTTCTCTGTGAAAGGTCTGTGTGAGAATTCATGATAAACGAGGCTGCGGTTTAACCAATGTTCACCAGGGAAAACACAATCAACAGCAGGTAAAGGTCAAGGAGAAAATGTGCTTTATTCTGAGAGCTTTTCATGGGCTGACTCAAAAGCTTCTGGTCTGCTGTGGTTCATCTTTATGATATCTTATGCATCTTGCCCTACTCTATCTTCTTATTGTGGCTGAAGGTGCTTTAAGCCACAGGTATTTTGTAGAGAAAAAATGGGGTTGTTGCACAGCTAAAGAAGCATCACTGCTTAGGAAGAAAAAAAAAAACCAGCAAAGAAATTGTGAGAAAAGTATCATTTCCTTGGGCACCACCTGGTTTCTTGTAAGTCAAAATAAATGCAAACTGAGAAGGGCAGCACTGAAGAGCAGTACAGTGAAGGTGCTGCTGCAGGGCGGCTGACGGGAGCTCTGATCTCTGGCCCATTATTGTGTCTTCATAGATCTTGTTTCCTTCTTCAGCACATATATCTCTGAAGAGCTGTATTCATTTGATCAGTTTGGCTGTTTCTTAGATAAAAACATCTGCTGCTTTCTCCCAAAGCCAAGCTTTTGGTAAGTTGTATGACTGTCTTAAATGTCTCTTACAAAATTGTGTTACTTTCTTCCATCATATCAGTCTTTCATCTGCTTTTGGGACCTACTTGGTACTATGTTTTCCACTTTTTTTTTTTTTTTTTCCCTTTAGTTTGGGGTCCAAATCACCAGGAAAAATATTAGATTATATTAACTTTTTTTGGTAATTGAAGACATAGCATATCAGTTTATTAATATGGGAAATACATAAAATTGACTTTCTAGTTATAAAAAAAAAAGAGGCTGAAAATATAAAATATTACCAGTGATGTTAAATTAAAGGATGGAGACATATAGAATAAAATACTAATATTTGTATGCTACCTTTACCAGGGAATGTTGATTTGGAAGGCTAGCAGCAAATTAATGTTGATCCAGCTATATGCCATTGATCATTTCAATAGAAATGGAGTTTGGTGGAAAAAGACTATTGCTCTTGGTAAAAGACATGTTCTCAGTTTAATCACAGGTAAAATAGAGGTTTTTACTTTTAAAACATAAAATAGCACTTCTCTCCCAAAATACTGAATTACAGAACAGAAGCTTGGACCAGAGTTCTGTGATTACCAATGTGCCTAAATTGTTACACGTTCTGACTGCGTTGAATGTCTTCCTGTTCCAAATAAGTCTTTCAAAACTGGTAATGCTTCCTTAAAATACTTGAAGTTCAGTAAAAAGGTATATTTTAATAAAGACAAAAAATTGTTTGACAAAAAATAATTTTTCAAATGAGCCATCTAGTGATGCAACAGAGAAAGCAGACCAAGGTTTGTCAGTAATGGACACATTAATGCTCATTGCCTGCATTTTCCCATATTTTTAACTGCTGTTTACTGATTGTTAAAGGGCTAGAGAGGGTTGAGTTGAATTTTAGTCTATTGCATTTCCATCTTTACCAGTCAAGGGCTTCACTAATTTAAATAAATCAAAGGATTAGCTGAAGGTCTTATGCAGCTTCATGAAGTGAAACCTTCCAGCCCTTGCCTGGACAGCCTGACTGGTGGCTTCCTTGGGAATCGGCTCTGGCGACTTTATGGAGAGAGACTACTCTGATCTGACTGTTTGGAAACAGAACCTGGATAAGGCGAAAACAGCAAACAGGACAGCACGCACTGCACCAGGAACGAACCAGAAAAGAGCGATGTCCAGGGTAAAGCAGAGATATTTATCCACTTGAATATAGAGAGGGGGCTTAAGGCAGGGTTTGAGGGAAGGATCCAATGGGAGAGAACAATTAGGAATATTACAATTTCTGCAGCAAAAAGTAACCAATAGTAACAAGGAGAAGCCAGAACTTTCTAGCAACAATTTGCATTACTGAAGGGGGGGGGGGGGAAGGGGGTGGGATCTTGGGAATGAGTTTTTTGCTCATATCAACTAGAAAGGATTTTCCCATAGCCTTAAGCCAAGGTTTCGTTCTTCTGCTGAATCAACCCCAGCAATAAAGCTTCTTTGAATTTCTTGTGACTGAATCTTGGAGTAATTTCAAATAAGTCACACTGGGCTTTGCCTTCTCCTTTCTGCTGCATCTGTTGAAGTACTTAAAGTAATGAAGATCTTATTTGGGCTTTTTCTGAAGAAAGTTCTGGCTTCTGGCATTTTAAATGTAATTTTTAGATTTGCCAACCAGTATTTCAACAGTTGATCAATATTTGTATGTATGACCTGAACTGAACTCATAGCTTAATAGATTGCTTGACCAGCCCAAGGAGAACTTTTATTTTTCAGCTATGTGCCAGTTCCTATGTGACTTCCCACTGATGATTGCTGGAAAACATTATGCTCTGTTTATACAAGGTTAAAAATGTAAATACTGTTGCCAGTCTTTGGGCACACGGTAAGATTATGGGATGCTGCTGCTCTGATGTTATGTGTTCAGAGAGCTTAATTTCTGAGTGTTCCCTAAATGGGAATAATCTGCATTGTCTATAGGGTCATGGGTCAGGGTTGCAGTGCTGAACAAAGTTCATCTTGTCACCATCTCATTTGTGTCAGTTTAAATGGTTTATTATTTATACCTTGTTACCCACTCGTTACTTATTTAGCATTGACTTTTTGGGCTTATTATTAATTTTTAACCACTTTGGTGAAAAGTGCTGTAGTTGGTCCACTCAAACAGTGCTAGCTGTCAAAATGAATTAACTGCAAGACTCTCAATAAACAAGCTGATTATGTTTAGCTTAGAATCAAAAGAATATCTTTTTCCCGTGAGAAGACTAAAACTTGCTTGTTTGTTTTATATTTTTTGTTTGCTTCTCCAAGCAAGATTACATAAAGAAAATGGAACTTAGAAAATTGAGTGCTTCAAGCATGAGTTAAACTGCCATTGGTAGTGACATGGACTTCATTAATTCTCCAAGGGTGGTGAAATAGGAGACCCCTGACAGCTTTCTTGGAAAGCCACATGTCCTTGCTTGTGTGGGTAAGGCACTGAACTGTTGCTCTAATATCACTAAAGGTAGTAAGTATTTCTCAAGAAAAAAGGTTTATTATCCCATTCTATTAAGAAATATGGAAGTCTTGCACACTTGGAAATGAGTTTAAACAGGATCTAGTGAGGGAACGAATCAGTTGCTGCAGCTGCCACAAATTCTTGCTAATCGACCCTTTCCATTTTTTGCCTGGATGAGGTCAAACTACATCTCCTTATGAAATACAGTATATAAGATACCGCTGCTCTCCATGTATCTCATCTTACAAGTTGCTCTTTAATTTTTAGATTTTCCATCCAGAAATCCTAAACACCCAAATGGTCTGGATATACATCCCTAGCAGGTTTCACATAAGCTGGACAACAAAATTCCTAATAGATGTTTCTCCTAAACACGCGAGAAACATCTATTAGGTGTGCATCAGGGCAGAGGAAAATGGTCAGAGAGTTAGAGAAACATGTAATCACCATTCTCAGATTCATTTCTGCAATTACAACACAGTGAAGAGAAAATATGAGTTTGCAGAGCTCTAAACATTTGAAATTGATTTTGCCAGAATAAATACATTCTTCAGTAAGTGCTTTCCTATGCACAAGATTCAAGTTTTTGTGGCATAGGAGACAGATCTATAGGGATTTACTCAACTACCACTATAACTGCCACTTACAAAATGTGCTGCTATTTTTTGATATGTCAGTATTTATCCAGTAAGGACACTGGTGTTGCTAATTAATTGTATATAATAAACACAGAGACTAGGAGCTGCTGCTTTTGATTTTCATCAAACTCTCCACAGATACATGTTGAAAATTATTTTCTTCCACAAACACACTGAGGATTTTTATTGCCTGAATTTGTGGGCAGTCTGAGGCATCTTGAAGTATAATTATTTTTCAGTGGGTGGAATAGTCAGCAATCTCTAAAATTCAGAGCTCTACAAGATCATTTGATGATTACTGAAACTGTTGGCTTGTGACCATGATTTTAATAGGGAACTGCTTAATCAGGTACTGAAGTAATTTTTTAAAAAAAGCAACATCTCTTTCACGTGTTTGTTTTTTACCATAGTTCCATATGTTTATGTTTACTCTCTTGGTCTCTTGCTCTCAGAATATGCACACTTTAACCTCTGCGTGTGCTTTTGTATCATTGACAACAGCAGTTATTTTATGGTGCACAGCAAATTCATTAACAAATTTTCCTTTTCCCAAGTTCCATTAGAACATGTCAATGCTGTATATTTGATGCTTAAGTGATGAATCCTTTTTCTAGTAGGAATTAGAATAGTCCCTATTGTGTTAGAAATGGGCTGGCTCTGCTAAGGTCTATTCTTGGCCACTCCAGTGAGATCAGGTGCTGAGATTTGGCATCATGCTGAGGTGAGTTAAGGCTAAGCAAAATAATCTGGCTTGGCTTCTGACAAAGTGAAAACTATGTGGAAGCAATATTATTCTATTAACTGATTTTTTGAGGCATCTACAATTGGAAAAACTTTGGGATTGGCACTGGCAACGTGTTACAATATGGAGTAGTCCAGAGGTGCCAGAAATTATATTTCTGGAAACAAGTATAATGTAATGTTAAAGTTTTCTTCTGTTTTGTTATTTTGGCTCTTTGGATTTCTCTGCCATAAGAGTTCTGTCTGGGGAAAGAAGGAAGTAATACAATGTGTACTGCAACTTTTTGTCATAATGATTTTATTCAAAGACTTAATAGTGTTCAGACTATTGTCCCTGGGTTAAAATGGCAGCTGAAAGGCCCTGAGCACAGGGTACCTGAGTAAGAGTCTTTGCAGGGGACTCTGTCACCTGCCAGTATTCTCGGTGGCACTGATTTCACTGAGGGAGAACCCCACTGCAGTGGAATTTTTTCAGGTTTTCTGCAGAATAGGTGAGAGCAGAGTTCAGTGGCCTCAAATTCCAATTAATGGTTGACGTCCCTTGCTAGAAAGAAGTTAGCAACTTATGTTTCAAAATGAATTTCATTATCTGCAGTATAACTTTTAAAACATGATAGCCATGATCTTTGAGAAACTTTAATCTCTGAAGGTCTGTTTTGTAGATATCCTGTGTTTGGTGTCTTTTGGAGGAGATTTTGTCTTACTGATTAACAATCAAATTAGGAAATGGAAAACTGTGTTGCTAAGGACTACTAAGGACATTTTGTATAAGTTCCAAAAGGATCAAAATGCTGCAAACAATGAGATTATACAGCTAAATCACAAATGAACATAAACTCAAGTACTGAAAGATTGCTGCTGCCTGGCTTCCCACTGAATTGTTTATTACTTACAAAAGTTGTACTTTTATATCCCGCTTTGATATGATTCTCTTTTCACGTTTGAACAGTGTTTAATATTGCCTGTTTCCTCAACTGTGCCTAACCTTATCTGAAATTTTTAATCCAGTGTTTCTCACCTTTCTCAGGAAATGCATCTTCTAGTTTTTTAACTGTTAATTTACACCAAGTCTGGAAAGTATCTGTGCTCTTACCTTAGCAGTGTCAATTTTCTGCCGTTGTAAGTCTGTAACACGAATGCTGCAATCTGTCTGAAGTTTCAAATTTCCACTAATGCTGTAGAACCAAGCATGTCACTCTCATCTCCCAGGAATCTCTGATAAATGAGTAGCTGTGTATCTCCTGCCAGCTTTGATGCTGCATCACAGGCAGCATCCGCGTTCCTTGCCAATACCACCATGAGCTGTAGTAAAGTTTTTATTTAGGTTTTGTTAGTGCTAAAGGTGATCACCATACATAGCTGTAAGCACAATTAACTGCTCGCTAAAATTCTAGTTAGAATGCTTAGAACTTTGCTCCATCATCTTCTTTCTTAAAACTCATTGCCATTTCTTACCAGGTGGACGAGTTTTGCATATTGATCTGAAAGCATACTTTTGCCTTGTTGCTTTGCATATCAATCTTATATCAGTCTCAGTATGTCCTTTACAAGGAAAATGAGCACATGAACAGTTTGTACTTCCATGAATGAGGCAGGAGAAGGCCATGTGGGTTGTGCAGAAACAGACAATTTATAGTTCAGTATCCTGGGCCTTATAAATAGTTCATTATATCAGATACCAGTGAGTTTGACAAGATACTCCACCCAGCACCACAAGACAGACCTGACAAATACCCTTCCTAAACCCCAAGAATAGTTTCCTGAATATATCATTGGCATGTGCCAACATACTGCTCTGCCATCACAAATGAAGTCTCCTTCAGAGTATTCAGTCAGCACCCTCTCAGCAAGTCACTTTCAGTTTACACCCTGCAGCACTTGAAGAAAGTTTATATTTAGACAGTGACAGAACAGCAGTTTCGGATAGGCAACTTCATCTTGGTTACTTCCCTAAGGCACCAGATTTGCCAATTTGTTAATGCCCCTTGCCTGTAGCAATTTCATACTTGGTTTGTCAAGCACATTTGTTATGTATGTTCAAGCAAAGACTGTTATAATGAAAAATACCTTATCCTGCAAGTTCTTCCATCTCTTCAATTCCAAATTTAGAGCTGAAGCTTTTGCATTCCAGCAGTAATTGATATTTAACTCTTAGTGGTTTTCTATCTGAAATTTATGGAAGACTTCCAAGAGGGGAAAGTAGTGAGGAAGAAGCAAAAGTATCTAAGGTTAAGTCAGACAAAGGTCGTCAGTGGTACGGACAAAAATACATAGCAGAGAGGAATGTGCTCTCCATTTGGAATAAAGGTCATAGGGGACGTGAATGTCCCTTTGTTAATGGCTGTCCTGTGTTAACAGGAATTGTGTGTCTAATCCTGTATCATCATATATATAATATATATACACATTATGATAAGTGTTTATATAATGCATATAAAATAAAAATATATTCAGATTGCAACTGCAAAAAATCTTACTTTCATCCTTCTTTGCATTCAAAACAAAATGAATAGGGCAGGCTTCCAGTGGAGGTGCAGCAGGCTTTTGAGGCAGTGACATTACTGTGAAATTGCATCAAAAAATGGATTGGTTTTAGTGTAGATACTTGAGGGTTAGAACATGATCTAAACCATTATTCATGTGAGAGAATAGGTAATAAAGGAAACTACAGAATTGTTCAAACTGGGGTCATTTGATTTTTAGCAAAGGCTAGTGTCCAGCAAGGGTCGGCCTAATCCAATGGTTTGGGAAATCTAGTAAATGCATTAAAATTTGTTACTTCAACATAGAAGAATATCTAATTCTCCTAAATCTTGAGCCCAGAAATAATAATCCAATAATCAAGACTATGTAATGTGGCACTTTATTAGAGCAGTCCATCCCTTGAACGCTGTAGAGGAACAATTTCTTCCTAGAAGAGAAAACAGGCCAATGCTCATTTCCAGTTTTTCTGACAAGCTTCTTTGGTTTTTTTTATCCAAACTTTACTTCTGGGTAAATTGTGAGTGTGCTGACCTCAAAGAAAGTGAGGGACTCTTGAGATCATTTGAAGAGACTGTAAACTGCAGCCTGGCAAGCAGCACTTCCAATCCCTGTCCTGGCACTAGCCAGACATCCACAGCATCATGTCCTGTTTGTTGTTCGCTTGAAATGTGCAAGATGCTTGGAATCATTTGTTTACATAGTGATAGAATTTTTCTAAAGCAAGGACTATCCCAGCTGAACTGGTTTAACACAAGCCATGGGTATTCCTGGAAGTGTTTTGCAGTCCACTTCGGAACTATGGAGATAAGTTAAAACAAATTAAATAAAGGAAAAAAAAAATCTATTTAAGAAGAAAAAAAGCAACGAGACTCATTACTGATTGAATAGGCCCAGGATGCAGAATAAGTAATTTCAGTTCCCCTAGCTCAATTATTGCTTTTGGTTTTCTTGTCTGTTCTATAACAATCTCTCCTGAGATTTTCACTGTCCTGTAAGCAGCTCTAGTTGCTCCCAATATTCAGCAGACGCATAAGTTTACCTTCCAAAAGCTGGTTTCTGTGGGTAAAAGCCTGGATTCAGACATGCAGTCCATGCTCTAAATGACACAATAATGGTGCCTCATCTACAGCCAAGCAGTATTAGCAACATTTTGAGAATCAGTGAGATTCTACTCTACACTTTTTGGAGAAAAATAGCTACTTGAAAAACTCTTAGGTCCAATTCTTAGCTGGTTCAGCTCCATTTCATTGATCTTAATGTTTCAGAGGGAATGGAAGCTTTGAGACATTGACAACACAAATCATCACGTGCAAAGACTATTTCAGATGAAGCAGTTGTGTAAAACAGGTAAATTAAATACCACAGTGATTAATTAATCTGTTTGAAAAATCCATTTTTTCTTATACAATCACTTATTCAACATTCAGTCCCCTTTTTGCCTCCTTTCCTTGAATTGCCTAACGTCCTAAAAGTAGTCACTTATAATTGCAAACATGGAATCAGAAGAGTTGCCTGGATCTGTGGTTATGGTCAAACTGCAGGAAAATATGGAGAGGAGAGTGCTGACAAGTGATTTAAGAGTTCAATTTTTGTAATTCCCATTTTACAGAAGGCTCACACAGCACTGGCATGCTGCACCAGCTCAGAACAATCTCTGAGTGAGGGGAAAGAGTTTTCAAGTGCGGAAAATATTTCTTAGGGGAATATTAAAGCAAGAAGGAGGAGACAGTTTTATAGCTGCTTTTGTGGGGCTTTGTTGGTACCTTTTCAGTAGTCACGAGACAAGGCACGATCCTGTTCCTGACACCATCTTTATGCTGATTTTGAAGGAGCACTTTGTGCCAGTAAAAACAAAAGGGAAGTAACTGAAATTTGTTCTCTTGTTTTACCCATTATATTGAGTCATATTTAAAAAAAACTACCCCACAACATTATCCAAGGTTCACAAAAAACAGTGTAAAGATGTCTGATGTTTCAGTGTGTGCTCAAAAGACACTCAAAGGAAGCTGCCTGGACATTCAGCCTTATGAACTGCTGGTTTTCAATGATATTTGGAAAGAGGAAAGTAATGCAGCACGACTGACCCTGTAGATACTCTTACCTGCAACAATTTGCAGGAAAGGGTTAAAAAATGTCAGCTAAGTGGTGTTTTTGAATGCAATATAGTATCAGTGATATTATAGTGTATGATATAAACACTGCATGGATCAATTGATTGTCCAGTCTGCAGCCTCATCATTTTTTGGTGTGATGAACTGTTTGTTTTATTGTGTAAGACCTACATCAACTGCAATTATCACTTAATCAGTCTTGAGCAGTAGAAAGTATGTAATGGGCTGCTGGATCAATTAGGAAGTTAGATCACTTCATCAATATAGCAGGGCAAGATTATTTTGAAAACTGATCTCCTTTCTTTTATAAAATGTGCTTCATATGTCTGAAACTGAGACCACAGTCAGGCCTAAATTATACATGAAAGTATTTTATTATCAAAGCAGCAGTCCTAAGGTTGAAATGAGGCTATTACTGAGTTATGCAAACAAACCCAAACATAACAGAAATAAGTGTTGGTGCACTGTGCCATTTTTTATGCAGTGGTTGAATCAAACATTTGTCCTAATTAATAAAAAATTTCTAAGCAGTTGCCTGGTACCCAAATTCACCTTTCCTATCCAGAGCTTCACCTCTTCATCTGAATAAATGAAGTTTATCGAAGAGTGCCAGAGCAATCTGTTACTGTGAAAAGCAAACACAGTTGTTGGTGAATTAATAAAAAGACAATATCTACAACTGCAAAACATATTATGAACATTTTTAAGAGAACATAAGAATGCTGAGTGGGACAAAGATAAATCGCTCTGGAAAGGGAGATATTTTAAATTAATGGGGGTTTGTGGCCTTTGAAATTGCTGCAAATGAAGTCTGTGAATGGCTTCTAGAATTAATATTGGTATGGTATGGTGTGGTTTTATATAATGTCTTATCTGTAGTAATTAATCTAATTTTTAAATCTTCTGATAACATTTCTGATGGTTCTTCACTTTGAAGTAGCTGCAAAGAATTTTTTAATGGTAAGAAGTTTCAAATTAAAAGCAGAGCATATGTAGCTGAACAGTTGCGCATATAAACCTAAAAGAAAATTTTACAATTTTCATGTAAAAGAGTAAAAGCAGAAGTAAAAAATGAGCCAAGCCAGGAACAGCTGTTTTCTTGATGAGTAGCACTGACTGAAGTTGTCATGAAGACTCTTAGTACATAACGTGCTCTCCATGGACCTGATTGAAAGCCTATTTACAAGGCAACGGGAATCTTTCAGTGGAATTCCCAGCTGACTTTGAGTCAGATCCAGTAAATTTTGACTTGTTTCTCTTGAATCCAAATTTTCTCGTGTGCTAGTGTGTCTTAAGTTTAGCACCATTTTAAAATAATCTAAATACTTTTTCTATCCTAATATTATTAGGCCCGTTGCAGCTCTAACACACTTTTTTTTTGCCACTGAAAAATCTGAGAAAACAAAAAACCAAAAACAAACAGAAAAACAAAACAAAAGGAATAAAAAATAGTATAATCATAGATAACCATACTAATAACATCTTATAGAGTGGGGCAATTTGGAAAGAAAAATGGGCAAAGAAAACCAAAAGGACTGTATATATAAATAGCAAATGCTTATTTTGACATACAAACAGACTTAATTTCGAATACTCTCAGGTGTCTGTATTAGTTATCCAGCAACATAATGCTTCAGAAAGATCAGAGTCATTTCTATACTACGTAAAGGACCCAATTGGAGTCAAGGTTTAATCAATTTTGTATACTGATTTTAACAATTAGAAATGGTTAAAAACTGTATTTACAAAATGCAAAACCATTTCTGTTTAGATAGCAGTGAAATGAAAATATGACCTGCCAATTAATTTGAAGACTCGTAGAGGAGTAGAATCCTGAAAATATTAGTATTTCAGAATAAAATATTTTTCTAAAGACTCAAAATGACAGTAGCTTCAGTTTCAAATCATGTATTCTTCCCCTCAATACAAGCTGATCCATCTGTAGACTCAGTATTAACAGAAACATTTCAAACAAAGATAAATACTTGGCAGGAAAAGCTTGCTTCTTAAAATGAGAAAGATGTGTATTACATTTAGTTTGTCAAGGAAATCATGATAAATAATTCCTAGCTTAAAGCAGAGAAGTGTGATTAATGATCTAAACAACTAGTGGCAATATTCATCCTAATGACTTTCCCCCTGCTTGCGTAATCTCTTCTGAAAGAATAGCCTTGCTCATAGTGAAATACAAATGTGATAATTGACATTTTCAGTCCAGGGCAGCAGAGACACCTCAGCAACCAACCCGTTCTTAACTGCTGCAGAGGAGGTTTTGGGTGTGTATGGATGTTCTTGTGGCATATGGCAAGGAAATACATGTTTTATTTGCTCCTTAGAAGAATCAGATTTGCTCCCAGAGGGAATGATTTCAGAATAGTGTCCTATGAACACAGGCAGCCATTGAAAAGACTGCTTTCTCTTGCCCTCTCGAAGAACAGCAGAAAGGGGCAGGGAGGGAATCAGTATCTTCGTGTTTAAAATTAATATTTGCCAAGCTAAAAAACAAGTGTAGAGAGAAGATTTTCCTGTTTTCTATAAAAACTTGGATAAACACCATGGAGGTTGGAAGAGCTACTGCAGATGATGAACAATGCTGGCATAACAAAAAATGAGTCTACAGTGCCCCTGAAAAAATTTATGGTGGAAATTACGAAGAACTATGAATGGAATTAGGATCTGGAGCAGCTATTCACAGGGGCAGAGGGGTCATTTGGTGTTAGGATGGATTTTATTGTGCTCAGAGTTATGTGATGTGCTTGTCTGCAATAGCTGATTGGATGGCTCTGTGATGTCTGGGGTGCTCTGTCTCATCCTTTCAGAGTCATTCTGCCTAAAGAAAGCAGCTGCCTGGGGAGATGTAAGACAGTGACACTTTTATAGCTAGGTTGAACTTAATGACCACAACTGTTATCAGGCTTTGAGTTTAATCTAGGACATGATAGATAAAGGATGACATGATTTAAGCATCAAAGCCATGCCTGCCTTTCATGACAATTATTTGTGTACATCAGATGTGAGAAAGATGACTTTCATCCTCCTAGGTAAAAAACAGATATTGCAGCTGAGCACTGAAACCTTACCTTTTAAATCAGTACTATATGTAATAAATGGCAATGTTTGGCAATTTAAGGATCCCACTGAAATCTTATAAAGGAAAACCCAATGCCTAAGAAAGTGGAAACACATTTTGCAGGCTATGTTACAGTTCTGGTCAGATAACAGAGCTATAGTAATCACTGGCTCCCATGAGTCTTTCGTGGTTTAGAGTTTGTGAATATCTTTCTTGGTGCTAAAACAGGTGTCTAAATTGCTTCCTCTTTCTAGAATTTTATCTGATGTCAAGACAGAGCCTTAACTCAGAATTTCTGGACAGAAAGTCTTTTCATATGTGCATCTCTGACAAAGCTTCTTTTTTTTTTTTTTAATTAAACAATAGGAAGACAAATGCAATTCTATTAGTTGTATCCATTTTCAAATACTCATTCTGACTGATTTTGAACAGGAACTTTTAATTCAGTATTATGGCACTCTTGAACTAAAAGTACGATCTCCCTTACTAACACAAAATATCTTACTGTTACCTTATCTAATCAGAGTGATGTTTAACACCAAAAAAAATCTGCTTTATGTGGTTTTGCAGCCATGGCTCCTCATCTTTTTTACATAACAATGCATTTTGGTCATCCAAAAATTCCTTCATCTGAAACTTGGAGTTCTTTTTCAAAAAAAAAAAATTATCAGATTATCACTTTTGTCATACAGAAATTAAGGACAGATAAAGCGATTACAGGGTCCTGTTCATTGTCTGGAAAGGAAAATACTCATTCCATGAGTCTTGAAACACTACCTTTCCAGGTAGGAAATTGATTTATTTAAAGACTTAAAATTTAACCTATACTAAAGTTTTAAGAAAATCTGTAAGGTGGAAGGGTAAAGGTTTGAATATGAATAGAACCAAAAGGAATATTTGGGTTACTAGGATCTTTCGCTCACAGAGGCCAAGTTCCAGGATACAGGATCTGGAGCTGCACTCATCAGGGCCTATGTATCCTAACAGTTTAATAGCTATTGAAAGAAAGCCAAAATATTTATGAAATATAAGGAAACAGAAGATAATTAAATATATGTAGTTTCCCTTTTATTTTCTATGCAGCTAGCTCTAAACTTTGGAGCACCATTGTCTATATCTGCATCATATCAGAAAGTTCTATCTTTGGACTAATCACAACTGCGGCTTTTGCCTAAAAAACTTTTCAAGGAACTGCTCTAATTTAGAGGGTAAAGATAATTTGGGCATGGTGAAATACTATGTACCCATTACTATTTTCCCTAAGAGTGGTAATGTTACTTTGAGTGGAAAATTATTTTGAAGTTCCTTGTAAAAGATGTTTTTTGAGAAGTGATGATAACGGGAGAGGGTAATGAAAATTAATTACATGTGTTTCTAAGTGTAATTTCCATTGCAGCTTGTGAGGATGATCAAATTGGTATTACTCATTGATCCATAAAGACATACATTTTCCTAACCTGTGACCTGTTGTCTTCTCAGGGGAAACAGCTCATGCCTGTGCTGCTGTAAATGGACTTTACTGCATGCAGTGGGGAGGAGCTTCTAAGGGAAAGAGTCTTGCCCAACTATCTGTTAGTATATTATAGATAAAAACAATTCAAATAATGTTTAAAAATGTGTTTTCCCAGGGTGGCTTATTTGTTTGGTTTAAGTACCATTCTGGCCTGCTGTCATTTTTACTTTTTTGTATACTCTTTGGGCTTTTTTGTACCAGATCTTTAAATTTGCTTCAGAATTTTGGCTTAGTATGGTCCTTGGCTTTAACTTAAGTCTCGTAACATAAATCCCGTTTTTATCTCCTATTGCACTTTGAGATCTGCATAGTCAAATGGAATGAGGAAATTAAATGTCAGTGCTAAGAGCTGTATTGACCTTTACTCTTCCTTTTTTCCTTCAGAAAGACTGTTTTCAACAGGTTGTTCATCCACAGCACCTACCCCCAGCAGATTCTCTGTGCTTGATTATTGACCAGTTGATTTTTCTGAATTAAGTCTTCATGCTTGCAAGGCAGTGCAAAATGAGTTAGTATCTATGAAGGAAGGAAATAGAGCTATTAGAGAAATCTTTTTTAAATCTCTTGGGGAATCTGTATTCTGTAAGCTGCAAAGAAAAAGCCTACCAGAAACCCGAGTGTAATTTCAAGGAATGAAACCTTGTGAAATGGAGTCTGAAAGTGCTAGGTCAGTGCCTGTGACAGGGTTATCTAATGGGAAGCTCAGAGGTACAGGACAAAGGGTAATGTCTTTAATATGACAGATGGTTCCGATTAGATTTTAGGAAGAAATTGTTCCCTGTGAGGATGGTGAGGGCCTGGCACAAGGTGCCCAGAGAAGCTGAGGCTGCCCCATTGCTGGGAGTGCTCAAGGCCAGGCTGGATAGAGCTCTGAGCAGCATGGGACAGTGGAAGGTCCCATGGCAGGGGCTTGGAATGACATGGGCTTTAAGGTCCTTCCAATCCAAACCATTCTGTGATTCTACACATTGATGGACATCCCCATTCTCAGTAGCTGTAGGAGAAAGAAGAGAATTAAAACATTTTCCTCTTAGTCCCTTGTAATGGTGAGAAAGATTTGTCAGGGAAGTTCCAAGTGCATAGAAATTTCTATTCCTTTATCCTCATTCCTCTGGGTGTTCCCGGTGCCACAAAATTAATTTGGGTTTAATGTAAGGATTTAAACTTACATTCAAATATGTCATAATACATCCTAACTCTCACAAGTAATTTTTTCCTTGAAGTCATGGTAATTTTTTTTTTTTAAAAAGGAATAGCATCATTTGAATTCCATTGTGTGACAGACTGAAATAATGTTGCATAGTAAATTAGTCCTATATTCATTTAACAAAGTTGTCACATATCACACATCCGGGAAAAGAGGCTATAATGAGAAGGTTGCAGATGGCAGCCTATTAAAATGTATTCTTTATCAAGCCTGGCTAGCCAATAAAACTGAGCCAAGCAATGTGCTCTCAGGGAGATTTTCTAGCTGAAGTTATTTACCTTCAAAAGTACAAAGTAATGAGAGAAAGTATGTGATACCTGCCTCTTGAAAAGAAAGACGAAGTGTCTTGGTTTGGAAAGACAGGTATCTGCTAAGGAAGGCAGGAGCCTCCCCTAAAATGGAAAATGTAAACCCCCTCCCTCTGAATTGCTATAAATTTTAAATTAAGGGGCTCTCAGGCAAAAAATATGGGAGCAGGAATAACAGTTCTTTACTAGGGAAGAAAATAAAAATATAAAATAAACAATGCAGTAAACTAAAACACCGACAGACTCAGAACACAACCTGACACCCTGTTGGTCAGGGTGCTGGTAGCAATCCAATTGGAATTGTGGCTGCAGTCCTCCTGGAGTGTCAGGTGTGGTCCTGTTGGAGCAGGGATCCTGTAGAAAGGTGTGGTCTTCCTCTGAAGATCCAGTGGATGGGACTGCTGTTCCTCTGGGAAAATCCAGTGGAGAAAGCCATGCTGGTGTTCCAGAAACTCAAGATTATATCTGGGTAGGAATGCTTGGCTCCTCCCTCTGGGTGGAGCATCTCCCAATGGGATGCTGTAGCTCTTATCAGTCATACAGTGACATTCAATATTATCAGCAGATGTCTGCGGGGAGGGACGAGTGGGTGTGGAAGAGATAAGGAAAACTGGTCACTTACCAGAAGACAACTGCCATACAGATGGCAAATAGAATACAATTTGCTTGACAATCCAGGACACAAAGGGTTTTTGTAAACTCATATCTGCCCTGGATAACACATACAGACCCTGTGATAAGTGAAATTATAATAAATGGAACAATACATTGCTGGAATATCTGCTTTTTGAGTGCCCTGTGCTGGGCGGAACCCAGTCCAAAGCAGTCGGTTCATATTGTGCTGTGTAACCTGCAGGAGGAATCTGAGGGAGAGGACCCAAATTAAGAGCTTGAGGAAGAGAGGACTGAATCAAACAGTCAGGAGAACATATGTAAATTTCCATAAGTGTTTAATCAGGCTTTATGATAACAAAAATGAAGGGTGGGTTTTCCTTTCCTTTTTTGTGATATTAAACATTGAACGTGTAGTGATTATTTGATAGATAAATATAATTAGTTTTCAATTACCATGAAATTGTCACCCATTCCCTTTCAATATCTCTGGCACTTTCTGTTCCTGTAATCAATGTCATGTTGCCAAGTCTCACATTGGCAGGAAGTGAGGAAAAAAGCCCTTGAAATAAGAATCACTGTTCTTTGTTCAGTACCAAGTTTGCATTTGAAATTGGAATAATGATACAGTTGGCTAGGATTTGCTTTTTTATGGTGATGAAGTGAATGTGTTAGGCTTTATCTTTAGTTCTCTCCTGCCCTTTGTGCAAAGCTTACTTGTGGGGTTTTGATCAGATAAGTAATGGTTAAGATTGCTCAAGGTCTGTCCTGAAAATGCTTTTCACTGAGACACTGAGGAAGTGTCCTCAGCTTTCCGTCTATCAAGGGAAGGAAACCGAAATAATGGAAATGTGATTCTGAAACAATACCATCACAGTATAAAAGACGTGTGGTAGGGTAGTTTCCCTGATGTATTAAATTAATTCACAAATAGGTGTCCACACAGCTTGTAAATCCAATGTTTCACTCATGTTGAATTTACAAGTTGTATGGACTTGCCAGAGGCAGTGTATCTTTTCCAAATTTTAAAGGTTCAAAGTAGCACTGGTCCTTGTGCAGATAGAGTCAATGAACGATGCAGAAACCTTCTTATTTGTCTGTAATTGTACTGTAAAGCTTAGCAAAATTTCTTCCATCTGCAGCACCGAGATAATGAATTGTGAGACTTTCTGGTATGTGTGAAAGAAGGGCCATGACCCTGTCCTCCTTACACGGAAAAGGACACTGCAGCACTGCAGAGGTTAAAGTGCCCTGAAATCCAACTGTGGTAGCAGTATTCTGTTTTTCCTTCCTTTTCTGCCCCCTCCTCCCTGTCTGTGTCTGGGAAATTATATATTAATGGGGTGTCTCTAAGGGCTGTGTGTCTCAAAGGCCCTGAATCCTGTGGTGCTTGGTACACCAAAGCCCCATAATGTTGTCCTCAGAAGAGATTTTCAGGTGCCACGTTAAATCCCACAGGTGCCTCTGCTTGTCAAGTACATTTCCGTAAGGAGAAAAAGTGCTTTGAGATTTAGAGAGGGCAAACAAATAACAAAACTGTGAGCAGAATTTTCTGATTAACGCTCTAAAGAAAATGCATGTGGAACATAAAACATGCCTGTAGCTGAGAAAAATTCCTGTTGAGTTTGTGGATGATACACAGTAATCTAATCTAGAGCTTTCTGTAGCCCCTGAAGTTTCCTGAGGTGCATAGCACAGTTGGTCTGTTGTGTTTAATTAAGAATAAACTCAGCTGAGAGGGCTTTTTTATTGTTTTATCTACTTTTAATGTGTTTAATGGAGTCAGATGGATGTTTGGCTGGATAAGCTTGTGATAATTTGATTTCTAGTTTTGTAGCAAGACTGGGGCTTGAATGAGGGCTCGCTTGAAATTTATTCCTCAGTGAGTAATTCACTGGCTAACTATTTGATGAGAAAAGATCCATACAAGATAAAATCACCACCATTTTTACCAAATTTCTGCACACTGTGACGACCTTATCCATTTTTAAACTCCTACCACAGTCACCTTTAGGGTCAGTTCATGGACGTGCAGAAAATGCAGAGCATGATTCTGCTTGACTCAGAAACGTCCTCCATTATTTATTCTCTAGACAGATTTCCACCAGTGACAAGAATTATAAATATCATTCCCTGAAATGAATTTTTTAAAATGTAGCAGGTAGAGATGACTTGTACAGCAGGGTTTTCAAAAGAATTATATAAAGCATTTTCCTGACCACTTGTCTACTTCTGAATAAATTTTGGAAAAATTAGGAAGGTATAACTGCCCAAAAGAAAGTTACGCAAAAGCTATTATTTTAAAAGAAGATCACCCAAGCACGTATAGATATATACCAACAGTGGGGAATAAACTTAGATCTTACAATTATTATTACCTTTTCCATTTCAAATTTCCAAATATCACCCTGATTAGTTTTTAATAAGATTCACTTACATTTATTTGGCACTTTTGATAGAAAGTCCCTTTGCAGATGTCTTGTTTTAGTTCCATTTGAGTTACTTATTGGAAATTTTTTTCCATGATTGCAGACATTCATAAAGAAGTTAGGGAATAAGAGAGGCTTTGTCTGGTAGAAAGAAATTTTAAATATGAGATGGGTATAATGAACTTTTAAACTCAAGTTTGATTTTACTGCTGAGGGTGCAACTCCTGCCACAGGGGTTATAATACAGCAAAAAGTTGTCAGGATCTCAAAAGGGCAGCACAAAAATTCAAAGAAAACACTTGTGATCTGTTCGATACCAAGAGGCTCTCTGTGGCTGACAAAACCCGTAAGCCACACCATCTGATAGCTTGGAAAACATCCACATTTGGACACTCTGCTGCTGGTCCCTGTTGGAAACTGTGGGTAGGTCACTGGGCAAAGCTTTCATCCCACCTCACTGTTTTACATTCTAGAATCATCCAGGTCACTGGGAGCTGTAACACTGCCTGAATGTGACTATCCAGCTTACCTGTTGTGCACTGAGTCCGAAGTACTGAGAATCCATGACAAAATCCCACTGCTTCTTTAGCTTAAGAGGAGTTCTTGGAGCACTGGGTTCTGCATCGTTAGTTTGTATTGTCCTATGACATTCAAAAACTGCTTTGAAAAGTTGGTTTCTGGATGGTTGGGTTTTCTAACTGTGGCTTCTCACCTTCAGATAAACTGTTGGGAAAACAAGAGTTAACCCACTCAGAGCTGTCTGTGCAAATCAGGTATATATTTAGTAATGTTGAAATTAAGAAATACTTTCTGTGCATGCTTTCTAATGAAAAGCTGAGCATTTCAAAGGGTGAAATTGCCAGAAAATACAATGTCATTTCTGCTCAGAGTATTTGCTGGGGTAAGATAATCCTAAGGAAGTCACTGACGTGTCTAAATGTTTTTGAGAATGCAAGCTTTGAGGGTCTTTTTTTAATAATTAAAAAAAAAAGTTAAAACCTTTTCCCCTTCAGCTTATGAGTCTTGTGAGATATTTGTATTGCAGTTGAGTTACAGTAGAATTAATTGCTTGATCTTAGATTTACTATGATTTGTTTCCTGCCATGAGCTGCTAAAAGGAAGTAATGTAAAAATCTCACAGTAACTAACACATTAATAAATGCAAGGGCATGTCCAGGAGGCTTTTATTTGCAGAACAAAATTCTAGAATTTATAGAGTCTGTCTTAGTTATTATTGTGAAGAAGAGGGAAAAAAATGCAATGAACTCCATTAAAAATATTGATGCATGACTATAAGAGCTCTTGACAATTGAGATTTCTCTCTAAAGTGTTATTTAACCTATGTATGGCAAAAGAAATGCAGGGGAAGGAACCAAATTTTCCTATGAAATTTTAAAGCACTTTTTATCTAGCAAAGTAATGATATTATTAAAATACAAATTCTGTGCTGCCAAGAAAGCAAAATATTCCCATTTTGTGAAGCAAGGACTTGTGCCAGGAAACAGAAGCAAAATGACTTCCTGAATATTTGAGCTACAGGTGGTCTAAATCAGTGCGGTAGCTGGGCTGGTCAAACTATTGTGGTCATTTCTCTTGTTGAGTGACTGGCTGGAATAAGAGCTTGCAAGCTGGTAGGTGACCTTCCTGTGACACGCACATCCGAGTAAATGTTATTTTAAAGATGAGGTTCTCCTTCTCTTCCTGAAGCTGAAATGTTCTTTACAGGATGAGACGGGCGATTGTTGTCCTGTGCACTTGCTAATACTGGACAGCATTGGAATCAGCTTTTCCCATGAAAAGAATTTGCAATATGTAACATATTCAATGTTGATTTAAATGTTGTATAACACCAGCTGCTTAAGTGAAAGCAGCAATTCCTGAACAGTATTCTGTCATGCTACCTGGGAAGTTTCCTCCCTGCTCTCAGATGTTAACACCTTTCAGGCAGGCTGTTACTTTACTCTTGCTGTGCTGTCACTTGGATGCATATTGGGAATTTCATTCTCTTACATACATTAACTTCCCTGTAAAGGTTAGTGAGAGCTGGAGGTCTTCAATTACCCAACAGAGAAGTTCATGCTTTATTTTTCTTTGTAAATTAATCCTCTCTGATCTCCAGTTTTGTTGTCTTTTACTATCTAGACTTTACCGTTCTGAATTTTGTTCCAGTTCGCCTTCTGATTCTGTTTTCTATGGCAGGAGCAAGTAGCCAAAACCTTACATTTATGGACACATTTCATGTATAAAAAAAAAAAAAAATATTTGCGAATATCTAGTCCTTTTCTATTTATTTGAGTTCTGCTTGTATTTCCAAACTACATTATCTAGATGCTTTTGATTTAAGATGCATTGGGGGGCTAAAAGTTGTCATTTTTCAAAACTCTTTATTAGTTATTTTTAAATTTTTGTTCTCTCTTCTAATTATATTTGCAGAACCTCCTAGTTTTTAGAATATATTTCTCTGCAGCATTAGACCATAGCATTACAGTCCAAAACAGAACAGTTTCAACAGGTTGGTTTTATGTATTTATTGCTCTGCTTTATTTTCTTAAAATGCTGTGACTTAAAAAAATGCTTCTCATTGGTCTTGATTTCATCACTAAAAAAGACAGAAACCACCATCTCAGAATATTTTCTTCCAAATTTTCATTATTTGCTTCAGCCCAAATGTTTTCTTGGCTTTGGAGGAGGTAGTTTGACAGCCACCTTTGTTCTGTAATGTTTTGTTCAGCAGGGTTCGTTACAGATATTCCAAGAAACAAATGGTGAGAAATGAAACAATGGCTCATCTAATATTCGATTACATATACGTCTTTCATTTGTTCACCTTGGCCACCTGCCCAGCACAAATAGATACTTATTGTTCCTTAAATAAATTATGTTGGTTCTAAATTTCTCTGCAATTTGGTATGAGTTCTATTTGCTGGCACAGGCTGCTCTAAAAATATTCAACCTTCTGTGGTTTGGCTTTCTGTTTTATCATTACCTTGAAAAGTAATTATGCAAATATCACATTGCATTAAATACAGGCAGGTTTCTACTTATTTATAAACATCTCAAAATTTCAATTTCTGGGCATGCAGCTGAGACAAGTCTGCTTGGAGTGAGAGATGGTGATGCCTCCCCACCCACTGCTGGAACTGAGCAGCAAGCAGTTGAAAAGAGCTTGGCACTCTGATTTCAGCTTTGCTGCCCTTTGGTTTGGACTGTTTTGCCATGTTTGCCATCAACAAAGCGAGTAGAATATCACTACCTTGCAGCAAAGCTAAAGCAGAGCTTCAGAAGTGAAAGTTGCAATAGAAAAAACATATATTATTAATAAATATGCCTAGAGTGTTACTGTTTGCCTTAAGGAAGGTAGTAGGAGGTCCATGATTTCATGGGCAGTATTCATATTATATGATTTTCCCCAAATGGATTTGTGCTGTGCTGAAAGTAAGACAGACATCCAGTTTAAAAGAGCTGGTAGTCACCCTATTTCTATTCTGATCTAAATACCCTACTTGATAGGGAAAAAAAGGAAATCCACTTTCTAAGAGTTATCTGCAACTTCGGGTCCCCTCCTTAGTGAACATCCTTTCAGGTCAGGGTGAGAAGCAAAAAGGATCCAAGCAGGCACTGGACTTCATGCCCATCCTTAGACATCACCTAGGGTCCCCTAATTCTATATTGGCTCGTGGTTTTTCGGGGGTTTCTTGGAAAAGGGGAAGATTTTGAGCAGTGCATTTCTCATCTGCCTAAGAGATCTCAGGCCACTCCCGTTCTCCTGGGCTGCCGTGTCCAGGTGTTGCTCCCGGGCAAGCATCCGGAGGACAATGGCTAAATCACCAACCATTAACGGGCAATTAAAGAAGAACTCTTAACAATTAAGCTAATTTAACACCAACCGATCCAACCGGTTTTAGCTCTGTAACCTTAAACAAAAATAGATAACTTTTTAATCATAACATATTGTACATATTCAAGAACACTGACTTTTAATGTCAGTTTCTGTACTGTAGTTAACTTAATTTTTCAAAATGTAGCAATTCAACTTGTGTTAGTGGGTTAATGTGAAATTGGTAGTTGGTTAGACAGGTCTTAGTATGGTTTATTGTAACAGCTCCTTTGAGCCTGTTTGCTCAAAGTCTGTTCTGCCTAGAGAAATTTTAATTCAGTAATCCAGAGCCCTACAGGCCATAATGGTTGTGTCATTACGTATAACCGTTTACATGATGGGCCATAATAGGTTCTTTGGAATGGTTATAAGCTATTGTGTCAATTGGATTTTCATGCATAAGTACTAAATTTGGGTGGTGAATAGCTTTCCATAGCATAACCTGAACCTTTAATGGATGTTACTTATTTCCTTTTTCTTTCCAGTTTAAGCAATGGTAATGCTTTTTTTTACTGTGCATATTTAATTTTGGGGCATTTAAAGGCTTTTGAATTTGATCATTAGAAATAATGGATCTTGTGATGCTCTTCTGACTTTTGCAACACATTTGTGAATACATGTAGAGCTTTTTTAGGAAGGAAAAGTGGGAGAGTAAGAAAACAAACAAAATGTGTGTCTTGTGTACCACATGCTGATACTTGGGCACTTTCATTTTCGCATGAAAATAACATTAATAGCATCTTGTGCATATATCATTCTCAGGAAGATACTGCTGTTTCTTGCATTCTGTGTGAATTGTGTTTTACTACTTTTCTCGGACAACTTTGTTTTCTGCCTCATATAAATTCCAGTGACTTAAGAAATAGTAGAATTTACAGTACTAATTTTTTCGAATTTTCATGAGCCTTATTGTTCATCCTTCATTCAGCTTTTTGCCTGTAGTGAAATAGGCACCCTTGACTTATGTTTCTAGCAGCAGAATTATTTTGCTACCTTCTACTGAAAAAAGGCAGAATTGTGATATTCAAATCTCCACAACTGAGCAGGAGTTTCGGCTGTTAAGGAGGCACACTGGAGGCAGCAGCCAGACCAGACCACAGACAGGGATTTGTTCTCAAGGTCAACATCTGGTAAGAACAAACCCCTGGTAGGCTTTAAGGCTTGTTCATTGCTGTAAAGCTGGATAAGGAGTATATCACACTAAGCACCATAAGCCTTTACCCCAGATAAAGAAATGGATGATAAATTATTACAAATTTCCTTCTACCACTTTCTCCTTATAGATACAAGGAATTTAATTTGATTCATTTATGAGGTCACTCTATTGACCATTGTGAGAAATTGCTACTCACTTTTCATAGTTTAGGAAGGTTTATTAAACCTTATCAAAAATACAACTGAAGACTGAATAAAGAAAAAAGGTTACAATGCCGGGAGAAAAAGATTTTCCCCGCCATGTGCTCAGCCCCCTCACAATGGAGGTTTTTCCCTTTTTAACCCTTTAACCCCTCCCAAAGGAGTCTGTCCATCAACCCCTTCTTCGCTGTCCAGTGGTGGAGATCTCTTCCTCAAATCCTGACTGGAGGTCAGATGTCGCCCTAGTGACAAGCTGACCCTACCAGATGTCCCAACTCCAGCTGTCCCTTGATAACCACACAAGGGGGTAAAACATAACTACATCTATGAAAGTTTCTTAACCTATATACATGATATTTGTCTATTAATTGTAAGAGTCAATCATCTCATTACTCATCTATCACAACCACATAATATGAATCTATATTCTATAGTCATTCAAGCGGTCTTTGACTTCAGAAATATTTGTAACTACTGTACACTACAAAAACTACAACTTAGTCAGTTATGACTGACTGTGAATGAGAAATATTATATTTGAGGAGTATATTATTTGAGCCAGAGGGAAAGCAAAGAGTATACAGTGCCAAAGGAAAGGATTTTCTAATACAACTTTGCAAATTTCTTCATTAGCAAACTTAATTGAGATCATACAGTAACACAATTAGTACCTGAAATATATAGATAAGAGCTGTCTAGAATAATTTTTAAAAATAATTTAAATGAACCTAAAATTTTTAAAGCATCAGGTCCTAATATAAAATTCACTCAAGGAATATAGACAAGTATTCACAGTGAGTTTGTTCTTTTTTGAGAACACATGAAAAATGCTGGAAAAGGTACAGGACTGGATGAAATTTATTATTACACAATTTAGAAGAAAACCTAAAAAAAATCTCATTTTGGTTGAGACACATTTCCTACAGAACAAGGGCTTTGTAATGCTCATGTGAGAGAGAAATCAGAGCATTTCATTCCCCTTTGCAGAAATCTCAAAGGCATTAAGTGAATATCTCCAGGATGCTTAAGAGGCTCTATTTTTCATGGATATTAAGGAACTACAACAGCACACTCTTACCACGGTCTGCATGAATACTGCTACTAGCGTCTGAATGTATCAGCTTTTCCAACCTATCTCTCACTCCTGCTGTATGAAGCCTTATTGTTTTATGTGTTAGTTTTACAAAGTGAGTCCTGTCATTGTTTGGAACCTGTAACAGTTATGAAAAAAGTTATAAAAGCATTTTACAGAATGACTGAAAGTACTGGCTGTGCATTATCTGTCTCTCCCTGATTCCCCTCCAGCCCTTGTGTATTTTGTCCTTACCCTGGTGGTTACACACGTCCTTTGCCTGATGTGTTTTTGTTGCTGGATTGGCTCACTTTTGGACCCCCTTGGACTCTTTTTGAACTTGCTTATTCCCAGAGTAAGGGTCTTCATCTCCTCAAGGTGAGGCATGACTGTGCTGCTATTCAGACCACAGAGGAAAAACTTCAGCCCAAAGCAAACACTGCAGCAGTGTTAGCTAGAACAAATGTAGCAGCTGCAAACCAATACATTTCAAATTTAGGGCCATACTGCATTAAAAGGTGCTGTACTTCACGTTAAACAACTGTCTGTGCCTACAAACCAACCAAATTTGAGTTTTTTAAAAAATTCTATTACAAAACTGGACATTAATACAACTGTGCTTGTTGTCAGCAGTGACAAGGCACTTGTTCACCTTCAGACTGGCAGTCTGCCTGCCTTCCCAAGCCCAGGATCAAGCTCCAACCTCACTTTTTAGTCTAGTTTTTGTTATGTTTGCCCAATTATCCAATCACAAATAAAAAGCCAAACAAAATTAAATGTAACAATAATTTTAATGAAATTTTAATGAAATAGTTTAAAATATATAAAATTGAATACATTCAATAAATGGGCAGTATAATTTGGTTATAATAAAATATCGTCTGGTTCGGGTAAACTATATCCATATTGATTACTGTTTCAATTTTATCAGCACGAATCACACCTATTTATCACATTTTCATTTTTGTGTTGGTTCTATGCTGGACATCCTGACTCCTCTCTTGATTAGCCTGACTCCAAGCAGTAACAACCTTATTAGGAGGCCCAGCAGAGAAGTGAAATATGTGCTAATAACTTGGCTCTACTTAAAAAAAAAAAAAAAAAAAAAAAAAAATTACTCATTTTATTACTTACACTGCCTAGGGGAGGATAGGAAAGTACAAATTAACTGGTGGAGATGAGAGTAAAGGCTTTATGGAATAAGCAGTGGTAAGCACAAGGAATTAAAGCTGTGGCAAGCAGAAGCTCCCTGTGATCAGGGAAGTGAAGATTTTCCTGCACCCCAGAAGCTCCTTTTTCTCACCAGCTGAGAAGGTTTATCATATATGTAAAAGAAAAATAAAATGAGTTGGTTTTAGAAGAACTTGGGAAGAGGGAAAGAGCTCCCAGCAAGCAAATCAACAACTGTAAATCCTTCATCTGTAATTAAAATCTGAAGACAATGCTTGCTGCTCCCCTGTGGAGAGGACAGAGAACATAACATGCCCGCATGCACTACATAGGTGAAAACGCTTCTTGAACAAAGTTTTTTGCTGTGAGTCTAAGTTTGCACTTGAATTGGCTCTGGAACTATTGTGTCACAAACAGTAAACTTTCAATTTTACTTACAGTTTTGCAGCTCTGGGGTTTCTTTCTCCTTCTTCTGCCCCCGTGCTTGCTCTGTGCTTACCTCTCTGGCATTCACCCTGACTCGGCAAAAGGGGCCCACCAACCTCTCTATCAGGTGGACAGAGGGACAGAAAATAAGAAAGGCTCATGGGCTGAGATAAGGACAAAGAGACATAACTCAGAAGTTAAAAGACCTTCCTCTCATCCCTCCCCTTTTCCTGGGCTCAGCTTTACTCCCAATTTCGTTTCACTTTCAGTTTCTTCCCCTGAGCGGTGTAGGGGGACAGAGAAGGTGGGTTGAAGTCAGCTTATCCCACATCTATCACTCCATTCTGCTCACATTCTTCCCCTGTCACACTGTGGGTCCTTCTCTCCACAGGTCCCCTGGTCCTGCCAGGATTCAGCCTCAGTGCAGGCTTCCCATGGAGGTCACAGCCTCCTCTGAGGAGAATGTCTTGGGCTGAAAGGGACCTTAAAAATCATCTCATTCCAAACGCCTTCCATGGACAGGGACACCTTCTACTAGGACAGGTTGCTCACAGCCCCATCCAGCCTGGCCTTGAACTCCTCCAGGAATGCAGGCATCCACCTACTCGAGGTCCTGCACTGCCTGCAGGTGGATCTCTGCTTCTCCCTGTCTGTACCAGCAGCTGCAGTGGAATCTCTGCTCTCACTTCTGGAGCAGCTCCCCCCCCCTTCCTCTTTAATGACCCTGGTGTTTCTCTCACATGTTGCCACTCCTCTCCCCAGAAGGTTTCCTCTCTTCCCCTTGATTATGTTCTCCCAGAGGCACTCCCGCCTTCACTCGGCTTTTGACAGTGGCAGGTCCATCCTGAAGCCAGCTGGCAGTGCCTCCACTGGACACAGGGAAGCCAGCCGTGGGGGGCTCCCCACCACCGAGATCTTGCCACACCTCTTGTATGAGAATGTCAGAGAAATATTTGTGTTATTGCTTGAAGCTTATCTCTACCAGATTTCTCATCAGTAGTAAGGTAAAGTCTGATGAATAGCATTTCTCACTGGAAATTCCACTTTCCAAGCCATAACAGACGGTCCTTTATTGCTATTCCTTCTGTTCCCTATTTAACTTTTGGACATAGATTTCTGTCTGGTGTTTTGGAAAGGCAGAGGGTTCTCTTTAAATGTCCTCTGTCCTACTTTATATAACACAAGAGGAGTCAACAAAGTTTCCATTGTCGACAGTTTATCTTCAATTACTTAACAGGGATTTAGAGAATGAATGCTTCTGCCTAAAGGCTTAGGTTGCTATACTAACTATTTAAATTATTTTTCCCTTAAACTATTTTCATTGCTGTATTACAGTAGGGATATTACCAAAATATATCAGTGTTGTTGTATGTGAAAAATGATGCAGCATTTGCAGTCATTTGGCTTACATTTAGAGGTGATGATAGTGGTGATAATAATTAACTGAATTTGCTGTTCATTGTTGGCTGCAGAAAATAATGTGCAATTATTATCTAATATGCTCCATGTCTGCCTCAATTCCTGATCCACAGACATTGTCGACATTACTAGTTATAAATTACTTGGTGCAAATAGACATAGTATGCTTTCCATTTAAGAAACTTTATGGAATTAATCCTCTTTTTTTTCAAATTAATTAATATGACTTGGCCAAAAGGCTTGTATTGCAAACTCCAGTGTATATTATACCTACAAGCTGTTCATTTGCAACAGGTACTCCTTGCTGGGAGAACATAATGAGCCACTTAAATCACACCTCTTTTCCCCCCTCTCTTCTCTGGCTGAGTAATAAAATTTCCATGTAGGAAAATGAATTTGCAGTTTTGTAAGTAGAATGAAAGCAATCAGTAGCATAGAGTCTGGTTTCCACAGGGATCTGTCCTGATACACAAGGACGTGTTTCTAGAACACAGTTAAAGCACAAACACTGCACTGAGTGATAGTTACAGTATGTAGAGGAAAATTGTATTTGGCTCTGGATTCTTGGATTTGAAGATCCATCATCACAGTCTTCCTGGCTGCCACTGAAGTAGCAATGCTAAAAGACATGGCTTCTTAAATGAATTGGCTTATTAAGATTATAACAGTGGGATAGTTTGGGTATCATTTGATCTTAATATTGTCTACAATGTTTTACTATGAGAGCAGTCTGCTCCAAAGCGTAATTCCTACGCTGAGATGGGAGAACTGACAGAGGGAACCATATGACAGGATGACATGCTTTTTAGGTTGAAAATAACTGTATCATACAATGAGAGAGACTAAGCTGTTATAAAGCTTTGGCAGTAGAAATAACAGTGTATAGCTGAGGCATGTGAAGAAAGCTTGCTCCAATAACAAGTGGATTATAAATGAACACAATGTTAAACAATGATCAGTAATTCCTCTATTCTCCCACAGATAACCGACCTATGGGGATAAAACCAGCAGTCTGATCACCAGCCCTCAGCAAGTGACTTAACCTTGCTGTGCTAAAGATTTGCTACATAACTGGTTTTAGGATGTGGGTTGAAAGTCTTAACTTTTAATACTTTGACCTCTTCAAGATTCATTTGACTAAGAAGGCTATATATATATATGCAAAGGGTCATTTGAATAAATTAAGTAATGAGATTGACTTATGTTGAATCCTACTTATTTTTTTTTTCTCCTTAAACAGTAAATTTTAGAAGCTGTTCCATTTAATTAGGATGTCAGGCAGTCATTTCAACTTCTGAGATGCACTTGCTATTTGCCAGGGGATCCTCATAGGAGGTAGCGGTGGTTTCCGTGGCACTGAAGCAGCCAGCAATAGAACACTCACAGTGCAATGTGGGGAGCTGTGCTTGAAGCAGCAGTCTGAAACTTTAAGATATCACAAATCTAGCTCTTTCTATTTAAACAGAGTGTATTTTGGATATTGATTGGATAGCTTGATGTTCTTCTTTTTAAATTAGCAATTAGTCTCATAGAAGGCTGCACCTGATTATTTTAGTATTAGAAATGGAAATTTGGCTCAATATGATACTGCAGCGTTTCATACACTTCATGCTCTTGAAATGTCATGCAAACTATGTACCTGCACAAGTTTTTTCTTTGTAATCTTTCAAATTTTTTTACATAATCCCATTATTAGTTAAGAAAAAACCCTCCACATAAGCCAAACCTCTCTGAGCTAAGGAGATAAATTTCATTCAGTGATGTGTATCATGTATCTCAGTTCCAGCAATTATCATTGTCCCTTTCTTTTACACTTGTCTACATTCAGCTGGTTTTTCTTTCAATAAATTTTTATCTTGTCATACAATTCTAATAAAGAATTTGGCTCATGACTGGAATCTCAAAGGACCAAATTATAAAAGCTGATTTAAATAATTTTTCTTTCAAATAAGAAAAAAAAAAAAGAGGCTCATTTTTTTCCCTGTTGCTTGTAAAACTCCTTCTATGTTCTTACACAAAGCAGTTGATGATCAACTTTTTTATGTTCATGAGCTGATCTGAAAAATTCCATCAACTAATGATGAATGAATGGAACTCAAGCAGAGGGGGATTAACAGCACAAACTTCCTGGATGCTGCAGAGTGCAATGGGCAAGGAAAATATCTTGCTTTTCCTGATCCATGATGATGAATGACTATTATTACCACGAATTTGAGACTGTTTCCCACAGCATTCTCCTGGAGAACCTGGAAGCTTATGGCTTAGACAGGCATGCTCTTTACTGGATGAAAAACTGTCTGGATGACGGCCCGTGGAGGGATGGGACTAAATCCAGCTGATATAAAACTGGATATTCAGATCTTTTGAGAGGATACAAATGCAGAATATGTTTTGATAGTTTTGTCTCTAGCATAGCTAGTCCTAGTCAGTAGAAGACAATCTTCCTTCTGCATTTTAGGCTGGATTCTTCCTTCCCTACTCTGTGACATCTGTGACTCCTTAGCACTGGAGATGTTTAATACTCAAAATTTACTCTGGTTTCTTGCAGCCAGTTTAGTTTTATTGAAATCCTCTCTCTTTCCTTTTGTAGCTTTACTTTTATTTTTTTACAATGCTTTTGCCTTAGAGGGAATAAAATGTGTTATACTTTGTGGAAATAAATTCCTTTTTTGTTAAAAACGAGTTTGAGGAAACTCCACAGACTGGGAGGAATACCAAAGCTGTTCTTTGTATTCAGTGGAACATGAATAGTTTTGGCTTTAAAGGTGGTAAATTTGAGAGCTCTTTTTGTGCAGAGTGCAAGCCTGGATATTGCCAAGGAGACATTTCTTCCTGTGCTAAGAGAGTGCTTGATTTGTTATTCACACATGATACTGAGAAAATCAATATTTAAAACAAGCCAAGTTATTGCCCCAGAGTTGCAATTTGTGGCACTGGAACTTGACTAATTAGCAGATGTCAGATCAGGGTTTTGTCTTAATTCTCATTTATTAGTGTTTATTTATCTCTAGAAAGGAATTGTCATAATTTTTCCTTTGTTCTGCCCAGATGTTTTTTTAAGTATCTTGAGCTTTGTGAAGAAAAAGGTTGCCTTTCCACATAAAAATGTCAGTACTTTGAGTCCTTCTTACATGGAGGACCAGAAGGGAGTATTACTTTACCTAAATAGCAGCAGATGAAAAACCAGGCTAGCACCCATCACATGAACATATCTTCATTTTGTTGTAATAAATTTTTCCTTCTGCTTTCATTTTCTGCTGTGTTTTCTCTTGAGAACTGGAAAGCAAAGTTTTCGCTACCAGGCTCAGAAAATCAATCAGGCCCACCTAAAGAAATAACTCAGACACCAAGCAGCATTTACAATAATCTTTTTTCCTTGAGAAATCTGTTGGAGACTTCAGACTATGATTATCATTGAACTTACAAATGGGTAAATGGGATGATTATTTTCTTTTTGACATACCTGGAATAAAACTGACAAGTTAATACCAGCTTTGCTTCTATTCTGCAGACCTGTTTCTTGGGTAACTTTAAACAGAAATTAATGATTTCAATGGCATCTGCATATGTTTAAACGAAAGTGTTTCCCTTACGTTTATTTGATAAAACAAGCATTTTTTAGAGCAGAGAGTCCTACCTGCTGTTTGTCCAAGCTTGTTATGCTCTACAAAGACACATAAAAAATGTGAAGAGGAATCACTACATTAACCAAACAGCTGTGGGATTCTGTCATATCTGTGCTGGGGAGCGAAGGCTCAGGTCTCTGAATTCCCCCTGAAGCGAGCTTCAAGTCCAGACCTGAGCTGTAGCGGTACAGGCTGCTGTGCTGCACTTGGTGTTCAGCCTTTGTTTGCTCCCTCCACAACTGCTACTGTAAACCAAGGTGTCAGAAGGACTGAGCCACTCAAACTGCAGTTTGACACCTCTAAGTGCTGATAAAGAGCAGAAGGTATTTTGGTTCTGTTAAAAGCTGTCAGCTTTGGAGTTCATAATTGTTTGCCATCTGGCATACATTTTTTAAAAAACTACAGGTCAGTAATTTTACTTTGTGCATTTTAAAGAGATGACTGAGCATGCAAGAGAGGTGTAGACAAAAGGCAAACAGAAAACAAAACAAATATATACAAAGAAACTAATCAAAACAGAATGATTCAGACAGTGAAAGATAAAATCATGATGAGTAACAGATCAAAACATTATTCACTTGAGATTGGAACTATGGGGATTAATGTGAATAATCCTCAATGAAAAAAAAGTGAGCATATAATAAAGTATTGCCATGTCTGGTAAAGATAATTGAATCTACACAGTGTAAATCTAAATAAGAATAAATTGAAAATGAAAAGAAATACCTGAAAACAACTGGAACAGAAAAAGAAATTGCAGAAAAAACAGCGTGAGTGGAGAAAGTAATAATGATTATTGGCAAGGTAAAAGACTGAAAACTCCCTGAGGAAATGGCTCTGTTTGAAAGACAGGTGTCTGCTAGGAAAGGCAGGAACCTCCCTTGGAATGGAGAATATAAACCTCCTCCCTCCGAATTGTGAGGTTGGCTTTGGGGGGGGCGGAGTGCATTGGAGACAGAGAGACCATACACCCTGATGTTCATGTGGCAACACAGCGAATTTATTCTCAAGCCCTTCTTTATATAGGGTATTTGAAAACTCCAGATCTTTTCATTGGTCAGATCTTTATGCCCCTTCAGGTTCTGGACCAGTGAAATGCCTGCAGCCTTAGGAGAGATGTGATTGAGCGAAACCCCTGTCAGTTTGCCTAGTACTAACCACCTTCTGCTGTGATATGTGGCAAAACTGAATTATTATAATTTTGAAATTAAGGGGCTCTGGGGAAAAAACATATGAGAATAACAGTACTTTACTAGTATAACAAGGCAAACAAAACAACAACCACCACAGCATCAGCAACAAAGAGAAGCAGGAGCCCAGGGACAGACTCGGTGTCTTTCCTTTGGTGTAGTTACGCTCGCAGCCGGCAGGGGCGCTGGCAGGCGCCGGGTGGATAGGGCAGGTGTAGTGTTCTCCTGGTGGATAGGGCAGGTGTGGTGTTCTCCTGTTGGAACCCAGAACATCTCTCTGGATGTCCTGGATGGCCCAAAGCCCTGGCAGGGGCTCAGAAACCCTGGTAGGAAGCCAAAGACACCTGGAAATTTGATCTCAACCCATGGAACAAATTACCAACTCCTAAAAAGATGAGGTAGAGATTGTATTGATTGGTAACTGTGAAAAAAAATGTCTAACTTTTTGAAGCTGATTTGTAGCTCAGCTTCCACAGATCACTCCAAACCTTAACATCAAAAAAGGAGAAAAAAATATCTTTGTTTGCTTTACACCTGCTTAGTAAGTTTACCAAGTGATCCTTAGCTCTAGAATTATTAGAAATGTTTGTAATAAATAAGTAGGATTCATGCTGACAAAACTGAAACAGTAATCAATACCGATAGAGTAATTAATATTTGGAAATAATGGAACAGCTAAAGGTGTAATGCCAGGAAAGAAAGGGAGGGGAGGGGTTCCTCCCCCTTCTCCTGCAGATGTTCAGAACAGGAAGAAGCAAGAGATAACTATTACTAAATTTAGTTGGAAGAGAGGAAAATTTGGTTGGACGTCAGGAAAATGTTAATTATATGAGATTTATTGCTTTAATGTTAGAACAGAATATTGGCTTAGACTATACCAGCTTGGTGCACATGTGTAATCCAAAAGGTGAATTAAAGGACACCGAGGAAGAAGAGAGGCCTTCCCCAAAGAAGACCCCCAAAGAGTGGTACGACCCCCTAAAAAGATGGTGGAGCATGCGTGGTAAAGGTGATGATGAGGGCGGTGATACAAGTGTGAGGAATCGAAAACGGAAGAGGATAGTAATGACATACAGCAGAAAAGGGGGAATTTTGGCTTGACAAGCTGGTGCGTGAGGTGACAGGGGTCAAGCCCTGCCCTCCATACCCCACGTGGTTATTTTTGCTTATGCGCTATTATCAGAACGAAATTATTCCTTATTTTAACCAAATTATATTGTCAATATTTCAAGTGTATTCAATTTTATATATTTTAAGCTACTTAATTAAAATTGCTGTTACATTTAATTTTGTTTGCGGTTTTTTTTTTTGATGGAATAATTAGGCAAATATAACATGTTGAATACTCATCCTCTGTTTAATTGCTTCAGTCCTTGGTATATTACAGAGCTCTTTTACATCATGACCAATACAAAAGCTTATATTTGAGCTTTGTGATCTTTACTCCACCAGGTAAGCTAATGCCATGATCATCAACACCAAACATTTCACAAAGAGAACCACTTTATCTAATCTGCATAAGCCCTGCTGATGTGCAATTACATTACAATCACTTGTCTGTGTCTCTTATCATTTAGTAAAATACAAAATTTACCTTGGTCTGAGAGGCGTTAACACCTTAAGATGTGCCTTCCATCTTAAATTATCTTAAGATAAATTAGCAACAGAAATATCCAAGTTTGTTTTTTTTTTAATCCTATCACTATCAGTGTCGAGTTGTGATTCTCTTTTCCTAAAAGAAGGGGTTAATAGAGGGCTCTCACTGAAGTATTTCCAACAGTTAAAGTATGAGCACATGGTGAGGTATGAATATATCTATAGGTTTTGTAGAATTTTTGATATTGAAGGAGTTTATATCCATAACATTCCCATTCAGTGAATGTGAAACAAATGAGAAGACATAATTTGGTAGTACCGAAATATAAATATGTATTAAATGGTATCATATCACTGCTTTTTTAAACAAAGCCTAAGATAAATACATAAGTACTTGTGATGAAGGTTTTAGTAAGTCACATTTAACTACTTCGAAAAACAGAGTGAAGATGGTACAAACAGCTCAAAGGACATTGTTTTCTTTTCCAAGTTTTGTTCTATGCTGTCCTATTTAATTTCATATTAACATTTTTGAGAACGCTGCATGAAGTTTCCTCTTGGAATGGAGTTGATAGTGGCAGCTATAGTTAAGGGTAGCTTGGAGTTTCTGGAGGTCAAAATCCAGGGTTGCTCTGGCTGCCTTGAACATACAATTATTTCAGAGTTCCATGATCTGGAGGAACAAACAAGGGAGTGCTTAAGGAGGAAGTGCAGCATGACCTTTTAGCCCTTTCCTGTTAGTGAATTTCTGTCTCACACATAGGCCAGGAGACTCATCTAAATTCCTGATATCTGACTGCTAGGGATTTTACTGTGTCTCTATTGACCTATAAAAATCCTGGTTTCCATTTTTGAGAACATTTGAATGTGTAACAGACTGATGTATTTTTTATTTGGAAAAAAAAAAAGAAAAGACTTTTCAGAAATCAAAAAATTAAAATGTGTTGAACTTTTGATGTTATACTTTTCTTGAGGTATGAAATAAATTTTCTTTTTTGTGCCTTTCAATTAATGCTAATGAGTATCACTTCAAGATGAGCCACACTCAGTGCTAATTATCTTGAGCACTGAAGGATCATGGAAGGACGATCCTTCATGCAGCTTTTGCAGTCTCAAGAATTACCTCTCCTTTTCCGTCTGTAGTCAAGAAAATATTCCCATGGCATGGCAAAACAATATGAGGAAAACTTCCATAAACTTGTAGCCTCTTCCTGGCCATTCAGCAGGCTCTTGCTGAGAAGAGCCAGCCTCACACGAGCAGGTCAAAGAGGAAGAGCCTGTGCGCAATCAAGGTTTCAAAGCCTTCCCAAAGCCCAGTGTGCAAAAGGAGATCACATTGGTTTGGTGTTGGTACAGGAACTATGACAGACTCTCAAGATTAGCCATGCTGGGGCTAAGCACTTAACAAACGTTCATGACCTCCCACAACAAGGAACACATGGCACATTTCATAGCAGACACAGCCCTTTAGAGGAACAGGTCAATACACAAATGCAATGGCGATGAAAATGATAAACTCATTTCAGGCAGTCAGTCTGATACACAACTAATGAAAAATAGTTACAAACATGAAATCTATTGAAGTTATACTGTCTTGGCCCTGCTATAATGGAGATGACCATACAGCCAGCTTTGCAGTCAAGGTACCCCTAAAGCTGGAAGGACAAGCTAAATACAGATCTAACCCTGAACTGATCACATCAAGTCAGAGCTGCATATCAGGGAAGGCACAGAGGAAAGTTGTCAATAAAACACAGGTGAGGCTGAAAACCTATAGATGGACAAATCATGCAAATACACAGATTTTAAGTCCAACAATGGTCTTTAGTAAGTCAAGTGAAAAGTCTTAAAATGCAAAAAGGCTTGAACCAGAAGCCATTATAAAAAGTTTCAGAATAGCATGAACATACTTCAACTTTTGAAGCAAGTTATAATTCCAGCAGTGGCATTTTGTATTCATTGAAATATTTTACATATTTGTCTCATACTTCAGATAGGAGAAAACTGCAGTATGCAAGTGGAAAAGTAATAACTACAAATCTCAATATATCTTAAAGTCACAGAGGCAGTCCCTCAGCAATTAAGAATAAGTTTAAAAGGGCTCTCAATTACATAAAGGAAATTACTGCACATTTTATTGGGTAGATGGCAGATACTTGTCAAAGACTATCAGAAAGAATTTGCAAGAGGTAGGAAAAGGGTCATAAATTGGAATGGGTACAATATTTGAAAAATAAAAATATTAAATTCTCTAACTTAATTTGGTGAATTTAGGTTTGAAGTCTGAATTTTGGCTCATTACAGAGAAGAAAAGAAATTACAGAGGAGGAAATACCACAGTTAATTATGTCATTGAATGTAGATCTACAAACTGTGCACAGTTCCTCAGACAGGCACTGATCTTTGTGTCCTGTCCTAACATTGCTCACTATTCTTGATGTGATGCAGGCAGAACATGATATAAAATGGATGTGGGCCTGCAGCAGCACTTTGCAGTCTGGTAACAATTCTCTTAATCATAAATAGCACTGGTAAACTCTATGATGTCAAATGTATTCCCATCTCACCTGTGCAGAGATGTAGAAGATAGCTTTGCCACTTTTCCCATCTATCCCCTCTTCCCATTAAAAAGGGCAACACAAAAAGACCTTAGGAACTGACCATTACTTTCACAAATATTCTTGCAGCTCAAAGTGATTCAAAAAGCTGCTCATGATATTCATTTTAAGTTACTCACAAAATTTTAAAATTGTCTGCTCACAGAATTATGTAACTGTCCTACCTGTGTAACTTAACACACATTAGAAGAAATTACACCTCTTTGAAAGATGCTGTTGTTCTGGAACCACTTTTGTATTATTGACATATACATATCTAAGTTAACTTTCTATGAACACAGCATTGACTAAATAAATTTTAATTCAAAACAAAAAAATAAACAATCATTCAAACACTAAATGTGACACTAATTCTCATTAATTCAAATGTATCATTCTAGTCTGAATGTCCCAATTCTTCTTACCACTGAGTAGCAGGTACTAACGTATGAAAAATTTTATACAAAAGAAGAGTAGAAATAAGGCGTCCAAATAACAGCTAAAAGCATACAGATGGACTGTGGTTCCTGTGGGCACTCTATCCCATCTTCTGTCTCTCAGTTCAGGACATGTATCATTTTAGACAGAAGATCACTAAATTTCCAAGTCTAAAATTCCAAAATGTAAAGGCTGAAAGAAGAAAAGACATTCCAAAGGAGAGAAAAAATGTCACCTTAGACTGATGACTCAGCTCTTGAGAAACTGATGATAACCCATAGCATTAAAAACCTGCCTGCATATGGTACCAGACAACAGCTGGAACACCTCTAGGAAGAAAATATTCATAAATACAGTCTCATTATCTGGTTGAGAAGATTATGTAAAGGAACCAATATAAAACATAGCAATCTATTTAATTTTTTCTCTTATAGATTAAAACCCTATAAATTTAGCCTACTGTCATGGTGAACTACATTAGACCTGTTCGAATCTTTCTGGAGATCAATAGTCTTGGAATCTATAATTAGCACAGACTGAAGCAGTCATGACTTTGGGTAAAAGTCATCATTCCAAAAACTGTTTCTTTCTAAATTTCTACAGGAGAACTTGTGTGAATAAAGTATGGCTTCAGACAGAAAAAGCAATGCCTAAATAAGAATTATTACTGGTATGCAAAAACCAAATTCTTATTGAATGGAATTGCTGATCACTTCCATTATTTTCAGGTACAGAGCTGGGAGGGGAAGGATGGCTATATGCAAAAGTAGGAGAGGCCTTTTTAAGGAAAGCAGACCCAGAGAGCCTTGTAACTGAGGGTCAGCCTGCAGGAGGACTGGCTCAGAATGTCCTTTCACGTTGCCCCAAATCAACACCATCAGTGCCAGCTGGGGACCAGCTGCACTGCCTGGTGCTGCCACTGCCACAGCTCCACCATAGCAGAACTGGGCAATCTGCCACAAAGCTGGAGAATCTCGTCAGAAAGGTTAGCATAAGCATCCAATATTTTAACTACAGAAGAAGTTTTAAAGGTTGAAGGAAAGGTGACCAGACTTACCATTTTTTCCCATTAAAATGGAGAATTTTGGGACATGGATGGCAGGAGTCTGTGTGGCTGCATCAGTCATTGACAGATGATGGATAGTGCCTTATTAGGATAGGTTTAAGGCTGACTGTAGAGTTTATTCAATACCAGACATGAAAATAAATTATTCAATGAACTGTAGAAAAATTAATCAATCATTTATACAAGTAATATTTTTTGCAGATATATTCCAGCTGTACTGGATATGATGTCATTCATCTGCAGGTCAGAAGTATGAATCCAAACCAAGCTGCCTGTGTCAGGAAATGGTTAATGCTTGATAACCCTGGGAAAATATTTAAGCAGAATCCTGCATATAACATAAAAGTGGTAGGAAACTTGAATACTGGGAAATTCTAACCAGTTCCCATGACTGCCTTTTAATATAGAAGAGAAATATGTTTTGCCCAAAATCATTGTCAATTAATTAAATCCTGATAACAAAACATGTTTGAGGGGAAACTAACCAAATATTTCTAGTAGATTAGATTCAAAATGTTTTCAAGCTCTGAACTATTTCCAAAATTCCTTCAGAAATTTGTACAAATACTTACATTTTTAATTTTAAAATTTTGGATAAGGTTTATTGTTTCTAAGTACTTTAGAGTTTGCTATTTGAGTATTCAAAATCAGTAGTACTTGAAAAACACCATTTTTATATCATAGGGAAAAAATTACTGTATTAATATCTGGTTTACATTTGAATTAGAGTAGTTTTAGTTCAGTGAAAATGCCCAGGAAAAGAAGTCTTATCTGTCAATCAGAGAGCCAAAAGCATTCCACAATCCTGACTGAAGCATGTGTACAAGTCTGAGTGCATATAAATCACACTGAAGTTCGTGCAACTTTCATATTTAAATAGTTTCCTGAAGTAAGAGAAAGAAATTCTACATAGTATTACCTTGTTATTCAAATTGTTTCCTTAGGACTGAAGTCCAAGATAACTAAATCACCTAAAGCATCACTAGTTTTATTTTAGACCCAAATCCTTGTTAATTTCTAAACTTTCAATCAAATTGTCTTCTAAACCTGCAGATTTCTTCAAGTCTATGTATTTATGTAGACATAAACAATACAGGTGTAACTACAAATGTTTGTATATGCGTGTTTACACAAGGGGTCTCAGGTGACTGCACAAACCTAGATGTTTTTACTGTGGCCAGCACCCATGACACGTAAACTGAGAACTTCTGTAATTATATCACCCACTGGCTTTCATTGAAAGACATTTAATATGCTGTGCACTGACTGTTCTTTAATTTAAATATTTTAATTTAAATTTTTTTAATCATGTGAAAAACACGGGTTCTTTTCCTTCCAATATTCAAGATCCATGGCCAAGTTTGTAGAGTATGCTTAGTAGGTACAACACAGTCCAGCCATATCAGCCTTTCTGTACCCATGGTGCTCAGGCACATGCTGATTTCTCAAAAAGAAATTAGAGAATCCTAGATTGGGAGCCCTCCTGGGCTCCTCCTGTGAGGATAAATTCTGTAGGGCCTTTATTCTGGCACCAGAACTTCTCCATCCTATAACCATTGACTTGGAGAGTCCTGTTCATGCTTGTTCACTCTCAGGCAGTGACTCTTGGACTGCTTAATGAGAGGTGAAATAGGTGTGATGGCTGGGAATAGACTGCCTACCTCCTTCACACATCCTTGGGTGTTGTTTTAAGCATCAAGCAACTGATCATTACAAGTAGGTGGCAAATTGAAAGTGAGAGAATCAATATGTAGTCTGAAGGGCTGGGCACTATCCACGGCAATGGAACTTCACTGTCCTCCTTCATTTAACCCCATGGCAGGGGGTAATTAACACCTGTTTTGGGATGCCTACCCCTGCACCCAGAAACAGCTTAGGTGTCCACATAACTTAGTACACATTTTATAGCAGAGCTTAATTTTAAAGCAAATACCAGGCAAAAAACTTGGGTTTTTTTTCCCCTCCTCCTTTGTTTCCTTGACTCTGAATCCCCATAGCAGACTGCTCATGTGAATAGGATCTTTTATTTAATTGTCTGTACAGTTCGTGAGAAACCCCATGCAGGTCTAAAAGGGAGGACAAGATCAAGACAATGAATTTATCATATAGACTTATGAGTCAGAATCCAGGGTGTTCTAGTTCTCAGTTCAGTGCTTACTCCAACAGGTAACAATGAGAAAAATCCTGGTTCTTTTAAAAAAGTTAACAATTTTTGCTACTGATTTTCATGCAGCCAGGATTCCATCTTTACCTCTCAGGACTGAGATGTTCCAGTTTCACCTCTAAAAGGGATCTCTGCCTCTGTAAAGACAAAATTCTCTGTGGAATACTTTTAAAAAAATTCACTCTTACTTCTTGGTCAGTGTCTTCTCCCAGAAAAAATCTCAAAGTCTGAATGGTAACTTGCCTTGAAAACAATTAGTTTTCCCTCTCTCCTTTCATAACTTCTGAGTTCAGTGAATTTTGTCCTTCTTTGTTTGCACTTACTTGACATAGTTCATTTATGTAAAAAATTATTTCTCTTCTCTTGTAATCTTCTAAATGCAGATAAGCTTTCTAACTCTGGGCACTCTTACTGTGTAAGAAATTTACCTTTCATAAGTAAATGTTTGCTCATCCTCCCTTTCAAACAAGTTCAGTTCAGATATTCCCGAATGATTGCTTTTGAAACAATTACCCTCAGGTATTTTCCTTCTTGCACTGCCATCAACTGCACTTTTCACAGTTTTATGTAAACAAGGGGAATTAACAGCTGTACTGAATTTCTCCTTTGGATCATGATATAATTGTGATAGAAGTTTAATATTTTCAATAATTTTTAATATAAATAATTAAATTCATTAAATTTGATTATTAATAGTATTATTAATATAAATATTTTGTTTAATTTATTAATAATTACATTGATTAAATTTAATAATTTAATAATACTTTTTAATATTATTTGCAACATCTTTTAGCTAATTGTATCAATTAGCTAAAAGATGTTGCAAAGAAAATTAAATTTCTTCACAGGTCTTGATTAAGCCTTGCTATTTATTCTAAATGGCTCCTCACCTATAAAGGTTTAAAGTAATTTTATGTTTGAAAAAAAAAATTAGAAGAAAGAAAAGACATTACATTTCATCTTTTGCTTATTAGCCTTACTTCAAACATTTCCCAGGCCAGCTTTTCAGGGCACTTGGCACAAACTGAATCAGTACTACCATTACAGGAACAGTGTGGCAGAGGGAAGGACAATATGAGTTACCTTTAATTTCATCATGTTCCTCTACCTAAACCCTCCCGCTGCTGCTGTGCCCTGTGTTGTTGCAGGATTGTCAACAGATGAATAATTTCTATAAAGACATTTTTACCAGTGCCTTTCTCAGAAAAGCTGAGAATTTCCACAACAAACAGAAGAGCTTTTTAGGACAGAGTAGCTTCAAGGAACAGAAGAGGATGACAGAATACTTTGCTATTTAAAGAATTATAATCAAATATCACAAAGGACCATATAAAATCCCAGAAAAGTGGCTAAATTCCCAAGTGAGCCAAGCTATGAGAGAATGCTGATTTTTTCTTCATAGTAACCACTGCAAGAAAAGTGGTTCAATTCATAAAAGATAATTTTTAATACATGACTCATGAAAATATTCACTTTTTAAGCAGTGAAAATTGCAGGCATGCAGAGAAGAGAGAACCCTGAATGGCGAGATTTATTATTTCAGAGCTAAAAATGGAAGAGAAAGGTATCTAGAGAAGCATGTGCTTTAATTAGTATAATTCTCTATTACTAGTCTTCTCCCAGTACCAGAATAAAGCCTTTAAAAATGGAGAGAAGAGAAAAAACATACTGAGAGGAGAAAAATCTCCATCACTGGGGAAAGAGGCAGCATTTAGAAGTGACATTAGTGGTGTCAGATTGTCTTTGCTCAATCCACTCCTGCAAATTATTCCTCAGCCTGAGCAAGACTTTTACAAACTGCCTTATTTTGCTGGATAAGGGCATAAGTAAATACTTTGTAATTGCCTCATAAATATGTTCTAAAGATAGGCATTTTATGAAACAGAATACATGAACAAAATCTTATCATGTGCAATAAGTCCTGTCTTCCTGCCAATAAATTGCCTCCAGGTCAATTTGAAAATTATTTAGTCAAAGTTATCAAAATAAATTATGCAGGAAGAAACCTATTGAGAAAAATTAAACTTTCTGCATACCAGTTAAAGTATAAACTAATAACTGACAAGTAGTGACATAAAAATTATTTATTATTAGTTAGGTTAAAAGAATAAACTTGCTAAATGAACTTGTGATTTGCACCAAATCAACTCTGACTTACTAAAGTCAAACTAAAATAGGTTTGTCCTTCCAGCATCACACACAATACTGAAGAGTGTTCAACCTATCATATTTTTCCACAGTGTCCATGAGCTTGCTAATCAGAAGCAATTGATAATATTAAATATTTAATTCTGTAATGTTTTATTAATCTCTGCTCATGAAATGTTAATAGCAAAGTTTGGCTAATATAATATGGAGTTCTTGGTAAATTTAGCACTTTGTTTCTTAATGCTGTATATTTTGTGATGGTCATGGAGTAACAGAATCAAAAAGACCTAACAACATGAGGATTAAATGCACACCCACTAGCACCAGAAAAATAAAATGCAGACTACACTCTGAAAAAGAGTTAGAGTATAATTTTTCTCATGTCCCTCCAAGGATCTGGAGGAAAGTTAAAATGATTAACTTTCTGCAACAAACTGTCCAGCATTAACTTTAGTTTAATGATGTGATATGCAATTTTCAAGGTAAAGTACACTGGGCTAATCTTCCTGGATGACTAAATCTTCAATTAACACAGCAACACTGGGTTTTGTGTGGGATGACTGTGAATTACAGTGCAGGTATAACAAAACCACCAAAGTGTATCAAAAGAAAACTTCTGAGCTTCTGTTTAAACAGGCCCTAAAAGACTCCTGTGTTCCTCTGGATGCTGCATTTCCTCATCTCACGTTTTCACTTTTTTCTTTAAAACCAAGCAGTTTTCAACCTCTCTGCCACTCCTTCTTGAAAGAGATTTAAACTTCCATCCCAGCCTTCAAAACTCCTCTATTCACTATTGTAAAAATAAAAGAACATTAGAGCTGATAATTCTGAAGTAGTTTATGCCCACACCCCTGGCTGTGGAACGCTCTACCACTGCTTTTCTTCTGCCCTCAGGAGCACATTTAGGCTTAATGGAGAGCAGAAACTCTTCTACAGATCATGTCAATCTCCATTTATTATCTGTATTTGGTAATATCCAATTATTCTGGTCACCCAGAGGTAAAAGCCAGAAGAGTATGTTAAACAACTCAAGCCTAGAGGATGAATTTCAGTCAGAATCAGGACATAGGTGGGATTATTAAGAAGAAGAGGTAGACTTGTCCAAAACAATACTTAACTATGGAAACACACTCTATTTCCTGCAGTCACAAGAAAATAATGAAAATGTTTTGTTCTACTTATTAGCAGAGAGTTCTGGCACTTACAGGACTGCTGCTTTTTGGACATGTAACAAACCCAGTGATTTAAACAAGTGCCAGAATAATCACAAGGACCCAGACTAAGTGGGCAAATCTTTTTTCACTCAGTAGATTTAACTGACACTTCATGAGCTACCGAAGGTCTAAAAGTGCAAGTCTTCCCAATCCACAGAAAACTACTGCATGATTAATTGCAATACTCAGTTTTATGTTTGGGTTTTAAAAACTAGTCAACTTTACCTTTTTAGACTGAAACTTGTATGATAGTATCAAAATTAACACAAAAAACCCTTTCATATCACCACTCCACCACTCCCAGAAGACAGGATAAGTACAGACAGCCTGCAGAAAGTGGTGAGATAATACCAGCAGTTTGCAATGTGAAGAGGTCGAATGCTTTAACGTCCTTGGCTACTCTGAGAAGGCAACCGCTTGGGCTACTATTCTGTCTCTTTTTTCAGTTTCAAGGAAAGAATTCTTAAACTCTTTAACATAAATTGAAATTCTTGACACCTTGTTGAGAAAGTCTCAAAGCCCCAGGAATTCAACTAAACATACTTCTGGAGAAGTGTCCAGGGGCTACTCAGCTAATATGCTTTTACCCCAAAAAAAGTACCTATTTTACAAATGAAAACAAAAAATTATGGATTTATGACAGCATGTTACAAGTTATGGGTTTTTTTCAGCTTCAGCAAGGCTCATGCAAGCACTGGTAACAGATTTAACAGTAAGCCATGCACCAGCACTTGAAGCTGTAATGTTTCTCGGCAGTGTCAGATCCCCTGGCAAAGCCTGCAGACAAGTGCTACAGACTACAGTGATCAGGACTAGGCTTGATCAGAAAGTTAATGAGACTGCGAATCACACCACAGGAGGTCGGTCACTTAGACCATGTTCTTAGAGAAGCTGTTCCAGTGCTGTAGAAAGGCCCTAGAGGGGGAGGACAACCTCAGAACAAGTGTCTGTGGCAATTGTTAGAGGGAAAGGCTGGCCTTGCACCACAAGGATTGTCACCAGCTGGAGCTCAGACCACTAGGCTGGTTCCATGTGAGACTTGAAGTGAAACATGTCAGAGTAGTGCTTTATCTCCTTCAAGCAGTAGCATTCCCACCAGCATCATTCCATCTATAATTTAAGGGAAAACCTACCAAAGTACAAGAACATTAAACTCCCCTTCAGAAATCAATACACATAGTACAGTAACACAATCATTAAATAGAAATATTTTCGAAAATAAGTCCCCTCAAAAGAAAGATCTGACACATAGTACAACTCTTTCACCCTCTGAAAGCTCCTTTCACATTGCCCCTGTGTAAAAAATGCATGTAAGAATAAAAATCTGAAGTAGCTGCAATATTGCCACCATACTCCCTGTTTTCACAAGGGAGTGAACGCCATGAAAAAGTATTTAAAGATGCCAGGAAACTAGGAGAAGTAGAAGCAATCAAAAGTTTTATTAAGTGTGCCCCCATTTCAGCCCAGCTGCAGCCTGTACAGATAGGCGGACGTAGAACCTCACTGATTTCACTGCAGCTGCTGCTGTGCTCGAGCTCACCTGTGCACACAGAGTTGTCCTGCTTGGGAGAAGATGGGAGCAACAAGCTGAAAATGAGGTTGTGCAGTCTGCTGGAAAAATTTTGCTTTAAAGATTTAATGTAAGAACTGCCATATTCAATATCGTCGTGTTTTGTTGGGATTTTTTTGTTGGTTTTTTGGCTTTTTGTAAGGGTTTGGTTTCTTCATTTGTCTTTTTAGGATTGGGGGCAGGAGGACAGTATTTCAGTTGTGTTTTTAAGGTTTGAGGTTTTGGATTTTTTGCTTCCCATCCCCCCAGTCATTCATTAAGAATGTGTGCCTGTCAGTGTATTTATGAACTCGAGTATTTTGATTTTACAAATAAAGCTGTCCCTCAGCACAGCTCTGACCTATATTATCTACAGTTTCACATCTATTATAGATATTTATATACACCTTATTAATGAGGTATCTGCCTTCAGTCACAAGTGCATTTGCTACCTTCACAAAGAAATAGCCTTTCTCTTTAAAAGCAGGAGCTGTAACCACAAACAGTAACCATTATTGACACAGAAAGAGCTGAGAACAGATCTCAAGTGTCTCATGTACAATTCCTAATTAATTATATTCCTTATTATCCTTATTAGAAACATTAACATGTATATAAATTATTAACAGTATAATTTTCACCCTTGAAAGATAGCCCATGAGGTGCGACGGGTTTTCTCCAGCCCAGTTAATTATCAAATACTTTGTTTTTAAATGATAAATCCATGTGCAAAAGGAAGCTGGGAAATCAGTGTGGGAGACTGGCAGGGAAGAACTACAATACCATGCTGAGGACTGCATCTCATGGAAGCAAATAAACCAAAAAAGCACAAGCCACAAATGTTTGCTGATCAATCACCTGGTGCATGAAATCTGTAATTAGTGTTGATAGATTTTCGGGATGATGCCCCAACTCATGTATTACTCCAGTCACTTCTGGTTACCACTTTGAAAATGTTGCCAAATTATTATCCAGTCACTGGTAATTGCTCTGTCTCATCACCATAAATACTTGTGCTAAGAGACCTTGAGCTGTGTTAATACCCTGACAAAACACATGCTTCCTCCCACAGCCCTCATTAGTCATCTCCCTTGCATAAATATCCTACCCCTCCTGTCAGCATCAACAAAAATGCCAAGGAAACTGAAACACCGAATGCAATGACTGCATGAAAAACAGAGTTGTGCTTCTCAGTGCTTTCACTTGTTCCACAGAATCCCTCACATATTCCTCTGGCCATGTTGCCACAAACCCCAGTGATGTCTCTAAATGTCTCAAGCAGCAGTGCTCCATTCAACTTACGATTTTAAATTTAAATAACAGCTATAGTTCTGCTCTTTGACCCCAAGCATCTGACCAATTCACACTTTTCCATCCTGAAATTTATCTGTTTGGGATTTTTGGTCATATTGAAATGTTTGCTCTACATTTTCCTTAGGTAGGTAGAATTATGGATTCCACCAAAGTGGTCCGTCTTACTACTTCTGACAAACCAAGACTGTGACTAATTATATTAAAGACAAGGATGATTAACATCCAAGAAGGGCCATCACATGGTAAAATGATTTACAGCTTAACCATTATACAGGAATTTGCTTTGTATTGGTTCTCAAAAAAGTGCTGAAAATAATCTGAAGGAATTTGTTGATCTCTTTTTTAATATATAAGCAATGATATTCCTACCAATACTCTCTCAGAAGCTGATTCCTAGTATGTAAAAGATGAGGACAATTAACTGGTTGTAGATTAAATCAAGCTTTGCTAGAGGCTAAGAGAAATCCTTTTGCTTACCTGTACTATCCTAAGAACACTGAATTGAAACAGGAAATCCAGGATAAGAAGAGAAAAAGGCTTTGTCAGGCAAAATGTTAATTCTGGTTAAATCCAAAGGTCTCATTACAGCAAGGGAAAGCAGAATCTACCTGAATAGTAGATTTGTTTAGTGAAATTATTATAAACACTTATAACACTCTTAATACTTTAATTAAGTATTAAAGTTAAAACACAAGTAGTTAAGTACACAATACTTAAGTATTGTTAAAACACAATAACTTAAAGTCCTTAAAACACAATACTTAAAATAAGTAAATAATTCGAAGAAGTTGATTAATGTTACCTACTACTCTGCTGTTGAAATCCACACATGCACTATTTTTTGAATGAATAATTATGCAAATAGCCAAGCAATCAACCAAACAGTGCCTGTCCCATGTGGGAATGAAGCCAGCTGGGATAAAGTGGTTTAGCCTCAGTATCGTAGACAGGAGCCATCAGCCTGAGGCCACGGGAAGCAGAGTATTGAAGAGGAAATACCTAGTCAGGTCATGGCAAGAAGAGTGTGGTCATGGGAGTCAAGATGTTAATGGAACTATTCCACATTAGGTCATGTTTCTGGCTCTTCTTCTCAGGTAGTTCAGAACCTGTTACAAATAAGGTCGTGTTCCAAGTTTGTATTTGTGATTGGAATCTCACCCTCAGAATACCCCTACACCTGGCTGTGTTCACCATGCCCCCCTGTCTTTGGATATTACCCTCAGACTGCATGGTTTCTGTGTTTGTTATTTTGATATTAAAAATCTTTATTTTTGGGCAGATTCATTGTACCCATTATTCTATTTTATGACACGCTCCCCCCGGCTGAGCCGGACTGGGGATCACAGCCATACGGACTGCAATAGAGGACTCTTCTCAATAGGCAGTGAAAAAGCAGTCTGGATCATTAGAGGCCCTCTTGCCAGGTACATCATTAACATTGAAGTGAAGATGAATGTCATGAAAATAATGGAATTAGCACTGAAAACATTATATACAAAAATCTCTATGGGTAGCACATATTTTCTAATTTTCTGCATTAAAAAAAAGAGAAAAAACACACTAAAATGAGCATTTGATACAAAATCCAAATAGTGACTACTTATTTTTATCCAAAGGGATACTCTTCATTAGTTTCTTACATTTACTCTAATCCACATTAGTTTTGAAACAATTCATAAGCTCCTAGAATATGGACAACATCAGTGTTCAGAAAAACACTTGCCAGCTAAAGAGAATTAGAAAAATAGGTGAAACAAGAAAATACCTTGAGAAGACAAAAGGAGACTTGGAAGACATAAGACTATATGTATATAGAAAGAAGTTGTAAAACATTGCTTTTGTGATGAGGACTCTGTTATTATTAAAATAAATAATTTAGTCATGGGCATGTGTATATTAATACTTCTATGAAAAAGCTGCAGAATAACATAAGTTTTCTACCAACAAACTCTTGGAAGTTACTTACACGTTGTGTAATATATTATAAAAGTCTTGTAATGACACAACAAAGAAGTTGTACCATTCCCTTTCCTGAAATCATCTTGGTTAAAGAGAGCTCAGCTGGCTCTTTGTTGCATGTAGATATATACCCCTGGGGGGTTTACAGCAACTGGAGAGGTTTAAAAGGGTTAAAAATATCCTGAAATTATTACTGACAATTTCCTGATTCCAGTTCCATCCTTGCCTTAGCCATCCTCAAGTTATCAGCTAGGAGCCAGAGACCTGATCTGGCTTTTCCCTTGTTCCAGTTACAATAAACAGCCTAGAGAAGGGAAATTAAATATTTCACGCTGGTGAGGTGACAAGGCACATGACAAGATTTTTGGTAATATTTTGCAGACTGTCCTGGTAGTTCTTCACAATCCCTCTTCATGAGAAGCTCATCTGCCCCGTCTCTCTTGTGAGCTGGTGCTCATCTCAGCTGCATGTCTGCTGTTGTTTTCAGGTGAGATCACTTAACATTTTAGTCCAAATACCAGAAGTAATCTAATTAAACCAGGCACTAATGATCAGATTAATTTAATATTTAATCAGGAAACTGTATAAGCAGTTTTATTAGTTCTTAGCTCTCACTTACATGCTAAAATTCAAATTAACTACCACCGCAGGTACTTGGAAAAAGGTACTAGAAAAAGCTGCCTTTTCATAACTGGTGTTATCTATAGTAATTTTGGAAAACTGTGCTGAAACAATGATAAAATATTAGTGAATTTTAGGCATTATGACAGAGGGAGAGAGACATACAGCATATTATTTCTTGAGTATATTTTTAACACATTTATAGAAATTCATGGCTCATTTGATATCACACAATTAACATGCATTCAAGATGTTCTCATTATAAAATGAAATCCAATTAAGAAGTAATAAACTTCTACACAACAGGAACTTTGTAAAGAAAATATGAGAGCATTATCAAGGCAACATCCATTTAGTGATTCATTTTTGTCAAATTTATTTCACAATCAGCAGTAAAACAGCATTGTTACCCCTTCCTCTGAAGATCTCCATATTGAACTGAAGTTCCAGGCATTTTGAAAACAATCTAGCTGCCACAGAGACACCTGGTTAAAACTTTCCTATGCTGAGCTCTCTGGGCTAGAGCTGCAAAGTTGGTGAAGCACAAAGGGCCAGGAAATTGCTGTTTAATCAAAATTTGTACACACAAGGTTCAGCAATGCAGTTCCAGAATAACTCATTTTTCCACACACTCTTTCTCAGCAATAGGCTCAGCTCCTACAGCATTATCCAAAGAGTAACACAGAAAATGTAACCATGGTTGCAATGCCCAGAGTAGATGAGTTTTGTGTCCCCTTGGCACCCATCCCAGGTGGAAACAGCCAAGGTGTCACCAACAGGAGTGTTTTACTTTATAAATAATAGATCCATCAAACAATTGCCTTGCACATCAAACCATTTGACTTAATCAGGACATATTTAACCGTAATCAACCTTGATTAATCATTTTAAACTTTCGTCCAATAGGGAATTCTGTGATAAGGAGATACAGCGGGCCAAAGGGACTGAACAGTAATCCAGGAGAGGTTTCACAGTGCATTAACCTGACAAGTAACTCTCTTACCAACCACAAAACTAACTGCATAAAATGTGAGATACACCAAAGTCCTTTCAATTTGCCACATCATTTGGGCCAAGTTTGTTTTGTTAATTCTTGTAAAAAAGGCCAGACAGGAGGTGTTGGAGTCCAAATCCCCCTTTTACCAGTAGAGGAGGAAAGGCACCTTCTGTGTACTGCTATGCTTCAGTCCAGTTCTGGAATGGCTGCCTCCAGGGCTGGGAATAGCTTTTCATCTGCCATACTAATTCATATCCAATTAAATATGACAGTTTCCTTAACCACCTTATTTCTTATTAACTTGTTACAACAATCTTACTGTTACCACAGTGGCTAAAACTAATGAATGATCCAAATTTTTATCAGGTTAGCACTGGAAACTCTCTTATCCAGGCTGCAGAGACAAAGGAGTAGCCACTGAAAAACTTCAGCTAGTTCTAAACTGGGGTAAATTCAGCTGTGTAACCTGTGTGGAATATTACCAGTATCTCAAGCCGTGTCAGTGTGTCTACTCACCATTGCATATAGCTAATTTTGTGAATTCTTATGAGACCACAATTAAAAGAGGTTCTTCTTACATGTCCGCCCTAATTCAGCAGTGCCAGTGGCTGAGTATTATTCCTCTGAAGGAACTGATCAGAGCTCATCAGTCACACAGCTAAGCAACGCTTCTGCTCAGAGAATTCATTGGAACTGTTTCAGGCAGGTTTGCAAATGTCTGCGACATCAAGTGAGGAGAATGACTCTTAAGCAAAACAAAAAACACAGACAATATACAGAAGATGGGAAACTAGCACATGTCAGAAAAAGTTGCTATTAAGCGATGCAAGCAGAAATGTTTTATTTAAAAGATGCCATTCACTACAAGGCTTCTATCTTATTGTCAAAACCAGCAAGAATTTTAAGAAGGACTTCTTGAGAGTGATTATGAGTAAACAGGACACTGTGGAGCTTTAACTCATGAAACCACATTAATGGAGGAAACTGTCCTACCCTCAGCTTCAAATATTTCAAATCCCATAATGCCAGCTTCTGAGCCAATTTGGTTATCAGTGTGGTCCATCTACACAGAATTCATATGTGTGTCCAAAAATATGTGTATATAGCAGAGCAGCCCTTGCACCTTCTCATTTGAATCTTCTGAGAAAGGACCAACACTCACTATGTTTAGTTTTTACAATCTAGCCTGTCTTTGATCATTTTACAGTTTACTCACAGGAGAAAGAGAAGTAGACTGTAAATGAGTAATACAAACACAACACAGGTACCTTGTGTGTGTGTACCTTTCTTACAATGTCTTCTCCAAAAATGCTTACTGTTGTGATCAGCATTTCAGTTACAGCTGTGCATTTTAAGTGCTTTATTCCAGTTTCACTCCCATTTGCCATAAAAGATCCATGGAGTCAGTGGAGCAGCACAGGCATAACCAAGGGATTCATTTACTCATTAGCAGTTAAGGGCACAGCCACAAGCAATTTTAAGTCCTGCAGCATGTCACAAATGATAATTGCATTGAGCTGCTCATAGCATCTTCTTCTCCATTTTAATTTCTAAGGATAAATGAAGCAGCACAGTCTCAGAGTTCCCAGAGCACTTCCTTGAATATGTGCATCTTTCCTAGGATGCTTTTAAGGGCACGGCTCTTAGACTCATCTGCCCATTTGCCAGCTTCTCATGCCTTGCATGCCTTCCCTTCAGCCAAGCTGAAGGAAGCTTCCCTTACACATAGAAACTTAGAACTGACTGATTTCTCCCAAGGTATTCTACAGATTTCTTTCTCTTACAATGACTTAGGAGGAAAAACATCACAGAAAATTTACTTTCGGAGTTTAGAGAAAAAGGTGGCATTTAGATATAAAAATGAATGCAAAACTCATCAGCATATAACCAAAAAAAAAACCAAAACCAAAACAAAACAACCCAGTCCTAAATAGATTGTATTTTCTTGCTCTGCATCATGTGACTTGAGGGCCACCAAGGTGATTACAGGGATGGATCACCTTGGCAACAAGGAAAGACTAATGGAACTGGAGTTGTTCAGCCTAGAAAAGCGGAGGCTTTGCGGTAACCTATTTGCACCCTTCCAGTACCTGAATGGAGTCTACAGGAAAGATGAAGAGAAACTTTTTACAAGAGCCTGGAGTGACAGTACAAGGGGGATTGGCTTCAAACTGACAGAAGATTTGGATTAGATAATTTGTAAAAATTCTCCCCTGTGAGGGTGGAGAGGCCCTGGCACAGGTTGCCCATAGAAGCTGTAGCTTTCCCAGGCCTGGAAGTGTCCAAGCCCAGGTTGGATGAGACTCAAAGCCACCTGGAACATGGGATGGTGTCCCTCCCCAGCAGGGGGTTGGAAGGAGATGATCTTTTAGGTAATTTCCAACCCAAACCATTCTGTGACTTGCTCTCAGGTGTGAGCAACAGAGGGTACACTATCAGCCAGATTCTCATATGCAGTAGGGTTTTCCATCCCACTCTGATAGTGTAAAGAGATTTGAAGAATATTTATGGCAACATTAAAACCCCAAAGAAGACTAAAGAAGCTTTGATGTAGATATGAATAAAGCCCTTCAGTTTCTATGTAACTGTATAGTGACAGTGATTGCATTTGCAGGTGAGCCAGCCTACACATGACCGTGCTATCCAACAAATGCAATTATAAAGGAAAACAAGAACACTGCCTAGGAAAATATTGCATGTAAAAATCACAGCAGTTTGATCTTCAGTACGTCTCCCCAGCCATCAGGTACTCCACAGGACATAGATAAGTAATCTAAAGGTTTATGTCTTACTAGCAGAGCATCATGTAAACAAAAAATATTCACCCTTTCTTTGTCCTCTCTGCTCACATTTCATAAAATAGCAGAACTAAATGCCAAACACCTTCCATAACTCTGCTGCCTTTGCTTACTTCCCTGCTCTTTTCCTTGGAGGTGCAGTGATTACACTGAACTCAACACATTCTGACAAGGAGATGGGATTATGTGCTTTCCCTTGGCTTCATCTGTTGATGAGACACCCTACACCCTAGCACAATTCAGCAGACGCTTCAGATAAGACTAGGCTGAGAAGTAGGAGATAAATGAAATGAACAGAAGTGATAGTATTACATTTCTGCCAGCATTAACATATTTCCAGTGTGACTATGGATATCAAAGGGTGAAACCCTAGATCCACAGCAATTCAAGATGTGCCATTTCTGAAATATGCTGCTATTTTCCTTAAACTTACACAGTTTTTGGTGTTTGAATGCCTGGACTCATTGCACACATGTAAATAGTGTTTTTTTTTTTTTTTTGTTAAAAGTCAACCAGTACTTTCCTGCAATATCTTGTCAGAATAATTCTGGCCCCATTTAAAAATGAGTATTTTTTCAATCCCTCAGCACAAGAGGTTTAGTCAATTTTGAAGATAAAATTAGAGAAAAATACATTATTTTGTTTATTTGTAAGAGAAAGACCTGAACTTTTTTTGCTTCATGAAGAAGGGAGAGTAGCTGGAGTCTCAGTCATACTGATCAAAGTCCATAGAAATGAGAAGAGAGGTAATGGTGATATGTATGTGGCATCCCCTATTGCCTGTTCTCATAGCCTCTTGTCCCTGTGTCTGTGTGTGTGACACAGACAGACACAAAATACACAAGGAAGAACTGCCCCAGAATGACTCTGCGAGGCAGAGAATGTACCTGGCAATGACAGACATGACAATCCCCAACCTGGAGGCGAGGTCCCCCCCCCATTCCTTGCTAGGAGTTTGTATCAAAGCTCTAGGAGTTTGTCTCTCCTCTAAATTTTTTATACTTCTGTGTGCTCCCACAAAGCAGAAGACACTGAGCTGCACAGTTGGTACAGTCCTGGTTCCTCTCATACTCTGAGCATTCCTCTTCACCCAAAAATAATTGTTTCTTTCTTGGGAAGCCAAGTCGTTCCTACTGTAAGTACAAAAAATTCTCAGCCTTTACCTGATAGACTCATTGGCCAGTTTCCCTGACACAACCACAAGACAGAAGACTTAAAAATATTCCATGCTAGACACCAGGGAAACTACATGAAGTAAAACACTTTATGTATATCTTTACTCTGGCACACACTTCAGTCAGGGCTTCTTTAACATGACAGGTAACTCAGCGACAATGTGCAACACCAGAATAAACCAGGTTCCCTCAGTTACAGCTCAAAAACCCCACATTTGAGTCCTCTGCAGCACTGGGAACAGCTCTTGAGCTCAGAGCAGAGCCTTCAGTAGGGCTCATGCTGGAATTCCCAGAGATTTTGGTGGCTACTGACAATCGGGCTGTGACCATTGGATGGATTGTCTCACAGAGCCAGTGGTGAAAAGCTTTGAGCAGAGCCTACTCACACTGACAGCACCCAGGGCTACAGTGCCAGCCCCTGATGTTACCTAGCTGGGAAGCCAGTAAATGCCTTTAATGGCTTTGAATGCAACTGATATCTAATTAGGAAATAATTCAGCTTAAAAGAGCTTTTAATTGTAGGAAGAAAAAATTCAAAATATGAATTCAGTGAATTCACAGCTAATGTAATCTGCATAATTTCAATGCATTTGATAGAATTGCACCATTTTAGATGAAAAAAGCTGGATTCAAAATGCTGCCCTTTACTTTGATTAACTACCTGGCAAGCACATCAGTCATGTTCAATTTATACAGGATACAAAATCTTTGCTCTTCTCCAGTATTAGCAGATGCTTTACCCACTTAATTATTTAAGATACTACAATGAGGTGGTCACTGACCTGGGAGAATAATTCGAGAGACACTCACTAAGCTTTAGATCATCAAAACAAAAATTAAATCTCCATATTTTGTGTGAAGATATAGCTCCAGGAATTTATTCAACACTGCCATCTGTACTTCTCAAAAAATAAATACACTTTTAAAAAATAAAATGTGGAATCTCAGTGGTAGACAAGTAAAGCCTAATATTTTGCCTAAATTTGCATCAGGGAGTACTAAAATGTTTTACCAACAACATTAACCTTCAGACTGTAGAATCTTACCTTCTCCTGTGCAGTACTGCAATTTCTGCCCATTTCTCTCATTTCTCAAAGAGGACTGCCATTAGAAGCAATTACTAAATTAAACTATTTGTTTCAGAATCGCTCCTAAAAGATAAAAACACACTTGGAGAAGCCTCTGAGAGTAGTCAGATAGACTGAAAGGAACTGGAGTTGAATTATGTAAGCCCTACATAAAAATGCTTTTGTGCACCTTACAATACTTTTCAATTTATAGACATGATTGTTTCTTAAAATTCTCATTCAGAAATATGTGGAATAAATGAAGTTTCTAAAATAAAGTTACCATTTCCACTGCACCTTTGTCAAAAGGTGTGACTGGTTGATCTCCTGTCTGTTCTGAAAGTGGTGGCTTTTATCTGCCCTTTCTAAGAGAGTTTTGGGCCAGTGGCAATTTGAGAGGGACTCTGCAGTCTGATGGTTACTTCAGAAGTACAGTCGAAGAAATGTTTCCCTTTATACATAAACTGGAACAAGGTGAAGAACTGAGATCTGTGATTATTTCCAGAATATTCTCTGCATCAGACATTAGATATTGTCAGGAGAAATGGAAGACCCACACCCAAATCCCCACTCCACATGTCTGCTCCAAGGCAGGACAGTTCTCATCTGTTTCCCAGAGGCACTGTACAGAGGTGTTTTACCACCGTTATAAACAGCCCCTGATCATGGGTACAAGGTGAATCCTGGCACATCTCAGGTATGGGCTGAGACTGTCAACAAGTAATTACACAAATACACAGAAAAAGATTTATAGGTGCTTCAGCAGCAAAATCGTCACTGCTGAGGGACAACTGCCCCCATGGTCAGTCAAGAGCTGAGTAAAGGTTTTTGTGAATGCTAGTAACATCTAAATAATGGCATCTAAAAGAAGATTTAGTGTCTATTTGAGCCTGCAAATCAACCCTAAGGGGCCTTTTCCATACTAGACTTTCAAAAAGAAAAGATTAATTGACCATCAATAACATTCTTTATCTTCCTGGCAAGCTCTTGTTGGATACAAAATGTAGCTAATCGTGTCAATCCATTTTCTTCTGTTGTTGACATGAAATATCATATACCTCCAGGCTGGAAAGCTTTCCTCATTTTTGATATTGGAATAGTTTTAGGCAACTGAACCTCCAGACAGGGGAGTGAAATTGCCAAGGGAAGGGTGCAGGAGGACCAGTGCCATTTTGCACACAATTCATCATTACTTTTTAATCTCTAAAAATTTAGCCCTTCTACAGCCTACGCTGCAATTTTATCTTTTGTTCCTTCAGAGTGAAATGAGTCAGAAAGTTTAATAGTTCAGCAGAAAATCTTTGAAAGACACTGACCTTAGAAACAAAACCCAAGGTACTCTCAATAGACAATATTCTGATTGTTACAAAACCACTCGTTAAGCTGATGGAAGATAATTTGGAATTGTGCCATTTAAAATACAGCCACTCTCTAATCCTTCCCTTCATCTTAAATTCCAGAGGAACAGTTCTATGAAGATGCACTGGCAGGTCTGTGTTACTGCATCCTTACTGCTGGCAGGCTTTACATGCATGTGTCAAAAAATGACTGTAGAGACATTTATTCATCATCTTGCTGTCAAAGTTATCAGAGGTTCTGACAAGAAATTCACCCACCACAGTTCACAAATCATTGTCAGAGGAGACTGTTGCTTCAGGACCATCAAACAGGTCAGTTCTACCCTCCTGCTGTACTGCACCTAACTGGCTTCCCACCAGTTGTTAACAAAAGAGTTGGACGATTCTGTCAAAGTTCTATCAAGGCAACTGTCACCTAAAGGCACAACATTTGTGAACTCCACCAAATGCTGTCAAAAATGTCCTACAGGGAAAGGCACACCTCAAATTCTCTTACATAGATCTAATCTTAGGTACAGATGTTGAATAAATTCCCTAATACTGCCTTGCACTGGTATGCCCAGTATCTCCATGGAACTTTCCTGAGAAGAAATTAATTTCCTGCAGGATACAAATCACCATTGCTCGATTCTGTTGTCTGCCTGCTACTTCAGCTAGAGAAAGCTGTCCTGTCTCAATCTAAATATTTATTTATGGCATCACAAGGACTCAGTGAGTTTGTCATGATACAGCATGTTCATTAATTATATTTCTAAATTTAAAAATTAGTAGACTGGAAGTAGAGATAATATCAACTTACACCTAGCACAATAATTTATGCCACTTGAAACAAAATTCTACTCCCTTAAATTTTCTTATCTCACTTTTCTCACAATACTGCTGCTGCTACAAAAAGTGTAATCCCATACACTATTTTTACAACAAGAAGTGTAACTGCCCATTTTACCTATATTTTGGTATAGATACAAAAATATATATGGTTTGGATTTGAAAGTTACATGAAATAAGGCTTTGCAATACCTTCATAAATCAAGAATGCCTGAGACCACAAAGCTGGTTGCAGACTGTATGAAATATCCACTGACATCTGGCCTAGTCAGAGAAACTTCCCTTCCTGATGTGGATACCCAGGCTTGGCACTTCTTGCTAGTGCAGAATTCCCTTGGCAGTAAGTAGAAAGGTTCCTTCTAACAATGCAGCCTAAGCAGGTTAAAAACAGTCCACAGAGATAGAGGTCCAGGCTCAGCCTTTGCATTTAAGCATGACAAAAAGAGGTTAAATAAATTCAAAAGATCACGGACAGTACGTCAAATTGTGTAACTGGATTATCAGAGAACATCACAAAACCCCAGTGTGGATGGTAAGTTCTGAGGCAAATCAATTCTTCTCCCTGAATCAGGTATTTTGTTTCCAAGGATCAATTTCCCATATCCTTATAGCTTTCCTGATACTGAATAATTAAAAACATTTTGACACATTCAAAAAGCTCCATTCAAGTTCCTTTCAAGGAACAACATTGAGTCATTAGTGCCACTGGCAAACACACACAACACATAAATGAAATGATTTAGAGTATGAGAGTAGCATAAAAAGCACATCAAGAGTCAAAATAAACATCACTTTAATTAAACTCGGTTTAAAACAAATGTATAGACCTCATATATTTCTCTGCAGAGAAATTAAAACCTGCACAGGAAAGCCTCCAAACACATTCTACCCAAGCAACAAGAAACTGTGATCCTAAGAATGCACTGGAGACATTTTTCTGTTGGTTTCTTTCAATAACAACTATAAAAAACCCACTTGGTATGCAGTTTGCTGTGGAAATATTGCAATCATGTACATGTCAACTCTTCCAAAAATTCCCATCTCAGTCAGGGACACAACTGCAGAATAAAGTAATCAGGCCCTCCCCTCTATGTGTATGGCAGGCTGGGTATTCACCTGTGCTGCAGTTTCTCCCAAATTCCTTTTTAGTATCTCCTTGAAAATGAAACCCTTTTCAGTTGCCCTCTGGCCAATTATTTTCCTGAATTTTCTTGTCTGATACTTCTTTCAGGCCTTGCATATGCTGCAATTTGAACTATTTTCCTCTTTCTTATGCGAGTTAATCTTAGTCACTGCAAAATTTGTTAATCCAATAGTGGTATTAAAGAATGGAGAATCAAAACCATGCAGGGAAATTTGATCTCATATCCAGTAAGGTATTGGTCAAATGTACTGAAAAGGCTGTGCTGAATTCTGTACCAGACTGACATTTTTAAATATCATATCAGTGATATTCTACTCTACAAAGTATGAACAGGGACTTGTAGTTTGGGGGGGGTTGTGCATTTCAAACTTTCAGAAATGTGTCACTTAGCAGATTAGATCTCAAAGTACATCTTTGTACATCAGCAGAGGTGTCCAAATGAATAACTAGGCAGCAGATGTTTGCAGCGTCACTATCTGGCAGCAGCGTTGCAAACTGCTTTCCTCCAAGGCGAACAGGAAACCCCAGGAGTTCTCTGTCTGAACCCCTGCTTCCTCCTCCCACCCCAGGCACTGCCCCAAGTTCACAGTTTGCCCTTGAAGGCAGGAACACGTAATACAGGCAAATGTGATCCTATTTCAAAACAACTCAAATACCTGACATAGAATCAATCTTGCAAGAATGAGACAGATGATAATTCAGGTAAGAGCTGCTTCCCCCTCTTGTTCAGGACGCTCTTGAGCTTCAGCAAGAGAAATGGGAATCTGTGAAAGGGTACCTTACTGAACTGCAATGGACTCCATCCAAAAGAAGATTAAGCCACAAGACAGAAATACCCTGATGGATGTATTTCATTAGTCTGTAGAGAAGAGGAATATTTAATGTAAAGAAATTCTAGTTCAAATCACCGAGCCAATTTTATTTTGTCTGTAAGTAAGTTAACTGTCAATAGAGCTACAAATAGAATAAATTTATTCTCTGGGATTGATGTTTTGATTTTGTGGCTTAAATACTTTATAATTTACCTGATAAGTTATTTTTATATTATACTACCTTTTTGGTCTCAAGTAAAAAGATTAATTTCCATTCCTGTGTTCAAAGCCATTATCTCCAAAGCATTTACTCAGATGGTACATTTCACTTTAAATTTGATTCTAGCTTCAACTGGACTGTTTTTTAATTACATTTCTGGTGGAGGTTTCATCCTTATATCCATGTGAGCTGAGTTATTCACAGTTAGAATTTTATTGCATCTAAATTACAAGTTTGGAATGTTGCTTCATATGTAATTAATTTGAGTAATTGTCATGGGTCTGCCAAACAGCCCATGTTCATTGACATGAGGCTTTATAAATCAGACAGGCAGTGGGTCTACCAGGAGAATTGGTGCAGTAGAGAAAGACTGCAATAGCTAGTGGTGTTTTCATGTGTAATTAGAAAATGCATCATTCTCCAGTTAAGGAAATTAATTAAAATCAAGCAGATGGTAATCAAGGCATATTGCAATATAATTTTCTCTAGTACATGCATTACTCTCAGAGCTATCAATGTACACTATTGGTTTTACACTGTAAATTTAGCTTCAAGGTACATTATCCTGATTATCTATTTCTTAAGATAATCTTCTCACTTATTTTTCAGTATTTTTCATTGAACTGTACAATTAATCCTGTGCTACACATAAGAGACAGTGGGTACAAAATTTTTATTATGGGATTTTTTTTGTCCACAATAGTCCTGGGTCAAATACAAACTTAGATTAGCAAATATTTCATCCATATACGAATTAATCTCATTGTTATATGTGATGTGATAGCACTGACCGTGTAATATAATGAGAATAATCATCATATTGATCCCGTAAAACCAAAAATGTCGCTCATTTTGTAAACTTTTAACATTCTCTATAAAAATAACTGACACAGAAACTGCATAATTTGTTATTTTCTTTCTAAACACCTCAGAGCTCCCAAGGGAAGGTAGGCAATAAGACTGGCAAGAATGGCAGACATCTGACAAAAGCTAAAAATTAAAAATGTCAAAACAACCTGTAGCTCTGTAGCATTTTCTTCATTTATCAAGAAACAATTCTGAATAATGGAGCCACCTAGAAACCCCAGGATCAGTTTTCCCAGTTGCAAGCGCTGATATTTAAAAAAAATACAAGTAGCTATGGTAGCCCTCTCACTTTCAGTCATTCAAAAGGGCTAATTATGTTACTCTCCTTAACATACTAAAGATTTACAGGTACACTCTATGTACTTCTTACGATGCATAACTGTATTCAAATTTTAGTGAAAACTGATGGGAAAACATCCTTTCAAGCAGTTGGTAACAATATCTGGTTCCCTGTCCAAGGCTCTAATTACACTCCATTTTAAAGTGAGTTTGGCCAAAATATGCCAAGTAACTACAACAGACTTAGTGTCATGAAGCCAAAGTTTCTGGATTGTTCTGGCAAGTGACCTATGTCGGCATATAAACTGCACTTTCAGCTTACACACTAATGGGTTTTCTTTCCTTAGAGCCATAAGAAAATTGTACCAAAGCAGTTTTCTCCTTTCTAGAGAGGGGCACGCACGGGAGCAGCTCTGTTCCGACATGGCCCGCCCACCTGCTGCCCCCGGGCTCTGCTGCTCGGCGTCAGTGCCTTCGCCGCCAGCCGAAACCGGCCACGCCGGGCTGCCCCCACTGCTGTCATTCTTCCCAATCACCGCCCCTCACGGCGCCCGCTCCTTGCAGCGCTCCGACCCACTGCTCAAGCCCGCCCGCGTCGCTTTGCACTCCTAGCTCCCCTTCAGCCGCCCCTCTATTTACAGACACCGCCCCGCTCGCTGCTCGCTCCCGCCCCTCGCCCTTCCGGCCGCCGTCGTCCCCCCCCACCATCAGCCAGCGGCAGGGCGCTGGCTCAGGGGGCGGCAGTACCGCTCTGTGTCCACAAGGCGGCAGCACTGCCACCGAGCTCAGCCTGGGGCTGTCACACGTGTTGCTGACAGGCAGAGAACGGAGGAAAAAAATAACGTCCAATCCCCTTCAAAAATCCTCTAAAATAATGCCCCCCCAAAACCAAAACTAAAACTAAAAACCCCCTGCCTCTAACCAAATGAAAATTAAAAAACCCCACATCTTTTAAACTGTGTAAATTAATTAACCTAACACATCAAAACTACAAAAATAGAAAACCTCTGTCAACACTAGTGCGCAGTACACACTGATCTTGTCACAACATACAAAAACAAAACCTCTTTCTAAAACTAACATAACAAAAATCACAAAGTTTAACCCTATTAAAAACTCAAATAAACTTAACTAAAAATAAAATTTTAAAATCCCATTATACGTAGCCCAAACCCCCCATATGTTCTAAACATAAACTTTCTCCAAAATAAATATTTCAAAACCCCATGAAACTCTCAAATAAACATTTAAAATAGGTACTTTTAAAACTTTATACCATTAAACACCTTGCCTAATCTATCAAAAAGATCCATCTGCAATAAAACTTCCAAAAAACCTCCAAAACAACAAATACCAATTACCAAGTCAACAATACACTGCCAACAATACCAAACAACTCAAAATACTATAATTGACATCCAGAAAATTATCCATAAACTAAAAAACCAAAGAATAATCAACAAAACCCACTCACCCTTCAACAATCCCATTTAACATGTATGCCAACCTGTAAAAAAAAAATAAAAATTGACTATAAACTAGGATACCTTAAATAAAATGACTCCAGCTTTAAACACTACTGTGACAAACATGTTGATACTCCAATACAAACTGAAATCCAAAATAACAAAATAATACACCACTGTTAACATTACCAAAACATTTTTCTCCATTCCTCCAACAAAACACAACCCCTGGGATTGACTGGGAGTGACTGGGATCGTACTGGTGGAAACTGGGATCCTACTGGGCCAAGTGGATGTGACTGGAAATGACTGTGAGTATGCTGAGGGCAACTGGGATATACTGGGTATGTCTGTAACCATACTGGGGGTGACTGGGAACGCACTGAGAGTGACTGAGAGTGACTGAGTCTACACTGGCGGCAACTGGGATTGACTGGGACCATGCTGGGGAAGACTGGGATCATAGTGATTCATACTGGGATCATACTGGGAGTGATTGGGTCTATGCTGGGAGCAACTGGGATCAGACTGGGAGCAACTGGGATCATCATGGCATCAGAGTAGGATCATACTGGGAGTGACTGGGTCTGTGCTTGAGGCAAGTGGGATCACACTGAGAGGAAATGGGACCGTGCTGGGAGCAACTGGCACCACACTGACTGAAGATGACTGGAATCATTCTGGGACCATACTGGAAGTGACTAGGAGCAGGCTGAGGGCAAGTGGGACCATGTCAGGGCAACTGGGATATAGGGGAAATGACTGGAATCATGCTGGAGTTGGCTGGGAATGGCTATGAGCAACTGGCATCATGTTGGAAGCCACAGGATGTGAGTGGAGGCACAATGGTGGCAACTGGGATATACTGGGAGAGACCAGGAGTGACTGGGATCATATTGGGAGTCACTGGAACCATACTGGGTGACTGGGAGCAACTGGCACCATGCTGGGGGCAAATGGCACCATACTGAGAGTGACTGGGTACATACTGGAATCATACTGGGAAGAACACAGTGGCATAGTATGGAGGCATAGGAGGCATAGTATGATTCCAGTCATACTATGCCTCCTATGGGATAGGATCATACTGGGGATGACTGGGAGCCACAGGGCCCATGCTGGGAGTGACCTGGGGGGAACTGGCTCAGCTGGGGCTCAGAGTTGTTCTTCCCCAGGGCTGCCCTGAATACTGTTGCCACCCCTGGTCCCACAGAGCCAAGGGACAGGGCACAGCTGAGGGACAGGGCACAGCCGAGGGAACACGGCCTGGCTGAGGGACACTGAGCTCCAGCACTTTGGGCTGTTGCCCTTGGGCTCCCAGCACAGGCCAAAGGGCAGAATCCCTTCCAGAAACTGTTGTTTGCTTTAAGCTTTGCTCTGGAACATTCCCCAGGAGCCCCTGCAGCGGCTGCAGCCCGGCTGGGTGCCCGGGGCCACCAAAGACACTCTGGCAGTGTTCTCCTGCCCCAGGTAGGGCACAGAACTGCCAAGGAAAGGCTCATGCTGGGCTCAGGACAAGGACAGGGCATTCCTCTGGCCCTGCCATGGGCACAGCAGAGCTGGCCTGGGCACAGGATTGGGATTGATGTCCCATGGAATCCCAGCAGGGATTACTTCTCATTGCACTGCTCTCATTGGATTGGTCATCAATTGAAATAATTTCCCCATGGAATTCCCATGGCACTGGGTTAGGGGGAAGATCCATCCATGGAATTCTCACCTGACTGGGATGAGAGTGAGATCTGGCCATGGAAATTCCATGGCAATTCTTGCATTTCCAAGTCCCCCATTCCCATAGGAATTGCCCTTCCACTCCGACACCCGCTTTGTGCTCCAGAGCCTCCCAACCATATCTGATGTATTTTGGGGGCCCTTCCACACAGGTGTGTGCCAGGTAATGCTTCATCTGCTCCACCATGATCCCTTTGGATTCCCAGCACCTCTGGGTGATCCAGGTGGCACCGCAGGACCCTACACAGCTCCCGGCTCCCAGCTAGAAGGAGATGAAATCCCAGCCCTCGTAGCCTTACCAGTGGGATCCATGGACGCTCCATTGGACAGGAGGTCACAGCTGGAAACTATCTGCAGCGTGTGGAGACCTGGGAATGAGGAGAGAACGAACCCATGGAGTTGTGTCCCAGTCCCACAGAGCCCCTTGGAGTTCCCTGGATTCCCATTCCAGCCCCACAGATCCCCCCCCATCCCCAGAGATCCCATCCCAGCTCCTCAGTCCTCCATTCCCACAGATCCCAGCCCAGCCCCCAGCTCCCCCGACTCCCCCCATTCTGGCTGTACCAGCCCTGTCTCCAGGGCACTGTTGGCCATGGGCCGGTTCCTGTCCTTGAGCCGGGGCTGGCTATCCCAATATCCCAGCTGTGGCTATCCCAGTATCCCAGCTCTGGCTATCCCAATGTCCTGGAGAACTGTGGAGAACTGGGGCGAGGGGAGGACAAGGAGATTTGGGGGAGGTGGGAGGCTGAAAGTGAGAGTTTGGGGATCCAGGGGGGTCCACAGTCCAAGGAAAAGGGGAACATGGAGAGCTGGCAGAGCTGGGAAGGAGGTTCAGGGGCTCAGAGTCAAGGACAGGGGATGCAAGGACTGGGAGAACCGGGATGGGGTGTCCAGGGAATCCTGTACCCAGGAAAGGGGGTGCCAGGGCTCCTCAGTGTGAGGAGGGGAGGGGCTGGGGGCTGGGAAAGGCAGGAATGGGGGCCCAGGGGTCCCAGGTCAGGGAAGAGGGTGGGGCTGGGGCTGGGAGAGGCAGGGGGGGCCGGGAAAAGGTTGAGTTGGTGCTGGATAAGGGGGTGCAGGGGGTCTCAGTGCTGGACACAGGGGTAAAAGGGTATGAGTGTCTGTCCGAAATTTCCTGCATTCTTTGCCTCTCGATCGTCATGAAAGTCTGAGACCACCAGGGAAGGAGAAGATCCTGTTCTGAAAATCCAGGTCTGATTAGTCCACTAAGCCAAATTATTGTCTACGGGTGTGTTTGCTTGACTCATGAAACACTGTACCCGAGAAAGGGCAGTGCGCTCTCCTTCGCCTGCATCACTTAGCAACGCTGGCCCTGGAATTTCTCCACCCTACTGACTTGGCTGGACTTTCTCTGGAATGACCTTCTCGGTGGTCACCACAAAAGACCCTCCATTCACCGTACATCAACCACCGTGACAGAGAGGGGAGAAGGTTCTCCCCTCAAGGACTGAGACACGTGACCCCCATATGGAAAAGCCCCCCCTCTTCTTCCCTAAAGAACTGAGACTGAAATCCCTACTGTAGGGTAGGGGAAGGCGTGTGCGGGAAAGGCCCGGTAACCAAAGCAAGTTTGCAAGCAACCACTGGACCGAGAAGACAATGGTTCTTGCCTGCTGCTGATATGAACTTTCTGTACGATGCCTACTGCTGACGCCCACTGCTGACGACACCTTCTGCTGATGGATTGCTGATGGACTCTTTGTACCCTTTCTCAATAGTCTATTTTGAAATGTGTGTGTCCTTCCCCCAATCGAAAGGACTATAAAAGAGATTAAAGCTGACTGGTACCCTTTGAGATCTCCCCTGACGTGAAGACGACAGGCTCTTCGTCGACTGGACTTCGAGGGACCTCGTCATCCGCACATCTGGTAGCTATACACCTCCTCTCTCTCTCTCTTTTTCCTTATTCTTTCTCTTCTCTTCATTCCCCTTCTCCTTACCGCATTTTTGTTGTAGTTATTCAATAAAAAGTACTTTTGCTTTGATTTTACTGCAAATCCCCTTGTCGTGTCAGTTTTTGCACCCTGAGATCAATGAAAAGAACCTCCACGAATCTTGTCCCCTAGGATGGATCATGACAAAGGGCATCTGGGTTCTCTGGAATGGGGGTGCAGGGGGGTCTCAGGATCACAGAAATGGGGGGACAGAGATGTGGAGGGGTAGAGGGGAGTTCCAGGGAGTCCTTGATCCCAGGAAAGGGGAATCCAGTGAAAGGAAAAGGGGTGCTGTGCCCTTCTTCGCCTGCATCGCTTTGTAACACTGGTGCTGGAATTTCCCCACCTCCTGAGTTGGCTGGACTTTTCTCTGGAATGACC